>NC_052636.1:24467684-24834711 GCF_016161935.1 Mauremys reevesii | reverse complement strand
GCTCGAAATAAACGGCATAATATAATAACATTTAACATCCCTGACAGTGGGAAGAGAACATCCTCAAAAGCCCAACGCTGTGTATTTAATTGAAGGGAACTATACAAAAAATGAGGTTAGTTAAACAGAAATTAAAATTACAGTGACTAAAGTGAAGTCCCTGTAAGCTACATGGACACTTTAACGACACAATAATAGGACCCAACAAATGTATACCCCAATTTAAGAAACACAGTAAGAACTAAAAAGACCCACCGGGCTTAACAACCATGTAAAGCAGTGAGAGACAAAAAGACTTCCCCTTTAAAAGTGAAATCAAATCCTAGAAAGGAGCATAAACATTTGCCAAATTACCCAGGTGACAAATCTGAGGAACTGTCACAGACTGAAGTGTCACTAGAGCAGGTTTTGGAATTAATTGATAAACTCAACATTAACAAGTCACCAGGACCAGATGGCATTCGCCCAAGAGTTCTGAAAGAACTCAAATGTGAAATTCTTGAACTAATAACTATGGTTTGTAACCTGTCCTTCAGATAAACCGGTACCCAATGACTGGAAGTTAGCTAATGTAATGCCAATATTTTAAAGGAGCTCTAGAGGTGATCCCAGCAATTACAGACCAGTAAGTCTAACATGGGGTGCCGGGCAAAAATTAGTTTAGAAACAATAGTAAAAAGAATAAAATTGTCAGAACACATATGAAGAACATAAATTGTTGTGGGCAAAAGTCCTTACGGTTTTCCGTGAAATCGTGTCTTACTAATCTATTAGAGTTCTTTGAGAGGGTCAACAAACATGTGGACAAGGGGATCCAGTGGACATAGTGTACTTAGATTTCCAGAAGCCTTTGGCTTGAGTCCCTCCTACCAAAGGCTCTTACATAAATTAAGTTGTCAAAAGCGGGATAAAAGGGAAGGTCACTTTCATGGATTGAGAACTGGTTATTGGACAGGGAACAAAGGGTAGGATTAATAAGGTATATTCTCAGAATGGAGAGGGGGTAACTAATATGGTGTTCCCAAAAAGGGTTGAATCCTGAGGACCAATCCTATTCACCTTATTCATAAACTTGATCTGCAGAGATTAGGGTAAACATTGAGGTGGCAAAGTTTGCAGATGATACTAAACTGCTCAGATACGTTAAGACCAAAGCAGACTGTGAAGAACTTAATAAAAAAGATCTCACAAAACTAGAGTGATTGGGCAACCAAAATGGCACATGAAATTTAATGTGTGGACTAGAAATCATAAAAGTAATGCATATTGGAAAAAATATTCAATTATACATAAGAATATGATCGGGACTAATTTAGTTACAACAAATCAGGAAAAAGATCTTGGAAGTCATCGATGGATAGTTCTCTGAAGATGCTTGCACGCCCAATTATTCTAGAGAGCGGTCAAAAAGCAAACAGGATGTTGAGGAATCATTAAAAGGGATGAGAATAAGACCCGGCTATGTTATTACCCTTATATAACTCCATAGGTATGCCCACATCTTGAATGTCTATGTACAGATAATGGTGTCTCATCTCAAAAAAAGATATACTGGCATTAGAAAAGGTTCAGAGAAGGCAATTAAAATGATTGAGGGGTTTTGGAACCGGTCCCATATGAGGAGAGATTAAAGAGGCTAGAGGCTTTTCAGCTTGGAAAGAGGAGACTAAGAGGGAATATGATAGAGGTATATAAAATCTGTGAGTGATGTGGAGAAGAAAATAGATAAGAGAAAGAGTTATTTATTTATTCCCATGTAACCCCAAAGACTAGGGTCACAAAATGAAAATAATAGGCAACAGGTTTAAAACAAATAAAGGAAGTTCTTCTTCACTGGCCAAGTTAACCTGTGGAACTCCACTTACCTGAGGAGGTGTGAAGGCTAGGACTATAACAGGGTTTAAAGAAAACTGGATAAATTCATGGAGGTTAAGTCCATTAATGGCTATTAGGCAGGATGGGTAAGGAATGGTGTCCCTAGCCTCTGTTTGTCAGAGGATGGAGATGGATGGCAGGAGAGAGATCACTTGATCATTGTCTGTTCGGTTCACTCCCTGGCCTGCTTCTGCTCTACAACTATAATTGTCTTTTTACACCAAAATCACTAACTTGAGCACCCAATTCCATGTACAGTCATAGTGGATGTAAGGCACAGGTAACTTTTGCCTCAGGGTAGCTTGTTGGCATCAACCTCTCTCTCCCACCTGGAGCTGATGAAATTCCTGGCTGGAGGGACACACGCTCCTACAAGTCAAAGGAAAGGAGCTGACAGAAAAGATCACAGGACTGACCCCAAAGAAGGGTGAACTGCAAAAGTCAGAAGCAGGCAACTCATCCGGCAGAGCTGAGAGACCACAGTGAAGATGGTGCAAAGATCACTATATTGGAATTAGCAAAATGTAATTTATTTTAAAACAAATCTGTGGGAAGCCCTAATAAAGGCATTTCTTACAGTTCTCTCAATTTGGATTTACTGATATCTAATAGGGAATGACATCTGATTGAAGCTTTCCCAAATGCAGAGCATGTGTAGGGTCACTCTCCACTGTGGATTCTACGATGTCTGACAAAGTCTGAGTGCTCAATGAAACTTTTCCCGCACTCAGAGCACGTGTAGGTGTCTCTCATGTGTGGATTCTCTGATGTCTAATAAGGTGTGAGCGCCGACTGAAGCTTTTCTCGCACTCAGCGCGTGTAGGGCGTCTCTCCTGTGTGGATTCTCTGATGTGTGATAAGGCTTGGCGCCGACTGAAGCTTTTCCCGCACTCAGCGCATGTGTAGGGCGTCTCTCCTGTGTGGATTCTCTGATGTGTGATAAGGTGTGGCGCCGACTGAAGCTTTTCCCGCACTCAGAGCATGTGTAGGGCTTCTCCCTGCGTGGATTTTCTGATGTGTGATAAGGCTTGAGCGCCGACTGAAGCTTTTCCCGCACTCAGCGCGCGTGCGGGCGTCTCTGCTGTATGGATTCTCTGATGTGTGATAAGGCTTGGCGCTGACTGAAGCTTTTCCTGCACTCAGAGCATGTGTAGGGCGTTTCTCCTGTGTGGATTCTCTGATGTGTGATAAGGTGTGAGCGCTGAATGAAGCTTTTCCCGCACTCAGAGCACGTGTAGGGTGTCTCCCCTGTGTGGATTCTCTGATGTCTGATAAGGATTGAGCGCTGAATGAAGCATTTCCCGCACTCAGCGCATGTGTAGGGCTTCTCTCCTGTGTGGATTCTCTGATGTGATAAGGTGTGAGTGCCGATTGAAGCTTTTCCTGCACTCCAGAGCATGTGTAGGGCATCTCTCCTGTGTGGATTCGCTGATGTGCGATAAGGTGTGAGCGCCGATTGAAGCTTTTCCTGCACTCGGAGCATGTAGGGCTTCTCCCTGTGTGGATTCTCTGATGTATGATAAGGTTTGAGCGCAGACGGAAGCTTTTCCCCCACTCAGCGCACGTTTTGGGCGTCTCTCCTGTGTGTATTCTCTGATGTGTGATAAGGATTGAGCGCAGACTGAAGCTTTTCCCGCACTCAGCGCATGTGTAGGGCCTCTCCCCTGTGTGGATTCTCTGATGTGTGATAAGGTTTGAGCGCAGACTGAAGCTTTTCCCGCACTCAGCGCATGTGTAGGGCCTCTCCCCTGTGTGGATTCTCTGATGTGTGAAAAGGCTTGAGCGCCGAGTGAAGCTTTTCCCGCACTCAGAGCACGTGTAGGGCGTCTCTCCTTTGTGGATTCTCTGATGTGTGATAAGGATTGAGCGCTGACTGAAGCTTTTCCCGCACTCAGAGCACGTGTAGGGCTTCTCCCCAGTGTGGATTCTCTGATGTGTGATAAGGTTTGAGCGCCGACTGAAGCTTTTCCTGCACTCAGCGCACGTGTAGGGCTTCTCCCCTGTGTGGATTCTCTGATGTGTGATAAGGTGTGAGCGCACACTGAAGCTTTTCCCGCATTCAGCGCATCTGTAGGGCATCTCTCCTGTGTGGATTCTCTGATGTGTGATAAGGCTTGAGCGCTGACTGAAGCTTTCCCGCACTCAGCGCATGTGTAGGGCTTCTCTCCTGTGTGGATTCTCTGATGTGTGATAAGGTGTGAGCGCCGAGTGAAGCTTTTCCCGCACTCAGCGCATGTGTAGGCCTTCTCTCCTGTGTGGATTCTCTGATGTGTGATAAGGTGTGAGCGCCGATTGTGCTTTTCCCGCACTCATAGCACGTGTAGGGCGTCTCCCCGGTGTGGATTCTATGAGGTGTGATAAGGCTTGAGCACCAACTGACGATTTTCCAGCACTCAGTGCAGCTATAGGGCATCTCCCCTGTGTGGATTCTCTGATGTGTGATAAGGTTTGGCGCCGACTGAAGCGTTTCCCGCACTCAGAGCACGTGTAGGGTGTCTCCCTTGTGTGGATTCTCTGGTGTGTGATAAGGTTTGAGCGCAGACTGAAGCTTTTCCCGCACTCAGCGCATGTATAGGGCGTCTCCCCTGTGTGGATTCTCTGATGTGTGATTAGGCTTGAGGGCTGACTGAAGCTTTTCCCGCACTCAGAGCACGTGTAAGGCGTCTCCCCTGTGTGGATTCTCTGATGTCTGATAAGGTGTGAGCGCTGATTGAAGCTTTTCCCGCACTCATGGCACATGTAGCGTCTCTCTTCCAAGTTGATTCTGTTGCGTGGAATAAGGTCTGAGTGGCTACTGTAGTTTTCCTCTGGCCTCTGCTGAGTCTCACAGGCTTTTGTGTTTTCTGGGAGTGCACAACTCTTGGAAACATTCCCTTTGGTTCTTCCTGATAACGTCCCATGTGGTGCTCCTTGCTCAGCATCTTCCTGCTGGGGTTTCTGCTCCTCATTCTCACGCACCATCCCATCGCCAGATGGGAGACAGAGAGAATCCAGACATAGGTCACTCCCTGTGCCTGAGAGAAAGGAAATCTCAGAGACAGAATTTTAAAAGGGATGAACAAACCAGAATATGTGCAGGAGAGATCAAACCGATCAGGAGCTGATTTTCCCCAGAGGAGAGAGGAAAGGATCAGTTTTGGTCTGCATTTCACCAGAACATGCAGGGAAAAGTGGGATTAGGTAGGGATCTGCTGCCAGTTGTTAGACAGGATAGGTGGGAAGCCATGAGTGACATCTGCCTAATTATTCCACATCTGCAGGGAACAATCCTGAACAGGGTCTTTGTAGGGCATCCCGAATGTTTCCTGTATTCACAGACAGTTTTTGACTTGCTTTAACCAAGTCCTCACCTGTGCAGGCAGCTCTTGGAAGCACTTCTTTCTCAGAACTCTGGAGGTCCAGGACCCATGCCTCTTCCCCTCGTTCCAGCTGTGAGACCACATCAGGTTTGGAATTTAGAAACCCTATGCCAGGCAAAGAAAACAAGGGAGGTCAGTGGAATTTGTGGGATACTTGTCACAAAGAATAGTCCATGGTTTTAAGCTCAGATCATTTTTAAGCAGTAACATCCCAAGACCAGCTTCCTTGGCTCAAAGTGGCAGGAGAGTTATTAATCATACGCATTACCTAAGTGCCTAAGGACCAACTAACAGTGTGTCTCCGTTTTGCTAGGCACAGTACAAATGCAGAATAGTAGATGGCTCATGCTCTGAAAAATGTACAGTCTAAATAGACAAGACAGACACAGCATGGGGGAAGGGGTAGACCCCTGTTAGAATGGCGATATTCAGGCCTGCCTGCAAAGCCTATATTTTAAGAACTTAGGGGTATTTTTTTCACTTAGCTAGTTACAGGAGTATGAAAACAAAGAATCAAAATCACAGTCTGCCTGTGTCTGGGCCTTCTCTCACTAGGATAGCCTGAGGTCTTGTTCTTAGGCTAAGGCCTTTGGCTAAGCAGCAGGGGCAGCCATAAGCTGGGAAGCGAAGGGTCACATACTCACATCCCAAACCAGTCACACTGAAATAAGGTGCTAATGGGCTGTTAGGAAGACAATCCTGTCTGGATCTTAAGATGGTTAAAGAAACCTTAATTTGATAGCAGCCTGTCTGGCAAGAAATCACTTATCAATGGTTGGGGTTGTGAAACCCTCATTTCTGTATTGTTCTATCTTTATGGCCACCACTTTTACATTGTTAATCAGTCTGGTTCTCTAATTGTTTCTCTCTCCTGTATAATTAATGTTGTCAGGTGTAAGTTAATTAGGGTAGTGGTTTATAATTGGTTAGAGCAGGAGTAGGCAACCTATGGCGGCACACGAGCTGATTTTCAGTGGCACTCACACTGCCCAGGTCCTGGCCACCGGTCCAGAAGGCTCTGCATTTTTAATTAATTTTAAATGAAGCTTCTTAAACATTTTAAAAACCTTACTGACTTTACATACAATAGTTTAATTATGTATTATAGACTTATAGAAATAGACATTCTAAAATCTTTAAAAAGTATTATTGGCACATGAAATCTTAAATTAGAGTGAATAAATGAAGACTCAGCACACCACTTCTGAAAGGTGGCCGACGCCTGGGTTAGAGAATTATGTCACAATACGTTAGAATTGGTTAGTTAAATTTCAGCACAATGATTGGTTCAGGTATAGCTGAGAATATTGCTCTATAAATGGGGTCAAAGTGGAGGGGGGAAGGAAATTGGAATAATAGAATATCAGGGTTGGACGGGACCTCAGGAGGTCATCTAGTCCCACCCCTGCTCAAAGCAGGACTAATCCCCAACTAAATCATCCCAGCCATGGCTTTGTCAAGCCTGACCTTAAAAACCTCTAAGGAAGGAGATTCCACCACCTCCGTGGGGAACCCATCCCAGCGCTTCACCACCCTCCTAGTGAAATAGTGTTTCCTAATATCCAACCTAAACCTCCCCCATTGCAACTTGAAATCATTACTCTTTGTTCTGTCATCTGCTACCACTGAGAACAGTCTAGATCCATCGTCTTTGGAACCCCCCTTCAGGTAGTTGAAAGCAGCTATCAAATCCCCCCTCATTCTTCTCTTCTGCAGACTAAACAATCCCAGTTCCCTCAGCCTCTCCTCAGAAGTCATATGCTCCAGTCCCCTAACCATTTTTGTTGCCCCCCGCTGGATGCTTTCCAATTTTTCCACATCCTTCTTATAGTGTTGGGCCCAAAACTGGACACAGTGCTCCAGATGAGGCCCCATGAATGTCGAATGTTGGTTAGGAGGCGAACGGGAACAGGGACACAGGCAAGGCTCTGCAGCATCAGAGCTGGGAAGGGAACAGACTGTATTGGCGTATAGAGATAAGCCCGACTGGTGTGAAGGGCTTCAGAATATGTAATCTTATAGGTGTAAAAATTGTACAGACTATACCATCCTGTGACATCATCAACGAAGTGCCCATTTGTGCCTGGGTAAGGGCCCTGCTATAGGAGGGAGGATGCAGCAAGGACTCAGGATTGGTGGCCGGGGTCGCTGTGCATAGGAGATGGGGAGGTTATGTGAGGAGGGGGGGTAATGAGTGAGAGAGGGAGGTCAAGTGTTAAAATAATAATATTTGGGGCAAAAATGTATAATAAAGTGAAACTGAACAGAAACAAAACTGGAGTGGAGGCTCTAAAGCAATAAGGCTTGGGTAGGGATTCGGGGTTAAAGGTCTGGGATCCCCCACAGCTCCAGACCCCCAAACCTCTCCTCCCTCCCACTGACCCACCCACCCCACTTCCTGGGTGCCCTTCCCACACTTCCCTCCCTTCTTCCCATTACTCTCAGCCAGCACCACCTCCCGGCACCTTGAGAACTTCTTGTATTTTCTCCTCGTCTCTCACAGCCTCCTACCTCCCTGCTGCTTCTTAGCTCTAACCCTGCACACACCCGCCCCATGTCCTGGCATATCTACTACCCCCCGTCTCCGTCCCTCCCACGGCTCGCTTATCCCTTCAGCCATGGGATCCTGAACGGCAACATTACATGCTCTCCTAAAAGAGCTCATCTGACTGTCACCCAAGCCAGGCATGAGTCACACACCTATTTACTCAATTTAGAATTCTACAGGCAGCATATTTTCCTCTTAAAATGAGGAAAAGGCATGAAAGCGACAGTTACTAATGTAGTTATGAATGTAACCAATAAGGATACATTCAATGCAATTTTAAAATGACTGACAGCACCAAAAAGGCACATGTCCAAAAATGGTACTAGTGGGTGGGAGATAACGCAAAAAAAGGGGGGGCAAGGAAACTTGTCAAAACTTGTATGAGGAATAAAGGTATAAAGTTATTACTGCTCAGGTTCTTCAGAGACCCCACAGCTTCTAATAACCCAGGGACAGGACTCCTTACCCAGCGAGGTCACTGTCTCATAGTTCTCCTGCATGACATCCCTGTAGAGGGCTCTCTGAACAGGGTCCAGTAGTGCCCATTCCCCCTTGGTGAAATACACAGCCACCTCCTCGAAGGTCACCGGCCCCTGCAAGAGCAAGAGTCCAACACTCAGTAACTGCTGCCCCACTCACAGCCCCACTATTCACGGAACAGCAGCACCAGGTAAATGGAAGCTCCGGGAGGCACATGTTAACGGAGTCCCACCCCACCTTGCCTAGAACAGAAAGTCTGCATCAGAGGGTAGAAAGAGAGAAACTTTGTGTCTCCCAGCTGACAGACGGAGGCAGGGTCTTCACATTTATCTACTAGCCAGAGCTTGATATAGGAGATGGGGCTGGCTCTGGACCCTACTAATGGCTCCCTGGTAGGAAACACTCCCCAAATAAAATATAAGAAAGAAAAGGGAAGTCAGTAGTAAAGAATATTAGTTAGAACAGGAGTAGGCAACCTATGGCACGGGTGCTGAAGGCAGCACGCAAGCTGATTTTCCGTGGCACTCACAATGCCCGGGTCCTGGCCACCAGTCTGGGGGGCTCTGCATTTTAATTTAATTTTAAATGAAGTTTCTTAAACATTTTAAAAGCCTTATTTACTTTACATACAACAATAGTTTAGTTATATATTATAGACAGAGAAAGATCTTCTAAAAATGTTAAAATGTATTACTGGCACTCAAAACCTTAAATTAGAGTGAATAAATGAAGACTTCTGAAAGGTTGCTCACCCCTGAGTTAGAAGGTCAGAATTGTAGAAAATTGGTAAGGGAAGTATGACATTATTGATATAAATTGGGACCATATAGAACATGGGTTGCAACCAAGGTCCTGTAGTGGCAACAAATCTGATGTAAAGGGGATCATATGAGGTGTCTAAGACCAGGTTATGGGTTGCTGGTTATGATTATGCTGTCTGTATGTATGTATCATTTTGTAGTTGAAGTTATGAGTATTGGCTCTATCCTGTCTGTATTTCAAGCTGGTGCTGTGCTTCTGGGAGACATCGCAGACAAGCTGGTGTTAGCTCTGCCTAGCCTGCTTGATGGCCCATTAAGGACCATCAGCTACACAATTGACCCATGGAGAGAAGGCAGACACGCCTTGTGACTCAGCAAAGTATGCAGGGACTGGCCCATGTGACCCCAGACTCCATTTTGCTGTAATTTTCCACAGTAAGGACAAGGAGGTTCTTACACCTGGAAAAGCCTATATAAGGCTGATGCCTCATCTTCATCTTTTCTTCAATCCTGCTTCTACCTCTGGAGGGACTTTGCTACAAGCTGAAGCTCTACACAAGGGACTGATGACCCATCCCAGCGGGGGATGTTCTCCAGAGACTTGATTTGAACCTGCAGTTTACTCCATCACTGCTACAAGCCTGAACTAAGAACTTTGCCTTACTGTATGTAATTGATTCAATTTAACCAATTCTAGCTCTCACCTCTACCTTTTTCCTTTTATGAATAAATCTTTAGATTGTAGATTCTAAAGGATTGGCAACAGCGTGATTTGTGGGTAAGATCTGATGTATATATTGACCTGGGTCTGGGGCTTGATTCTTTTTAATCGAAAGAACCTTTTTCTTTTATTGGGGTGTTGGTTTTCATAACCATTCCTCCCTGGGACGTGTGGCACTGGTGGTGATACTGGGAGACTGGAATGTCTAAGGAAATTGCTCGTGTGACTTGTGGTTAGCCAGTGGGGTGAAACTGAAGTCCTTTTTGTCTGGCTGGTTTGGTTTGCCTTAGAGGTGGAAAAACCCCAGCCTAGGGCTGTGACTGCCCTGTTTGAGCAAGTGGTCCTGAATTGGCACTCTCAGTTGGGTCCTGCCAGAACTGCCTCGTCACAGGAAGCTATCAGAAATCAATGACCAATCAATGAAAATAAGAAGGAAGTTTTGAAAAGTATATTAATCCTAACAATGGTAGTGATAAATTACTAGACGGAAATGGCAGAATTATCAAAAATAATGCAGAAGAGGTAAAAGTGTTCAATAAGTGTTCTCTCCTGGATTTGGAGAAAAACAGATGCTGTACTCGTATCATAAGATGTTGACGACGACACTCCTTCCATTCCAACAAGAACTCACAAGGACATTAAACAGCAGCTATTACAGTTAGACATGTTTAAATAAGCAGGTCCAGATAACTTGTATCCAAGAGTTTTTAAAGACCTGGTGGAGGAGCGTGGTGGACTATTAATGTTGATTGTAATTAGGACTTGGAACACTGGGGAAATTCCAGAAGACTGGAATTAAGCTAATGCTGTGCCAATACTAAAAAGTGTAAAAGAGATGACCCAGCTAATTACAAGAGAGTCAGTCTGATATCAATACTGAGCAAAATAATGGAGCAGTCGATACTGGATTTCGTTAATAAAGAATTAAAGGAAGGCAATATAATTAGCACCTATTAACAAAGGTTTAGAGAAAATAGATCCTATCAAACTAACTGGATATCCTTATTAGATGAGATCAAAAGTTTGGTTGCAGCTAATAGTATTGATGTAATATATCTAGACTTCTGTAAGGCATATGACTTGATTCAGGACAATATTTTGACTAAAAAACTAGAATGATACAAAATAAACACAGCATACATTAAATAGATTAAAAACTGGGATTGTAAATGGGGAACCATGGTCAAGTGGATTTATTTCTAGCGGGTTCCCACAAGGATTGCTTTTTGCCCGTGTGCTATTTAACATTTTTATCAATGACCTAGAACAGAATATAAAATCATCACGGATAAAGTTTGCAGTATCACAAAGATTGCGGGTGGTGGTAACTAATGAAGTGGCAGTAGATTCAGGCTACAGCACTGGGAGTCTGGGAGGGTTATTTCCTGTTCCACAAAGAGGAGAAGTTCCATTCCCAAATTCCATGCCTTGAAATTAGGCCCTATCTGACACTACACCCCATATTCAGCATAGTGGTATGGTTATAATATGATTAGGACATAATTATGATGCATTTTGTGCAAGATGCGTCATGTGCTGAATATTATTATCCTATTTGTGTGCATGGATCATGTTTGTATTTGAAGTTATGGATATTGACTCTGTAGCTGTATTTCAAATGTGCTTACTCTGGGTAACACCCACAATGAGCCTTTCAGGTACAACAATGAAGAGGCCAGACAGTGCTGATGGCTTATCAACAAAGACAATGGACCATGGAAGAGCTTAGCCTTCCTGTGATTGTTTCAGCCAGCTGTGACGTTATGACTGTGATACAATATCTCATTGAAAGATGACAGGAACAGAAAGAGTTAATTAACTCATAGACTGACCTGACTCATGGGTGAACCTTGAGGACGGGTTAGGAAGATATGTAAATGACTAGAGCTTTGAAATGCAAGTCTGCATTGTTAGAGGTAGAAGGGTAGATGTTTGCTCAGGTCTTGTGATGTCAGCAAACAAGTCTTGTCTATTGCTATAGTTTTAATTCAAAGATCAAAAGAGGAATATTAACATTTATGATGATACTTGAGTGAAATAGTATTATTGTCTATGTGTCTCTTTGAAGGTTGTGCTAACCTGTATCTGAACTGTTTAATGGATAAATTACTCTGTGCTAATTGCCAGGATGTTTGGGAGAAGGAGTTAAGCCTATTGTTTTCTCAGGCCGAAAGGCTGCTGGAAATGTATAAGAAGCCTGGGACAGGATCCTGCTTCATCTCAGATCTGCTTTGGGTTTCAAGAGGGGGAAACCTTAAGCCATAAGGATTGAGATCCCCAGTCATTGACTGGAGCCACCCTGAATATGGACATTGGACTATAACCTATGGACTATTTCTAAAAGGACTTTTGGCAACTACAAGCTCATCTCTGCTGTGTATCTGAACCTCAAGAATTGAATTCAAGTCTGTCTGTAGATTAACCTTTTAACCAACACTCTCTATCTTTTCTTTTTTAATAAATTTTAGCTTAGTTAATAAGAATTGGCTATAGTGTGTATTTTGGGTAAGATCTAAGTTATAATTGGACCTGGGTATGTGGCTGATCCTTTGGGATTGGAAGAACCTTTTCTTTTATATGATGAAGTAAGATTCTCAGGAATCATCATCATATCTGACAGGTGTGTCTGGACGGAGGCCTGAGGCTGGGCACTTTAAGGGAACTGCGTGGTTTGGACTTCTAAATGACCAGTGAGGTGCTGTAGAAGCTGTTTTGTGCTGGTTGGTAAATCTAAGTATTGGAATAACCACCAGCTTCTGGGGTTTGTCTGCCCCGTTTGGTTTGCAGTTCACCCTGATTGAGTGACCTCAGCTGGCTCCCACGGGCAGCACCGTCACAGTGGCGTAGTCGTGCAAGGATCCACAGAACCAGGTCAATTAAGCTTTGGATCAGAACCCCGCGCTATCCAAATTGGAATTTTGGTATTGAGAGTTTGGTTGGTTAAGGAGCAGTTGCAATGGATGAGCAAAGAGCATATGAGGGTCTTGACAAAAAAGCCCTGGAAGATTTGTGTTCAGGAAAGGGGATAAGCTTTAGAAAGAAAGCTACAAATCAAGAAATGAGAGATCTGTTAACGGCCAGTGATCAGGAGGCAGGAGCACGGCCCTTACCTGATGCTGTAGAAACTGCAGAAACAATTAGAATGAATAAGGCAGCAAATAAACTGCAACTGGAGCATGAACAGAAACTAGCAGATCTTCGATTGCTGGAAAGGCAAAAAATAGCTGAATTCGAAAGAGAAGCTGCTGAAAGAGAGAAAGAAGCTGCTGAAAGAGAGAAAGAAGCTGCTGAAAGAAAGAAGGAGGCTGATGAGAGAGAAGAAAAAGCTCGTAAGGGGCGTCTGGAATTACTGGCTGCTGAAGAGAAAGCTCGCCAGAGGCAACAGGAGCTGGAACAGGAGACCCAGAAGATGCAACAAGAAACTGCCAGGCTTCGGCTCCAAGTCAAAAAAGCAATGGAAGAACAGCAGAAACTGTATCCTCTTAAAAGTCCAGTTTATAACAATGTTGATATGTGGTATTATTCTGGGCAGTTTTCTGTGTTTAACCAGTTTTGCTATGGCTGGGGAGAGGGGGATTCTAACCTGGTGGGTAATAGCTGTTTGTCTGTGCCAGAAAGCAGTGTGTCTGTAAATGAAGTTTCTGAATGTCTGTTTAATGTCTCAGAAGTAAATCTGAAGTTAAATCAGGAGCAGAAAGATCTCCTGGGTGAGGAAAATGTTTCTCAAAAGCAAATTAAAGTAAATACTCAAGTGGAAGCCCTAACTGAGGAAGGAGAGGGTAGATTTGTGATGGGTAATGGATTGGTGGCTAGTACAGCTTGTAAAAGTAAACCTGAAAAGAATAACTGTGGTTTGCTGGAAGTAGCTCAGTGTAGTGAAAAAAACAGCAGTTTATCTGTTGGGAGTGGCAATGTGCCTGGCAGGAAAAGTCTGGATAAGCCTAGGCAGCCTTGTGAGCTAATGGCTTTGTCTAACCAGCAGTTTGGGAAGGAAGGGATAGTGAAAGATGAGTGTCCCTGTCCCTTACCTGTTTCCTGTGTGGAGAAATGTGACAGTAAAGGGAATGTGCCTGTGTCGGTCAGGGGTATTGACTTGTCTATGAAGGAAGCTACCTCGGTCTCCAAGCAGTTGTCTGTGAACAGCCCTGTGTGCTGGGACAAGGGAAATGAAATCCCAAGCTGTATGCCTGGTGAAGGAGAAGGTGTCTCCGGCTCTTCTGTGTCTGTGGAGCAGACAGAAGGGGCCTTAAGCCTGTGATGGTTGAGGGTGATTCAGTTGTCTCAGGTGGGTTGTAAATACAGCTAAAGCCCAGGAAGGGAATGATCCTGAGTTTGTGTCTGCTGGGGAGAATGGCACTGTAACTAGGTTGCATCCAGTTAGTGTCATAGCAAAATCCCAGAGAACAGACAATTCTGGTGCTCGTAGTTTGCCAGTTGCTAATGTGTGGTTGGAAAAGGGTGTAGCAACTCTGTCTAATCAGAGTGATACCCCAGCCAGGGCACAAGGAGAGCATGAAGGTGATTTAATTGTGTTACCGACTGACAGTCTAACAACTTGTAACAAGAAGGAAAAGATTCCTGAACTTGTGGGTGTTGAGCCTGACAACATGCAAGTTGCCAGTGACTATGAGGAAAGTTGCAGAGGGAAGGAGAAAACCTCTAACCTTTATCTAGTGAGTCTATGAGTTTGCCTAAAAGGGAATTGTGTAGAAATCTGCCTGAAGGGCCAAAGGTGATCATAAATGTAAGTAAAACCCAGAAAGAGTCTGTGGTTGCTCAGGGAAGTGTTCCTTTAGAGCAAGCCCTGGGTGAAGAGGGTAAGAGCAGAATTTCTGTGAAAGGTAAATTGTTGCTTAAAGAAGCTGCTAAGGAGAAAAATCCTCCTGGTAATCTGTGCAAGCAGTTTGGTACAACTGAAGGGTGTGAAAGTGATTTAATCAAGAAAGTTTCAGTTCCTGACAGCCAGAAATTTTCTGTTGTGAATGGATCCACTGACTTTCCTTGTGAAAGATCCAGTGTGAGCAGCTTTGAAAAGGTCTCAGATGGAGTAAGAGCTGTTAAGAAAGTTGAGCAGCCCCATAACCAAGTGGCTGTGTGTGGCCAGCGTGTTGGAAAAACAATGGTGTTGGAACAGAACCATCTCCATGCTAATTCTGTGAGTGAGCAGTCGGTGCTTCAGGGGCTAAGGACAGATTTGGTTACTGGTGTGTCAGGGCAGATCCAATCCACTATTGTTCTAAGTAAGTTTTACCTTGAGTTCATAAAAAGATTCAATCATGTTATTGAACATGAGTTGGGTAAACCATTTCTGTTATACAGTAACATGGCTTCTAACCCAATACAAGCTGTAATAAGACAAAACCCAGGATGGGGAGCTTTTGGGATGCAGTCAGTGATGTTTGTGTCATCCCTTCCTGCATCAATTTTGCGTTGGGGGTGTGACGTTATGACTGTGATACAATATCTCATTGAAAGATGACAGGAACAGAAAGAGTTAATTAACTCATAGACTGACCTGACTCATGGGTGAACCTTGAGGACGGGTTAGGAAGATATGTAAATGACTAGAGCTTTGAAATGCAAGTCTGCATTGTTAGAGGTAGAAGGGTAGATGTTTGCTCAGGTCTTGTGATGTCAGCAAACAAGTCTTGTCTATTGCTATAGTTTTAATTCAAAGATCAAAAGAGGAATATTAACATTTATGATGATACTTGAGTGAAATAGTATTATTGTCTATGTGTCTCTTTGAAGGTTGTGCTAACCTGTATCTGAACTGTTTAATGGATAAATTACTCTGTGCTAATTGCCAGGATGTTTGGGAGAAGGAGTTAAGCCTATTGTTTTCTCAGGCCGAAAGGCTGCTGGAAATGTATAAGAAGCCTGGGACAGGATCCTGCTTCATCTCAGATCTGCTTTGGGTTTCAAGAGGGGGAAACCTTAAGCCATAAGGATTGAGATCCCCAGTCATTGACTGGAGCCACCCTGAATATGGACATTGGACTATAACCTATGGACTATTTCTAAAAGGACTTTTGGCAACTACAAGCTCATCTCTGCTGTGTATCTGAACCTCAAGAATTGAATTCAAGTCTGTCTGTAGATTAACCTTTTAACCAACACTCTCTATCTTTTCTTTTTTAATAAATTTTAGCTTAGTTAATAAGAATTGGCTATAGTGTGTATTTTGGGTAAGATCTAAGTTATAATTGGACCTGGGTATGTGGCTGATCCTTTGGGATTGGAAGAACCTTTTCTTTTATATGATGAAGTAAGATTCTCAGGAATCATCATCATATCTGACAGGTGTGTCTGGATGGAGGCCTGAGGCTGGGCACTTTAAGGAACTGCGTGGTTTGGACTTCTAAATGACCAGTGAGGTGCTGTAGAAGCTGTTTTGTGCTGGTTGGTAAATCTAAGTATTGGAATAACCACCAGCGTTTGGGGTTTATCTGCCCCGTTTGGTTTGCAGTTCACCCTGATTGAGTGACCTCAGCTGGCTCCCACGGGCAGCACCGTCACACCAGCCTATGAGTCATGGCTACTATGACTCAGCAGGACACGCTAGGACATGTGACTAGACCACATGACAATGAACTCCATTTTGGTACCTGTATTTTTCCACAAACTGGACTGGGAACTGAGTTTGGAACAAATGGTTCCTGCCATATGGAAAAGCTACATAAGGTGGCGTGTGACATCATCTCTTGGCCTCATTCCCCGCACAAGAGAACTCCTGGAAACACCTGAGGAACAAAGACTGAACTGGGGGAACTGCTGCTCCCAGGGTAAAGGGATTTCTAGCTTGTGTATGGAAACTTGGGGGACTGCTTGTAGCATCAGTCAGGGTGAGAAATTGCTAATTCAAATTCTATCCATCTAGTATGTTAGGCTTAGTTTGAGTTTTTGGTTATCTGCTAAGTAATCAGCTTTGATCTGTTTGCTATCACTTAGAATTGTTGGGATACGTTAGGGTTCAGTAAAACAGCTGGGAAGCTGCTAATGTGCTGACATGCATTGGGGACAAAGGCATAAGCAGGCAGGAATTCTTTGCTAACAAATAAGTTGCCATATTTTTCCTCTCTGTTGCTTGTAATAATTGACATTGATGCAGCTGCATAAGAAATGTAGTTGCTGGAATAAATGTCCTTTGTGTGAAAGAAAGTAAAAGAAATGTTATCTCCCCCTCCCTTCCTTTCCCAGCTACATAAACAAGCCCTGGCTTATGGCCCCTTCCTCCCTCCCCGAGAACTGCTCATTGACCCTTCCTCCATACCCCGAGAACTGCTGTTTAGGGAAATTTGTGGCAACACGTTATTGCAAAGAACGGTATTTTCAAGGTAAAAATGCCTCTATGATATGTGTAATACTGTGATAGTGGATAGGGGTGGGTATACTAATTGTATGAGTGTTTACTACTTAATGAGGGGTTTTGAGGTGTTGTAACGGATGTAGGTGTTTACATACAAACTCAGATAAAAGGCGGGTGATGTAACTAATCCAGTGCTTACTCGATAGTTGGGTCAAGGGGAACAAGTAACACAATAAAGAAGCCTGTATTCATATCCGCCTCTGGATCAACCGGCTCCTTTTTTGTTCTAACAATAATTACTTAAAATCTACCTTTCTGCCATTAATAAACTTGTTTTATGCTTTATCTTAATCAGTGCATTTTGAATGAAGTGTTTGGGAAAAAGCTGAGCTTGGTTAGCAGAGGCTTGTTGTGCACATCTTTCCCATATCGAGGGGAAGGCGAACTATATTAATGAGCTTACATTATACAGATCCCTGTGCACTATAAGATGGTATAATTCTAAATTTATACTACAGCAGGTGTGCAAGGTTGGGGAGCTGGGAAATTGGCTGTTGTTGTCTATCTGTCCTTGAGCGGCTTAGGTAAAGCACTCAGGTAGCTTAGTTGGATGCATGGCGCCACCTGCTGTCGTGTTGGGTGATAACAGGCCCTGGAGAGGCTGGCTGAATCTCCAGCAAAGCAGTGTGAGAAGGGCCAGCCCAGCTTGAGGGTTAGAGGGCGCAGCGGTTCCCAGAACCATCCCAGACTGCACCCCGGGGTGACAACCCATCACACCCTAAATTACATAAGTTTCAGCAGATTTGTCACATCCTGTCCCCTCCTTTCTCCACCCGAGATATTTCCTGCCTCCCACCACCTCCAGCAGCTCCTATCCTCCTATGCATTTACTGCTCCTCTCCTCCAAGCAGAACCCACCACCAGCTCCTGGTAATCCCTGACCTGAGCCAGCTCCATTGCAGCCATTTCCTTCCCTTTGGGAGGATGAAATGATCTGGAGCAAAACGTGGACGTTAATCTGTAGCCTGCCAGGACGAGAAGGGCAATGTGAGAGAATGCAGAGGGGGCTTTTGTCCATTCCACATGCTGATTCCCCCCGGATTTTTCCCTGTTAATGGACACTCTAGGTTCTGCCACACTGTGAAGCACAGAGTGACCTTATTCCAGTACAGGCCTAGCCCCCTCCCACCATGGTGTAACCCTCTGAGACACAGTGAAACCCTCCCAGTAACATCCTCTGTTATACTTACCAAGTTTGCAGACAATACCAAGCTGGGAGGGGTTGCAAGTGCTTTAGAGGATAGACCAGGGAGGGAGAGCTCAGTGGTTTGAGCATCGGCCTGCTAAACCCAAGGCTGAGAGTTCAATCCTTGAGGGGCCATTTAGGGATTTGGGAAAAATCAATCTGGGGATTTGTCCTGCTTTGAGCAGGGATTGGACTAGATACCTCCTATGGTCCCTTCCAACCCTGATCTTCTATGATTAAAATTCAAAATGATCTGGAGAAAAGGCCTGAAGTAAATAGGATGAAATTAAATTAGGACAAATGCAAAGTGCTTCATTTAGGAAGGAACAATCAGGTGCACACGTACAAAATGGGAAATTCCTGCCCAGGAAGGAGCACTGCGGAAAGGAGCTGGGGGCCATAGTGGATCACAAGCTAAGTATAAGTCAACAGTGCAAAATGGCAAACATCATTCTGGAATGTATATGAGGGAGTACTGTAAGCACGACACAAGCAGTAATTCTTCCACTACACTTTGTGCGGATTAGGCCACAACTGGAGAACTGTGTCCATTTGTGGGTGCCACATATGAGGAAAGATGTGGACAAATTGGAGAAAGTCCAGAGAAGAACAACAAAAATGATTAAAGGTCTAGAAAACATTACCTATGAGGGAAGATTGAAAAAAATTGGGTTTGTTTAGTCTGGAGTAGAGAGGACATGATAATAGTTTTCAAGTACATAAAAGGTTGTTACAGGGATGTGGAAGAAAAATTCTTCTTAACCTCAGAGTATACGACATGTAGTATTGGCCTTAACTTGCAGCAAGGTCAATTTAGGATGGAGATTAGGAAGAAACTTCCTGTCAGAGTGGTTAAACTCCAGAACAAATAGCGTAGGGAAGTTGTGGAATCTCCATCATTGGGGATTTTTAAGAGGAGGCTGGACAAACACCTCAGGGATGGTCTAGATAATACTGAGTCCTGCCTTGAGTGCAGGGGACTGGCCTAGGTGACCTTCCAAAGTCCCTTCCAGTTCTATGATTCTATGAACCAAAGGCCAGTGAAGAGCAGAATCAAAGGAGTCACTCTGGGAGATTCTCCCTGTCACTGTCCCCAAGGCAGCTCTTTCAGGTTAACTAAGTTGTTTGAAGCTTTAGCCTTTGTAGAGTCTCTCCTGGGAGTGCCCCTTTCATGGGCTGGGCCTAGTTTTAGCCTTTGGGAAGCGTGACCCCAGGGGCTCTGAGACGGGGCCTTCTTGCCTCAGCACATCTTGTTTCTTTCTGTGGCTCCCCAGTGAGTCCAAATGAGTAGATACTCCTGATAGAGACTGTGAACATAAGAAGGGCCCACTGCGTCAGAGCAATGGTCCATCTGGCTCAGTGGCTAATGCCAGGTGCTTCAGAGGGAAAGAACAGAACAGGTAACCATCAAGTGATCCATCCCGTCAACCATTCCCAGCTTCTGGCAAACAGAGGCTAGAGACACCATCCCTGCCCAGCCTGCCTGTGACACTGGCAGATGAGGTGTTAGCTCTTACACAAGCCTCTATGTCTTAACTGAACATGGACAAACGCACAGTGGAATGAGTCTGACTCACCTGTGTTAGTATTGTTAAAACAGGTATTAGGATTATAAGAACATGTTTAGACTTCGTTAAATGCTTGTGAGTTGCTGCCTGAGTTAACATCTGACTAGCTCCATTGTGAGTCTCTGTGGCTCTGTAAATCACCAGACAGGAGAGAGACTTTACCTAGGTGAAGTGTTGATTGGCAACAGAATGCATTACACCCTGCCTGGCAGGAAAGGTCCATCCACACCAGAGAGACTATTATGGGACGTTAAAGAAGACACAAGGCTGTTGTTGTGCTCTTGATTTCCCATTAGCTGAGCTGGCAGCTCAGAGCACATGGCAGGAAGGGGATGAAAAACCCCACACAGAAGGAACTGATTATCTGTATGCTGCTTGGACTCTGGTGGGCAAAGTTTTTACGCATCAGGAAGAGATCCCCAGCTGATTAGCCGGGTTAGTCCTAAGGAAGATATAGAGCTTGCTTATTACAGAAGCTTCTATTGCCTTTGAAATCTAAGACTGCAACTCGTCTGCATCTATAGGATTACCTGCTTTAACTTCGTAAACAACTCAGGGAAAGAGAGATCAGGAGGGACCTGCTGCCAGTTGTCAGTCAGAATAGGAGGGAAGCCATGAGTGACATCTGCCATAATGATTCCACATCTGCAGGGAACAATCCTGAACTTGGAGAGCTCATAGGGTCTTTGTAGGGCATCCCAAATGTTTCCTGCATTCCCACACAGTTGTTGAGTTGGTTTAACCAATTCTTCACCTGTGCAGGCAGCTCTTGGAAGCACTTCTTTCTCAGAGCCCTGGAGGTCTGGGACCCACGGCTCTTCCCCTCGTTCCAGCTGCAAGATCACATCAGGTTTGGAATTTGGAAACCTTACTGCAGGCAAAGAAAACAAGGGAGGTCAGTGGAATTTGTGGGATACTTGTCACAAAGAATATTCTATGGTTTTAACCCCAGCTCATTTTAAGCAGTAACATCCCAAGGCCAGCTTCCTTGGCTCCAAGAGGCAGGAGAGTTATTATAATAAATCATATTCATTACCTTAGTGCCTAAGGACCAACTAACAGTGGGTCCCCATTGTGCTAGGACAAGTACAAACCCAGAACAGTAGCTGGGCCATGCCCTGAAGAATTTACAATCTAAATACGCAAGACAGACACAGAATGGGGGAAGGGGTAGAACCCACTGTTAGGTGTATTTTTATCACTTAGCTAGTTACAGGGTGTAGATGAGCAGACTCACCCCTGCGGTGCCTTCTGCTGGTGACTCCTGGGAATTAGCTCATTCTAGCTCTGGAGCGCCTTCTGCAGGCCGGTGATCCACCTGTCCTCTGGCCCCCCTGCCCCTCCCTGGACCCGGTGTCCCTTTATTTGGGGTGCTATCCACTGGCAGAACCCGACCAATCTGGGTCTCCCCTCCCAGGGGAACCCCCAAGCCACTATCCCCACTTTGCCTCAGTTACTGCCTAGTCTCCATCTAGCCCCCGTTCACTGGGGCAGGCTGCAGTGTCAGCCACTCACCACAGGCAAAGGGGTTTGGACCTGCTGCCTTTGCCTACCCCTAGGCTGCCTCTGCAACCCCCAGTACCTGTTGGCTTTGTGCTAGGCCGCAGCCTGGGGCTTTCCAGGCAGGAGCTCCCCAGCTTCTCTGCCTTTCCCCAGCCCTGCTCCACTCAGGTACCCTGTGTCCAGCTCCCTGCAGCCAGGCCCTTCTTCCTCTACAGGCAGAGGGAGACTCTTGTCTGCCCCGGCTTGTGTGTCTTTCTAGGGCCAGCTGAGTCTGTCTGGGGCATGGCCCCAGCTGCAGCCACTTCCCCCAATCACCTCAGCCTAAAGGCTGCTTTCTCCAGCCACAGCCCCCTCCCAGGGCTGTTTTTAATCCTTCAGGGCAGGAGAAAGGGACCAGCCTGCTACACAGGGGTATAAAAACAAAGAATCAAAATCTCAGTCTGCGTGTGTCTAGGCCTTCTCGCACTAGGATCATCTGAGGCCTTGTTCTTAGGCTAAGGCCTTTGGCTAAGCAGCAGGGACAGCCATCAGCTGGGAAGCGAAGTGTCACATCCTCACATCCCAAACCAGTCACACTGAAATAAGGTGCTATTGGACTATTAGGAAGATGATCCTGTCCTGATAGTGCCCATCACCACCAGATAAAGAAACAGATCTTAAGATGGTTAATGAAAACTTAGTTTGACAGCAGCCTGTCTGGCAAGAAATCACTTCTCAATGGTTGTGGTTGTGAAACCCTCATTTCTGTATTGTTTTATCTTTATGGCCACCACTTTTACAATGTTAATCAGTCTGGTTCTCTAATTGTTTCTATCTGCTGTATAATTAATTTTGCTAGGTGTAAGTTAATGAGGTGGTGGGATACAATTGGTTAGAGAATTATGTTTCAATGTGTTAGGATTGGTTAGTTAAATTTCAGTACAATGATTGGTTAAGCAAAGGTACAGCTGAGCATATTACTATATAAACTGAGTCAAACAGGAGGGGGAACAGGAACAGGGAACGGGGACACAGGCAAGGCTCTGCGGTGTCAGAGTGGGTAAGGGGGATACGCCGCCGAAGACCCCAGGCCCCCTGGGTGACAATCATTCCCTTGTCTCTGTCGGGTATTCCATTGATGTAGGTTACTCCCAGCCAGTCCTTAATGACCCATTCATATCACCCCATGACAGCTACGTGACAAAACACCTCACGTCTCCCACTCTTTAGAATCATAGCAATACCAATCACAGCAGGAAACTGAGGTGTGTATTGGCATCATACAAGTATCATCAAAAGTCCCACCTCTGTCTCAGACACACACACACTGCTCACAGCCCCTGGAGAGAAAGCAACACACAGGAACTGGACGTTAGTCCAGCGAACACAGTGGAGGACAAGCTGCAATCCTCACACTCTGGTCAAAAAGGAGAGGCAGGTGGGTCCCTGCCCATAGAGAGGGGCTGGCTGGAGGCCTGATACCTGAGGGGCCATTCTGTGAGCAGACCATGGAGGCAGGTCAAAGGCTTCGCTACCCCAGAACTGTGACATCGCAAAAGCACATTTTGGGGAATCAGGAAATCTAGTGACTCAGGGGTAATGGGAGGGAGAATTAAACTCCCCCAGTGGGAGGAGAAGGCTGGGGAATTACACACTAACATTCAGGAGCAACAGCCTCTAATTCTTCCCGAAAAGGAGAAGGTCAGAAACAAGAACTGGGCCACGCAGCCTCAGGAGGGACAGGCTCAGAGATCCAAGGAGCCTGGAGGAGACAGCTCGTGGCTGCTGCAGATGGGGAGAGGGGGGACAAGACTCTCTCCAAACTCTCACTCTTCTTGACCCCGACCTGATTTTACGATCTATGACCCAGTCTCACATCTTGTGGGCAATTTCATACTCGCTAGAGGTAACATGTCATGATCAGAGAATTGCTTATTAGCTTGGACCATGCGTGGAGGGGCAAGAAGGTGAACACAGATAAATGGGTTATTAAGGGCAGGTCGACACTACAGCCGGGATTGACACTCTGAGATCGATCTAGCCGTGGTTGATTTATCGGGTCTAGTAAAGACCTGCCAAATCAACTGCAGATCGACTGCAAGTCGGTCTCCAGTTCTCTGCTCCAGACTCTACCCATGAAGGTCTCCCGTGTACCCCCCTCAGTGCACACACTGCTGTAACTCGACCTAAGCTACGTCCACTCCAGCTATGTCATTCATGTAGCTGGAGTTGCGCAGCGCAGGTCGACAGACCGCGGTAGTGTAAACATAGCCTAAGCTTGCTACAGTTCAGGGCCTTATATTAAGCTGAGGCTTTGTGAGAGTGGTTATGCTGAAGCCTGGGATTTACCTGAGGTTTGGGTAGGGATTCAGGGTTAAAGGTCTGGGATCCCCCACAGCTCTAGATCCCCAAACCTCTCCTCCCGCCCACTGACCCACCCAGCCCACTTCCTGGGTGCCCTTCCCCCAACATCCCCTCCCCTTCTTCCCATTACTCTCAGCCGTCACCACCTCCCAGCACCTTGGGAGCTTCTTGTGTTCCCTCCTCGTCTCTCACAACCTCCTCCCTCTCTGCTGATTCTTAGCTCTAACCCTGCACACACACACCCCATGTCCTGGCACCCCAGAATTATGTACTCCCCCCCTTCTGCTCCTCTACCACAGCTCTGTTCTCCCTTCACCTGAATGGCAACATTATGTGCTCTCCTATCAAAAGAGGAACTCATCTGACTGCCACACAAGCCATGAATGAATCACACACCTATTTATTTAATTTAGAATTCTACAGGAGGCATATTTTCCTATTAAAATGAGGAAAAGGCATGAAAGCTGCAGTTACTAATGTAGTTGCTAATGTAGCCAAAAGGATACATTCAATGCAATTTTAAAATGACTGACGGCACCAAAAAGGCACATGTCCAAAAATGATACTAGTGGGTGGGAGATAAGGCAAAAAAAATGGGGGGCAAGGAAACTTGTCAAAACTTGTATGAAGAATAAAGGTATAAAGTTATTACTACTCAGGTTCTTCAGAGACCCCACAGCTTCTAATACCCCAGGGGACAGGACTTCTTACCCAGCGAGGTCACCGTCTCATAGTTCTCCTGCATGACATCCCAGTAGAGGGCTCTCTGAACAGGGTCCAGCAGAGCCCATTCCTCCCTGGTGAAATGCACAGCCACCTCCTCGAAGGTCACCGGCCCCTGAAAGAGAAAGAGTCCAACACTCAGTACCTGCTGCCCCACTCACAACCCCACTATTCACGGAACAGCAGCACCAGGGAAATGGAAGCTCCGGGAGGCACATGTTAACAGAGTCCCACCCCACCTTGCTTAGAGCAGCCAGGAGGCATCAGAGGGTAGAAAGAGAGAACCTTTGTGTCTCCCAGTTGACAGACGGAGGCAGAGTCTTCACATTTATCATATAGCTACTAGCCAGAGCTTAATATAGGAGATGGAGCTGTCTCTGGACCCTGCTGGTAGCTCCCTGGTAGGAATCCCAACACTCTTTAAATAAAATATATGGAAGAAAGGGAAGTCAATAGTAAAGACTATAAGTTAGACGGTCAGAATTGTAGAAAATTGTTAAGGAAGTTATCAGAAATCAATGATCAACCAATGAAAATAAGAAGGAAGTTTTAAGAAGTACAAAATTAATCCTAACAGTGGTAGTGGTACATTACTAGATGGAAATGGCAGAATTATCAACAATCATGCAGAAGAGGTAAAGCTATTCAATAAATATTTCTCTCCTGGATTTGGAGAAAAACAGATGATGTAACTCATATCATAAGATGTTGACGCTGACAGTCTTTCCATTCCAACAATAACTCACGAGGACATTAAACAGCAGCTATTAAAGGTTAGATGTGTTTAAATCAGTGAGTCCAGATAACTAGAGTTCTGAAAGACCTGCTGGAGGAGCGTGGTGGACTGTTAATGTTGATTTTAATTAGGACTTGGAACACTTGGGAAATTCCAGAAGACTGGAATAAAGCTAATGCTGTGCCAATATTTAAAAACTATAAAAGAGATGATGCAGCTAATTACAAGAGTGTTAGTCTGAAATCGATACTGGGCAAGAGAATGGAGCAGCCGATACTGGATTTCATTAATAAAGAATTAAAGGAGGGTAATATGATTAGTACCAATTAAAAAGGTGTAGACACAATAGATCCTATCAAACTAACTGGATATCCTTATTGGATGAGATCAAACGTTTGGTTGCAGCTAATAGTACTGATGTAATATACGTAGGCATATCAGTTGGTTCAGCACAATATTTTGAATAGAAAGGTACAAAATACACACGGCATACATTAAATAGATTAAAAACTGGGATTGTAAATAGGGAACCATGGTGGAATGGATTTCTTTCTAGCAGGTTCCCGGAAGGATTGGATCTTAGCCCTGTGCTATTTAACATTCTTATCAATGACCTAGAAGAAAATATAAAATCATCACTGATAAAGTTTGTAGTTGCCACAAAGATTGGGGGTGGGGGAACTAATGCAGTGTCAGTAGGTTCAGGTTTCAGCACCAGGAGTCTGGGAAAGTTTCCCAGCCCTGACTGGAGGGTTATTTCCTGTTCCACAAAGACGGGAAGTTCCATTCCCAACTCCTGTGCCTTAAAATTAGGCCCTATCTCACACTACACCCCCATATTCAACATAGTGGCAGAATTATAATATGATTAGGACATAATTATGAGGCATTTTGTACAAGATGAGTTGTGCGGTGTCATTGGAAAAGTTTATGATTTGCTGAATATGATTATCCTACTTTTGTGCATGGATCATGTTTGTATCTGAAGTTATGGATATTGACTCTGTATCTGTCTTTCAAATGTGCTTACTCTGGGTAACACCCACAACAAGCCTTTCAGGTAGAACAATGAAGAAGCCAGACAGTGCTGATGGCTCATCAACAAAGACAATGGACTGTGGAATCGCTTAGCCTTCCTGTGAATGTTTCAGCCAGCCTATGAGTCATGGCTACTATGACTCAGCAGGGCACTCTAGGGCATGTGACCAGACCACATGACAATTAACTTCATTTTGGTACCTGTATTTTTCCACAAACTGGACTGGGAACTGAGTTTGGAACAAATGGTTCCTGCCATATGGAAAAGCTACATAAGGTGGGGGGGGTGTCATCATCTCTTGGCCTCATTCTCCACACAAGAGAACTCCTGGAAGCACCTGAGGAACAAAGACTGAACTGGGGGATGTGCTGCTCCCAGGGTAAAGGGATTTCTAGCTTGTGTATGGAAACTTGGGGGGCTGCTTGTATCATCAGTCAGGGTGAGAAACTGCTAATTCAAATTCTATCCATCCAATATGTTAAGCTTGGTTTGAGTTTTTGGTTACTTGCTAAGTAATCTGCTTTGATCTGTTTGCTAACACATATTGCTGGGAAATTGGCTGTTCTCTTCTATCTGTCCTTGAGTGGCTCAGGTAAAGCACTCAAGTAGCTTAGTTGGATGCATTGTGCCACCTGCTGTCCTACTGGGTGATAACAAGGCTGAATCTCCAGCAAAGCCGTGTGAGAAGGGCCAGCCCAGCTTGAGGGTTAGAGGGCACAGCAGTTCCCAGAAGCCCCCCAGACTGCACCCCAGGGTGACAACCCATCACACCTTAGAGTACACAAGACTCGGCAGGTTTGTCACATTCTGTCCCCTCCCTTTCTCCCTCCAAGCAGAACCCACCACCAGCTCCCTGAGAATCCCTTACCTGAGCCAGCTCCATTGCAGCCATTCCCTTCCCCCAGAGAGGATGGGATGATCTGGAGCAAAACATGGACGTTATTCTGTAGCCTGCTGGGGTGAAAAGGGCAAGGTGTAAGAATTCAGACGGGGCTTTTGTCCATTCCACAAGCTGATTCCCCCCAGGTTTTCCCCTGCTAATGGACATTCTAGGTTCTGCCACACTGTGAAACACAGAGTGACCGTATCCCAGTACAGGCCTTGCGCCCTCCCACCAGGGTGTAACCCTCTGAGACATGGTGAAACCCTCCCAGCAGTAGAATCGCTGTCTTACACTTATCAAGTTTACGGGTGATCCCAAACTGGGAGGGGTTGCAAGTACTTTGGAGGATAGAACTGAAATTCAAAATCATCTGGACAAACTGGAGAAATGGTCTGAAGTAAATAGGATGAAATTCAATAAGGACAAATCCAAAGTGCTTCATTTAGGTAGGAACAGTCAGTTGCACACATACAAAATGGGAAATAACTGCCTAGGAAGGAGCGCTGTGGAAAGGGATCTGGGGGTCATAGTGGATCACAAGTTAAATATGAGTCAACAGTGTTGCAAAAAAAGCAAGTATCATTTTGGGATGTATTAGCAGGAGTATTGTAAACAAGACACGAGAAGTAATTCTTCTGCTCTACTCCGCACTGATTAGGCCTCAACTGGAGTAGCGTGTCCAGTTCTGGGTGTCACATTTCAGGAAAGATGTGGACAAATTGGAGACAGTCCAGAGAAGAGCAACAAAAATGATTAAAGGTCTAGAAAACAAGACCTATGAGGGAAGATTGAAAAAAACTGGGGAAGACTCAGAGGGGATGATCACAGTTTTCAAGTACATAAAAGATTGTTACAAACATGCCAGAGAAAAATTGTTCTTCTTAACCTCTGAGGATAGGACAAGAAGCAATGGACTTAAATTACAGCAAGGGCGGTTTAGGATGGAGATTAGGAAAAAAACTCCCTAACTGTCAGAGTGGTTAAGCACTGGAATAAATTGTCTCGGGAGGTTGTGGAATCTCCATCACTGGGGATATTTAAAAGCAGGCTGGACAAACACCTGTCAGGGATTGTCTAGATAATACTGAGTCCTGCCTTGAGTGCAGGGGACTGGCCTAGATGACCTCTCGAGGTCCCTTCCAGTTCTATAATTCTAAGAACCAAAGGCCAGAGAAGAGCAGAATCAAAGGAGTCACTATTGGGTATTCTCCCTGTCACTGTCCCCAAGGCAGCTCTCTCAGGGTAACTAAGTTGTCTGATGCTCCAGCCTTTATCCAGTCTCTCCTGGCAGTGCCCCTTTCATGGGCTGGGCCTAGTTTTAGCCTTTGGCAAGCGTGACCCCGGGGGCGCTGAGACTGGGCCTTCTTGCCTCAGCACATCTTGCTCCTTTCTGTGGCTCCCCAGCAAGTCCCAATGAGTAGATACTCCTCATACAGACTGTGAACATAAGAGCTGCCCACTGCGTCAGACCAATGGTCCATCTAGCTCAGTGGCCAAGGCCAGGAGCTTCAGAGGGAATGACCAGAACAGGGAATCATCAAGTGATCCATCCCGTCACCCATTCCTAGCTTCTGGCAAACAGAGGCTAGAGACACCATCCCTGCCCAGCCTGCCTGTGACACTGCCAGATGAGGTGTTAGCTCTTGCAAAAGCCCCCATGTCTTCACTGAACAGGGACAAACGCATCGCTGGAATCAGTCTGACTCACCTGTGTTAGTATTAGGTATTAGGATTATAAGAATGTGTTTACACTTTATTGAATGCTTGTGAGTTGCTGCCTGGGTTAACATCTGACTAGTTGCATTGGGAGCCTCTGTGGCTCTGTAAATCACCAGACAGAGAGAGACTTTACCTAAGTGAAGTGCTGATTGGCAACCGAATGCATTACACCCTGCCTGGCAGGAAAGGTCCATCCACACCAGATAGACTATTATGGGACGTTAAAGACGACAAAGACTGTTGTTGTGCTCTTGACTTCCCAGTAGCTGAGTTTCCAGCTCAGAGCACATGGCAGGAAGGGGATGAAAACCCCCACACAGAAGGAACTGATGATCTGTATGTTGCTTAGACTCTGGGGGGGCAAAGTTTCTAGGCATAAGCACGAGATCTCCAGCTGCTTAGCCAGGGTTAGTCCTAAAGAATATGCAGAGCTTGCTTATTATAGAAGCTTCTATAACCTTTGAAATCTAAGACTGCAACTCATCTGCATCTATAGGATTACCTGCTTTAACTTTGTAAACAACTCTCCTTTCCTTTTAAATAAGTCTTAATACAGGTTATGACAGGACTGGCTACAAGTGTTGTCTTTGTTGTGAGATCTAAGATTCAATTGACCTCAGTAAGTGACTGGTCCTTTGGCATGAGGTCAGGCTTGACAAAGCCCTGGCTGGGATGATTTAGTTGAGGATTGGTCCTGTTGGTGTCACTAGGATAGATAACTCAGGAGAATGGCTCTGGGCTCTATGTGAAGTGCTGCTGTTAGCTTTACTAAACTTTTGTAACCTCTTGTGCTATGTGCTGACTGCTAGCAGCTGCAAGGCCAGTTGGTACTAAATGCAGCCAATACTAGATAAGATAGGCGGAAAGCAGATGCTGTAATTAAAGTTATATGCAGGAGAAAGTAGCCCCCACACAGTGGAAAAGTACAGATAAAGAAAAACAAGGGGGTATAAATGCTGGGACCCCGCCTGCGTGTGGGTGTGTAGGATTTGAGATTGCTATTTCTCCCTTGCACCTTATTTGGGCTCAAATAAACTTGGTTTGCTTCTCCATCCTGGTGTGTTAATTAGTGCGACGCACACCGGGCAACGAACCCCGCTGTTGCCTCCCTCGGGCCGTCTGGGCCGGCAACAGTCCTGCTTTGAGCAGGGGGTTGGACTAGATACCTCCTGAGGTTCCTTCCAACCCTGAGATTCTATGATTCTATGATTGGCAGTAACCTGAACATTGCTGTGATTCATGGGGTAAGGCAGTGGTTCTCAACTAGGGGTCCTGGGCCCGCTAGCAGGTTTCAGGGCAGGGGCCAAGCAAGGGCAGCATTAGACTCACTGAGGCCCAGGGCAGAAAGCTCCAGTCCCAGCGCATGGGGCTGAAGTCCAGGGCCCTGAGCCCCACCACCCGGGGCTGAAGCCAAAGCCTGAGCAATGTAGATTTGTGGGGCCCTGTGGCATGGTGCCCCGAGAGAGGAAGAAAGTGCCCTGAGGACACAGCCAGAGGGCTGAGCCCTGACACACGACTGGCTCAGAGGGTCTCTGCAGTCAGGACGGGCTCGCAGCGAGGGAAGCCTGGCAACAGATGGTTGGAGGGTGAAGAGGTTTGGGGTGCGGCGGGGAAGAAGCGTCTGGGACTGGATAACCTGGGGCTGGGCAGTCTCCATAGGGGACACTTGCTCCTCCTGTGCCCTTTCCACACCCTCTTGCGAGGCGAGAATGACCACCCTGTCCCCACCCCCAGCGGCAGCCGTTTCTCAGGACTCTCCCCAGTTGCGCCCACTAACTCTCCTCCCATTTGGGGTATAGCTCAGGGAACAAATTACCACCAAGATGAACCCAGCTGGCTGCTGCCTGTTCTGGTGCCACAGGGGCCTCTGGTGGGTGAAACGCAGAACTGTAGCACTTCTCAGGCAGAACGTATCTTCTTCAAGCCAAAAAAAAGGAATTCTGCGCTGGACGTGAAATCTGTGCGTACGCAGCGGTGCAGAATTCCCACATGAGTAACTCACACCTGGCACAAACACAACCTGCTCACTCCCATCTCTTCTCCCTATGTGTCGAGTCCCAGAGCTGCTGCTGTCATTAATGCACACAGGCTTTCACTCCCGTTAGTGCTGGCAAGACCCAATCCAGCGACAGGACTGAACCCTTATTTTCCTATCACATGGGACAGTCTCAGCTAAGGGGGAGGTGTGATGGGGAGGGGGTACAAAGGGGAAAGTTGTTGTACCCATGTTAGTCCCAGGATAGCAAAGAGGTATTTTTAATTGGTTCTAAAAAAATTACGTCCCCCACCTTGTCTCTCCAAGAGATCTGAAAGTGGCAGGAGGAGACAAACAGGAAGACAGAGCTCAGGACTCTAAACCAAACATTTCAAACCCCTGGAAGAAACTACATTTCCCTTCTGCCCCAGGTATGTTTGTATCCTCTATGAGGGACCACCCCATTCCCCTCACAGCAGCAACGGGAGACTGCAGCCAGCCCCAGATGGTCTTTCCCAATCCTGGGATGTTTGTTGTCACAAAGATTGTGTGTGGTGGGTGCACGGGCTGGGTACACCTGGACTGATCTGCAGATTGGAAAGTCAGGGCAACTCTAGCACAGCTTGGGGGCTGTGGGCAGGGGGAGCAGTTCTGGAGCTGGGCCTCTGTCCTCTCCAGGTCCCATGGCAGATGGCTCTGGCAGCATCAAGTGGGTCCATCACTGCAGGGGAAGGTTGGGGTAGTGTCTGAGATCAGGGTGAGAATTGGAGGGGGGTCTATGCCCAAGAATGGGGGATGGAATTCACCTCCCCACCCCTCTGCAGATCTCAGCAACTAGGGCTTTATCCAGTGAAGTGAAATTCCCTCTGGGTGACTTTGAGTCAGCCACTGAAAGATCCTTGTGCCTTCGGTTCCACACTGGCCACAGGAGTTTACTAGTTCTCCCTCCCCAGACTGCCGGGGGCAGCCAGGGATAATTAGTGGGTTATGGGAATTAGAAGATGAAAATTCACTAAGAACAATGATATTTGTGTGTTTATTATTAAATCCCCAGACACCCATCAAACCCCGTCCTCCTTCCGATGAGCTATAAATATCTAAGGGACTCAGCTACTGATCCTGCAGTCAGTTCCTGCCCTTCCCCACTTTCTAAAGCAGCACTTTTAAGAACAGGGCAGGGAATCATGTAAATACTTTGAACCAAATTCCAGAAGCTGCTGAGCATGGAGAAGTTAAAATGCAACCAATGTTCCGTCTCTCCAAGGACCTGGCCCCTAGTGCAAAATAAGACACTCCCCAGAAATCTGAAATGGCCACTTCATAACTGATAACCTTATTAATCTGTTCACTTCTGGGAATTACCACTAAGAGAAACAACCCAGTGACGTTGATATCCTGAGGAAAAGATCTCATGTGTCTTTAGATCATACTAATTTGTAATCTGGAACAATATACACTAAAATGCCTAATTCGTAGCCCTACGGCAATTGCCTGGTGTCACTACAGGGCAGAATTAAGGTTGGTGCCTTAGTTGTGAATTTCCATCCCCTAGCATATTGCAATTGCTGCTAAGTGGGTTTGACAAAATTCATTGTGTCTATTTCTTTCTTTTAATTTCAATAGATAGCGATATTTATTTTTAAGCCCTTTTTTCAATGTTTACAATTTCAATGTTCAGAGCTGTGGGAAGTTATGGGGGTCATCAGACAATTATTTAATAACAGTAACTGTTCAGATTCCAAAAGCCAAATCATATAACTGTTCAAAGAGAAATTGTGAATGTCACACCCAAAATATACAGTGTAAATATCCTTAAATCAAACTCCACTTTTTCCAGAAGCATTTCTGTATATTACCTATATAAATATTTTTTCATCTGTGTGTGTGTACAGTGAAATTAACATTTGCTGCAATTTATTCATAAAAATCCAATCCTTTCAAGCATAATTTTAAGTAATGAAGTACTTGAAGTCTTTCACTTCCTAGACTGGAATGTTTCACTTCAGGATAATTACACCCTCCCTGTGATGTATTTCACTCTCAGTACTGTAACCCCCTCGTGATGTAGCTCCTGTCTAGGAGCTCTGCTGAAGCCAGTGGCATTATGATCAGGTGACACACTGACATGAGCAGAGACACACGGGGGAGGGTGGAGGATGAGGTAACATGGAGGCTACCAGAGTTGAACGTGGCCGTAGAGCAAACGCTCTCTCAGCCTCTCCTCTCTCCCACCTCCCAGAGTCAGTAATTCTGAATCGTTCCCTGAAATCTAAATAGCCCTAGAATGAGAGACAGTGATTAACGCAGGTACTTTAGGGGCTGCAGCGCCAACCCCCTGCCTGGATGAGGAGGGTGAAGAATTGCAATAGAAATGGGTTAGGTTGGGAGAGGGCACAGCTGATATGGGACTGGGAGCTGAGTTGACCAAGAGGCCAGAACTCATGGGGGGTTTGGGAGAAGAAGTCAACAGGACTGGGTAGAGGCACTTCAGTGTATTTTCCCCATTAACCATTCTGCCATGTATTTAATTTAGAAACTTTTCATTCCCATCTAAACACCTTGGAGCTAAGCTGGGTTGATACATTTCCACTTACAGTGGTACAGTTGTAATTAGGTGCTTAATCAGATGCTCATGCAGCACAAAGCAGTCAATAATGGGTGTGCTTTCATTCATTAACTTGACTGTGTGCTGTGCATCGCTTTGAAAAAAAGATGCTGTGAGGGAGTGTCAAAATTGTAGGCATTAAGAAATGGTAAGTAGGTGTCAGTTCATTTCTCATGCGTTTCTCTCCTAATTTTAATGTCAGTTTTGAATCAGTATTAATACCATGTTGTTTTAACAGCAGTAGGGTCCATTTGTATAATTGTTTGCAAGATTTCATTGGATATTGTGACCCAGCCGTCTTCACCTTTTATTTTCAGATTCCTAAATACACCCCAGCACACCTCTCCTGACAGACTGCAGGCCCTGGCCGGTGACATGTTCCTTAGACAGCAAACACCTGACGAGCCCTTTCGCCCTCAAACGCGCATTTGGCTCTTTGACGTTGCTTTATCCGCCCCACCAGAAAACGCTGTAGGGAACCCGGTCATTACAGCCGACCGTCACTAGGTACCGTTCTACCAGCTCTGGGCCAACATTCAAATGGTTCTGTTTGGTCATCTTTCATTCAGCTTTGCAATTCTTAGATCCCATTTAAAAACTGGAAGTGAAATAACCGAAGCAAGTTACGAAGAGAGCGGCCTCTGGCATAGGCGGGGGTAAAACAATAACTGGAAAGAACTGACTATGCAAAAAGGAACATCGCAAACTATCAGAGCCCAGACCCCCGCCCAACTGAACCCACCCTAGCCAGGCATATCAAGCAGGGTCCGTGAAAAATCGCCCAGCCCGTCTGGCAGTGAATGCTGCGTGTTCCAGGCAGAGCTACTGTGTGTGCGTCTGCTCTGCTGACATGCTGCTTTGGTACGGAACGAGCCACGGCCACAGGGAGCAGAGACATGGACTCCTACAAAACACAATCCCACATACACCTCCACTGCCGCATCCCCCTGCCTCCCCACTGTCTGCCATCCCCTCCCCCACCTCCACATGGCCATTCTCAGCCTACTGCTAACACTTCCTCCCAGCCTTCAGCACTATAAATAAATAAAACATGGTGTTACAAAAGGTAGATCGTGCCACAGAAACCTGATCTGGATGTCAGTAAGGCTTTTGATACAGTTCCACATGGGAAACTATTCGTTAAATTGGAGACGATGGGGATTAATATGAGAACCAAAAGGTCAATAAAGAATTAGTTAAAGGGGAGTCTACAAGGGGGTCATATTGAAGGGTGAGTTGTCTGGCTGGAGGGAGTTACTAGTGCAGTTCCTCAGATCAGTCTTGGGACCAATCTTACTCAACACTTTTATTAGTGATCTTGGCACAAGAAGTGGGAGTGGGACACAGAGCCGGGAGGATTGCCAATATGGAGGAGGACAGGAAAATCATACAAGAAAATCTGCATGTCCTTGAAAGCTGGAGTAATAGAAATGGGATGAAAATCAATAGTGCACAAATTCAACTTGTTAGTCCCCAAGTGCATAATTTTGCAATAAGCTGGGATTTGTCAATTGGAAGTGACAGAGGAGGAGACTGCTTGATCACAGGATAATTATGAGCTGCCAATGTGATGCAGCCGTGAAATAGGTTAATGCAGTCCTAGGATACATCAGGTGAGGTATTTCCAGCAGACACATAGAATCATAGATTATTAGGGTTGGAAGGGACCTCAGTAGATCATCTAGTCCAATCCCCTGACAGATTTTTGCCCCAGATCCCTAAATGGCCCCTCAAGGATTGAACTCACAACCCTGGGTTTAGCAGGCCAATGCTCAAACCACTGAGCTATACATGAAAGGGTTAGTACTGTTATACAAGGCACCGATGAGACCTCATCTGAAATACACCTCTGCCCTTAAAGTCTGAGAGTCTATAAGCTGTGCTTTGTGTTGCACAGACACTGATGGAGATCAGGGCCCCATCGTGCAGCACATGGCAGAGAACCTGACTCAGATCAGCAGCCCCATTGTGCTGGGCACTGCACAGACAGAGAGGGACAGTCCTTGCTCCAAAGAGATCACAATCCAAGTAGACAATGGGTCGGAGGCAAACAGAGAGGGGCTGTGACTTCCCCCAGGTCACCAAGCAGGTCAGGGACGGAGCCAGGAACAGACCCGGTAACTCCAGAGCCCCGTCACCCGCAGCTTGGAAAGGTCCCCAGACCCCACTGTATTAGGCTGCAGGAAGAGGTGGTTTGTCCATGGATGCACAGGCTGTCTTGGCAGGGCAGCTCAGCGGCAGTCCCTGCACACAGCTGGGCATGTGGGTCATGGGTCAGGAGAAGTCAGTATCCAGCCCTGTGGGGCTGTGCTCCTGGCTCATACCTCCAGCACTCACTGCTGCCCCTCCCTTCCCAGCTGCACTGTTCAGCCAGACCCAGGCCTCAGGGAGGTCACTGCCCCCCCTCCCCTATCCCCTGCAAGCCTTCAAACAGGGACATGGTGCACCAGTGCCAATCAGAGTGCACTAGTGTAAATTCTATCTGTACTAAAGGTTTGCACTAGTGCCTAAAACACCAGGGTGGCAGAGACCTTCAGTGCCCAAAACAGCAGTACGGTGGCACTAGAACTGGGCTCTATTTCGAGCTCGGTCACAGACAGCCTGGGTGACCTTGGACACGTCAATGTTTCTCCTCCCAACTTTAGTCTCTTTACCCAGCTGCCCACTCACTGGGGTCTCCTCTCTCTCCAGAGCTGCTCACCACTACAGTCTGTGTGGGTGTCCCCAGAGCTGAGGAAGTTCAGCTCGGGAATAGTCTTACGAGGGGGGCTGGGGAGTCTCTTTCCCTGGAAGTTTTAAGAACAGGCAGGACAAAGCTCTGTCAGAGATAATCTACAGATACTTGGTCCTGCCTCGGCAGAGAGAGCTGGACTTGATGACATCTTGAGGTCCTATCTAGCCCTACATGTCTAGGATGCCATGCGATATATAAGTATAAAACAACATACAGAGAAAAACCAAATGAAAACATGGTGTCAGGCCATTCAAAAAACAACAACAACAAAAAACTACACTGCACAGCATAAAATGACACAATACTAAGGAGAAGAAAGCAACACAATGCAAACTAACACACCTTAGAACAAAAGCACACAATGGAAAATAGCTCAACTCAATCCAACACAGCACAGGCACCAAACAAGCTGAGGCAAAACAATGCACCATAAAACTGCTACACAACATGGTGCCATCACAGTTCCAAATGGCCCCACGCAAAACAGCTCAGCGTAGAACAGGACACAACACAAAAGAGAATTATTTCAGTGTAGGCCTGGAAGGGGTCTTGAGAGGGCGTCTACTCCAGCCCCCTGTGATGAGGCAGGACCAAGTATCCATAGACATTCCCAGACTGGTGTATCTCTAATCTGGTCTTAAAAATCTCCAATGAAGGAAATTCCACAGTCTCCCTTAGAAGCCAATGCAAGGCAAACACAGACCAAACAACGCTGCACACACACACGCTGGGGGGAGGGATAGCTCAGCGGTTTGAGCATTGGCCTGCTAAACCCAGGGTTGTGAGTTCAATCCTTGAGGGGGCCACTTGGGGATCTGGGGCAAAAAAACTGGTCCTGCTAGTGAAGGCAGGGGGCTGGACTTGATGACCTTGAAAGGTCCGTTCTAGGAGATTGGTATATCTCCATTTTTTGGGGGGGGGGGGTTAAGGGGAGAGGCAAGAATTCAAACAATCTGGGTTCTGCCCAAAATTGTCCATGGAAACTTGAGCAAATTACTTCAGCTCTCTGAGATTCAGTTTCCCCATCTGTAAAATGGAGAGTCGCCTCCCACACCATTGGCCTATTTAGCTTTTGAGCTTTTTGTGGCAAGGCCTCTGTCCCTGTGGGCATGTCTACACTGCAGTCAGACACCGGCAGCTGGCCCGTGCCCGCTGACTTGGGCTCACACGGCTCAGGCTGTGGGGCTGTTTCATTGTGGTGTCCATGTTCCGGCTGGGGCTGCAGCTCAAGGTCTGGCACCCTCCCACCTCGCAGGGTCCTACAGCCTGGCCCCAGCCCAAGCCCAGACATCTACACTGCAATTAGACTGCCCCTTCGCCTGGGCCCGTGAGCCTGAGTCACCTGGCATGGGCCAGCTGGGGGGTTTTAATGGCAGAGTAGAGATACCCGTTTCAGCACCTGTCACAATGGGGACCCTGATCTTGGTCAGTGTCTGTGCAGAGCCCTGCACAACAGCGGCCTGACTTCAGTTGGGGACTCTGCAACTCCCGGCATTACAGGATCCCAGATTTTGTTTAGGGCCCCTGCAGCAACTGGTAAAATGTGAGGGCAGGATCTCTGCCAGGGTCTGTGCAGTGCTCAGTACAGTGGTGGGACGTGATCTGGGTTGGGGTCAGTGCAGTGCCAGACCCAACGGGGACACAGATCTCAGTCAAGGTCTCTGAAGTGCCCAGCACAATGGATGCAGCTGTTTAGGTCATAGTCGTGCGCTGCCTGGCACAAGGGGGGGCCGTGATCTCGGTCCAGGTCTCAGTTTTACCTGGCACAACAGTGGGGTCTGATCTCACCTGCGGTCTCTTCAGTGCCTGGCAGAACAGGGCCCAGATCTCAGTTGGGGTCTCTGCAGCAGCTGTCAGAACAGGGACATGCTCAGTACGATAAGAGCCCTGATCTCAATCACACACCTGGAGAGAAAAGCGGGAAGATTTTTGAGCATTTTATATCAGTATTTCAGAACTGAGGAGAAAATGGGGCACAAACTAAATATTTGCCAATGTAAGAGAGAAGCACCAACCTCTGGGAGATTTTGTGTCACCATTTAACAGTTGAAGAGAAAAGATGGGAACTTGGAGGGGATTATACAAGGATATTGAATCAACAACAGAATGGGAGGGATTCTTCTTGCCCCACATTCACATGGCCGGCAGGGAGCCCTGGGTGATGTCTTTTCACAGGGGAAAGGAGGGCCCTGGAGTCACAAAGTGACTATCAGTGGGGAGGGGCTGGCAGTGGGTCTGGGAATGTGACTAGCAAGTGGTGGGGGGGGGGGGGGCTGGTGGGTTGGGCAGGTGGAGGAGGGGAAGTAGCTGGGAGGGGAAACCTGGGGCTGGGCCATCTCCATGGGGGACACTTGCTCCTCCCTCCCCTCCCTGGCCCTTCCCAGGCCCCGTTGCCAGCAGAGAGTGGCCCCCCCAGCGCAGCCCAGAGGTGTCCCTGTCTCAGGGCCCCCCCAGCCTCTGCCCATTCACCCTCTGCCCAGCTCAGGAATCCCTCGGGGGAACCATTTCCCACCCGCACAAGGACAAATCCCTGCAGCTGGAAATGGGGGAAACCCCCAAACCTGAGACCTGAACTGGCCACTGGCGAAGGGGAGAGAAAATGGGGCACAATCGGGGGGCGGGGGCAGGGAACTTCTCAGGGGTTGGGGGAGGGGGGGTCACCCTGGGCGCTGCTCGTGGCTCTCTAGGGAGAAAGGGGGCAGGACGGGGGTCCCCACGGGAGGGGGCAGCGGTAAATCCGAGGGGATCTCAGCCCCCCCCCCTTCCTCTGCCCGCTCCTCGGGGGTCACGGTTAATGAAGGGCTCTCCCGCCGCGATCTGCGCATGCCCAGAGCCCCAACGGCACCAACCCTTCTCCGGCCCGGGAGAGGCTCCAACGGCCCCGCGCGAGCCAGGCAGAGCCAACGCTCGTTCGCAGCCCGGTTCCGTCTCCTCTGCCGACGTCGCTTCCGCTTCCGGGAGAGTCAGGAACTACATCTCCCAGCCTGCCCCGTGGCCGTTTCCACAGCCCAGGGAAGGGAGGGTTTCAGTAGCTGTTACTGCGCATGCTCCTTATGAGCCCCGCTTGAACAAAGCTGCTGCTGCCGCCTCTGTGTGAGCCGGGCCCGGGCTGAGCCGCTGCTGCTCCCCGGGGGGGAGGGTCTGTGCGGGGGGCCCGGCCGGGGGGGGGTTTCTCCAGCTGGGCCCCGCCCCCCGGGCAGCCCCGGGCTCTGCCCGCCCCAGCCCCGCCCGGAGCCCCCGGGGAGTGAGAGACCCCGGGGGCACGTGACTCTGCCCCGGGAACCCGGGAAAGCCTCAGAGCCGCCTCGGCCCCAGCGGAGCAGCAGGATCCGGCCCCCGCTGGGATGGGGGCCGGGGCCGGGGCCGGGGCCGGGCGGGGGCATTAAATCGCTCCCCATAGCCCTGTGCTGCTCCCGGGCACTGCGCATGCTCAGTAGCAGCGGCTGAAGCCGCTGCCCTTCCCGCCCGCATCAGCCGGAACGTTCCGCTGGGGCGGGGCTGGGATGGGGCGAGGGAGCAACAGGCAGCGGGGCGGGGCGGGGCTGAGCAGGGAATTGATGGGGTCAGGCAGGTGGGGGCTAAAGGGAAGATCCGGGCGGGGAGCAGGAGCTGAGCTGGGGGCGCAGGGGAGTCGGGGTTGCGGGGAAGGTCATTGGGGCGGGACATTTGAACTGTTTTGTGCAGCCAGGAAATTCCCGCGGGGAGGTGAGTTCACTGAATCCTGCCCTGTTTGTGCCCCGTCCTCTCACATACAAAGTCTCTCCAGCTTTTCCCCTTTTCCCCCATTATCACACGTGGCTAGAAAATCCAGGAGATTTCCCCAATGATGAGCTCTTTAATCTCTGATTTTGCCCTGGTCTCTCTCTACTTCTCAAGTGTCAATTTAAAATCTCTCCCATGGGGCAGCTTTCCCCACACTTTATCTGCCGCGATTTGTCCTCATTTAGGTGGGAAATTGTTGCCCTGAGTCATTCCCAGCACATGGCTGCCCTGGAGTGGGGATGGGAGGAGGTGCCCGTTCTCTGCCAAGGCGGGGATGGAAAAGCACGTGTCCCCCATGGAGACTGCCCAGACCCGAGTTTCCCAATCCCACCCACTGACCCCAAACTACCAACACAGTTTCCCCCAGCCCTCAGTTGCCAGTCACCTGCCCGTCCCCCACTTCCACCCCCTTCCTTTATCCAGGGAGCCTTCCAGCTCCCCCTCCCCCCTTAAATCAGCTCCTCCCAGGCTCCCTGCTGCTCATGTGAATGGTGGCAGTAGGGGGGAACCATCACTTGTGTTTATGTATTGGATAGTCTCATAAAATGCAGTCAAACAGTCTCCCTTTTCCCTCTAGTTATTTAATAGCAACATAAAATCCCCCTCAGATCTTGGTATTTTTCTCTCATGTTATCAATTGCTTAGCTTGTGGCTTGTTTTCTCTGCAAATCTCAAAGACTGATATAAAATACTCTAAATATTTGCCCCACTTTTCTTTAGTTGTCTAATTCTAAGTGAATATCCCCTGAGATTTTTTTCCTTGTCTCTCTCATCATAAAATACAAAGAAAATCTCAGATTGACACCTTTCCTCAGATTCTTGAACATGGATACAAAATGTTTGCATATGTTGCCCGTTTCCGCTCTATTCATTTATCAAATATTGATGTGAAACACTCAGATTTTGCCTCCTATCAACCACTGATATAAAATCCCTCTGATTTTCCACTTTCCTCTCTATAATTTGCAAAATGGATCCAAAATCTCTCAGATTTCCACCCTTTCTCTTTCATTTCTGAACGTTGCTCTCAAAGCTCAGGATTTCCCTCTTTCTATGTCATTATCAAATGTTAGTTAAAAATCCTCTCTGGTTTGGGGCTGTTCCCCATGTTTCTAAATCCCACCAACTTCTTCCTTCGAGGGAACCTGTTGCCCTGAGTTCTTCTCCATCCTGGATGTTGTAGGGAGTTAAATTGCCCAGAGATCATCTTTCCCGTCTCCTTTGTGAATCATTTGTTCCCTCCTTTACCTCTGTTAAAATGTTTGCCGAAGAAAGAGACCAGCCAGATATTTAATACCCATCAAAGCCAGAGGTCTCTCCCTGTTTGGGGATCAGTGGTTCCCAGCTGGTAATGGGATAGTTGGCTGGACTCTTTTCTTTTCTCCAGCTGGCATGGGATGAGGAGGTCACTCTGAGTGCAGTGTGGGTCCAGAAGTATCGTAAACCCCATGACAAATGGTCTCTGTGATGTAGCCATCTCTGGGGTGGCTCCATGGTGACCATTATTTGCTAGTGACAGGGCATGGACATGTCTTACCTCTCTGCTGAAGGGCAGGCGGGGATCCTAGGAGGGCAGTGGGGGAATCCCAGGAAGGCAGTGAGTTCCTAATTGGGGTCCCTCGCTGGTGGGGGCTCTTGGTGGGATTCCCAGCCTGGCAGTGAAGATCTGGTGGGGGTTCTCTGGCCGGTGGGGCTCTGAGGGGTATCTGGGATCTCTCTGGCCAGGGATTCTGGGAGTTGGGTCCCAGGAAATATCTGGTGGGACCCTGGCTGGGGGGATCTGGGTTCTGGGTACTGGGGGTGTTGGGGGCCCCTGGATGGAGGCTCTGGGGGCTGCTACTAACCATGTTCCTTCTCTCTGATCAGCTTGTGCCAGAATCCTGGCTCCAAGCACTGCCCAACATTCCCTGGCCAGGCCCAGTCACCGTGATAACTTTCTAGCCACTTATCAAACACTGTGAAGTGAAATCACAGATTTTGCATTTCTCCCCTCTTGAAAACTGCAGGAACTTCCACCCTCCTAGATCTGGAGGGTGAGGGAAGTGGGAAGGAGTGCTACACTATGGCACTATCTTCCACAGCATTCTGGACTCGTGAGCTCTCTCCTGCCGTCCATCACCCCCCTCTGACAAACAGAGGCTAAGGACACCATTCCTTACCCAGCCTAGCTAATAGCTATTAATGGAGTTAACCTCCATGGATTTATCCAGTTCTCTTTTAAACCCTGTTATATTCCTAGCCCTCACAACCTCCTCAGGCAAGGAGTCCCACAGGCTGAGTGTGCGTTGTGTGAAGAAATACTTCCTTTTGTTTGTTCTAAACCTGCTTCCTATTAATTTTCATTTGGTGATTCCTAGTCCTTGTGTTATGAGCAGTAAATAACACTTCCTTATTCACTTTCTCCACGCCAGTGATGATTTTATAGACCTCTCTCATATCCCCCCTTTGTCTCTTTTCCAAGCTGAAAAGTCCCTGTCTTTTTAATCTCACCTCAAACAGAAGTTGTTCCATACCCCTAATCATTTTTTTTTGTTCTTTTCTGAACCTTTTCCAATTCCAATTTATCTTCTTTGAGATGGGGAGACCGCATCTGCACGCAGTATTCAAGATGTGGGTGTACTATGGATTTATAGAGAGGCAATATGACATTTTCTGTCTTATTATCTATCCCTTTCTTAATGACTCCCAACTTCTTGTTTGCTTTTTGACAGCCACTGCATGTTGAGTGGATGTTTTCAGAGAACTATCCACAGTGACTCCAAAATCTCTCGAGTGGAAACATAATTTAGACCCCATAATTTTATGTATAGTTGAGATTGTTTTCCAATGAGCTGCACTATGTGTTATCCTGACATCTAGTACTGCTGAGATCCTACATTCAGTGATATCCCTGCCCTTCCTGTTCCCTTTCTCCCCTGAACCCCACCAGCCCATAGTTACTGTTCCCAGCTTCCCCAGGACTCTGTCATTGTCTCTGGACCTGTCTGTCAGCAAGAAGCAGTGCCAGGGAGACTTGCCCGCTCTCTAGAGAGGCATTAAGGGTAATGAGGCATAAAAGTCAGAATTGTTTACAAAAGAAATGCAAAGATAAAACACAAATTAACGTCTAAGTTAACAAGCTAAAATGGATTCAAAGCAAATGTTTCTCTCTCCATGTGCTGAGACAGGCTGGCTTTCCATTCAGCCAGGACTCCCCCGTAACCTGCCCCTGCCTCCCAAGTTCAGTTCTTCAGGATTTGTCATGGGCAGAGGGAAAGGGGAGAGAGAGAGAGAGAGTCCCAAGCATTTTCCTCACCTCTTTTTATAATTCAGTCCTTTCTATTAGAAACAACTTCAGTTCTCAGCTGAGTCATGGTGACAGGCTGTCTGTTGGAGATATGAGTTTCAGGTCTCCCTCTGATAGAATGTAAATGTCTTCTTCACACCTTCCCCCTGCCAGCGAATTGCTGTTTGCCTTGCTGTCTCTGAGGAACTGGTCTGTGGGTGTTCCCCAGAATTGTAACTTTTTGTAATATCCTACAGTAAAATCTCATAACTTTACATACAGTGTTGCTACACATTTTAACAGGAGGATAATATTCAGTAGATTATGTGATTTCAAGTGATACTTCACAAACCATACTGTGTACAAAATTGATCATAATTTTCCAGAAGAGTGAACATAGGATTACAGACTGACACAGGGCCTGTGTGTGTGTTCCCAGCAGATATGTGGATTTTTCAATCCCTCCTAAGCAAAGTGTTCTGCATCTTCAAGGATCTGGTTTACTAAGTGTGACACTGCATGGAATTGTGAGACGCTTCCTATTATTATTACTTTGCAATTTTATCATATTGGTATTAATAATGAATTGTGCTAGATATGCCATATTAGGTGTCAGGGAAAATGTTATAATTTTCCAAGTATGATCATTTTTTTTGTTTGTATCACCTTTGTATTGTGAGATATAGATACGTAGGGTATATCTGTATTCCAGACTGTGGACTGTGTTTCTGGGTGACACCCTCAGATCTATTGGCATCAGCACTGCCTAGCCTGTTTGATGGCCCATCCAGGGTCATCAGCTGTACAATGAATCCATGGAAAGGATCAAGGGGATACACGGATTGAGTCAGCAAGACATGCCGGGGAATGCCTGTGTAACGAGAATGCCAAGGCTTTTCCAGGCCTGTAACACTCGCATCCTCCCCTCTGCAGAAAGAGCAGCCCGGATCCAGCATGGGAGCTGAGACTCCACGGGGCCCTGGGAGCTGTAGTTCCTTGGCCAGCTCCCTGCCTTGGAGCAGGGAAGGAACTACATTTCCCAGCATTCCCTTGGCTGCTATCAACAGGAAAGGGAGGGGGGAAGCTGCGAGACTCCATGCGCTGCAGCTTGCTGTGGCTGGGAGCTGGCTGCTAGAAGGGGGTGGCAGTGTGAATGGGGAACAAGTGTGCCCAAGGAGTAGAAGGCTTTGGCCCAGGTAGCACCCTCAGAAGACTTCCCCAGACTGGTTTAGGGATGCTGGTGTGACCTCGCCTGGCAGCCCCCAAGGAAGGAACTGGGTGGACTAAATGGACAGTGTCCCCTTCTATCTGAAGCCTGGCAAGGGAGGTATGTGGATCCCACCAGAAGTTAAAATGGTAAGTAAGGGAGGGGAGGCTTTACTAGAGGACCTGGGCAGCTTCAGAAACAGCACAGGAGGATTTCCACTTCTGAGCCATGAAAATAGAAACTGACTTTTTCCTTTCCAGATTTAGCTAATGTTCAGAAAGGGAATCTAGCGCCTGCCTTCCAGATTTGAACACCCTCAAAATTCAGGAGTGCTCAAGCTCAATTTGGGCAGCTGTTACTTCATTTCTCCCAAATCAAATATGCTGATCCACTATCATTTGCTGTTGAAAAAGTAGGATAAAATTGAGCAACAAATGCTGGGGTCTTCCCAGTGCTCACTAGGGCTGGAATTGCTATTTTCAACAGCCATTACCATTTTTTTAAAGTTTTGCTTGTTTAAAAGGAAGACAGTGATATTGCACTGGCAAATCCCCCATAGAAACAAAGAGTGGAACAAAAGAATAATAAAGGCACCTCAAGTTTTCCTCATTTATGTAGGACAGTCTTATAAGATGGATCCAGACATCTTCCAATCACACAAGCTGAAAATTATTCCACTTTACTGCAGTAACCATGTGGGAACCAGTCCTGTCTGTGTTCTGTGCGCATCCAAAATCCCTGCTGAACTCAGAAGTGCCTTGCTTTTGTGACCATCTCACCTGATATGTTCAGCCCTTGTAAGGGAAGCAGGTTCACATTTAGTAATTGGGTGGGAAGCGTCTCAGAAAAAGTTAGGTGCTGTAGGAGGTGTTGCTTATTCACTAGGTAATGTGAGACCTTCCTGTTACACTAGTAAACCAGTGCTGCACAGCAGGCACTTTGCTCCTGGAGTCTAGAATGGGGCCTTTGCGTCTATACACAGCCCATTAAAGACAATGAAAAGCCTCCCACTCACTTCAACAGGCTTTGGCCAGAACTGGTTATACACGGGGTAACCCCACTGTCTTCACAGGGTCCTGGTCTCACAGCGGAGGGGGGGCATGTGAGCTTGTTGCAGAGCTGCTGCTCCGGGACGGGAATCTCCTGGCATCCCAGCCTCCAAAATCATCCAGGCTTCACTTTCTGCACGACTAGGTGCTGGCTGAGGGGGGCATGGGAATTGGTGGCCTCTGCTGCGGGTGATGGGAATCGCAGGTATTTAAAGCCATGGCCTAGAGGAGGGAAGTGCCTAACTGCAGAGTCTGCAGCTGCCTAGGGCCAGGGCTGAGGATTTAGAGTCCGTAGTGCTGCCGTTGCAAGGTTCAAGCAATGCCGTGACTGGTGACATGGGGGGGGGGGGGTGGACTGGAGACATCGCGAGAGACGGTCTGAATGAGGAAGGAGACAAATCTGTGGGGAGTTTCCTTGATCGCTATGAAAGTTCTGCTCACTGTGGACACTGGTAAACCCACATGGGTGCACAGCTCAATAAGAAAACCTGGGGGCTGAGGGAGCTGTGTATAGCAATGCATATAGTCATGGAGAGGGGTGTGATCAAAATGAAAAATGTCTCTGAGGTTCAGTAGCGGGTATCCTATGGCACCAATGGCACTGCCCCACCAGGCCCACAGTGACTATATAGGGGCCTACAAATATGTTTGGTACCAGGACCCACAGAAGGTTAATCTGGTCCTGACTGCCTGAGCACTATTTCAGCCCCACATTTTTGGGTGGACCTCCCACAGTGGGAGCTGCAGAGCCCTCCCTGCAACACACACACCCACCCCATCCTACCTCCTGGTGTTGGGAGGGGAACAGGAGAAAGGACAAAAGAAGCAAGAGAAGAAGCGAAAGGAGGGAGGGAGGGATGGAGGAAAAGGTGAAACAAAAAGGACAAACCCTAATGTCCCCAGTGATTCTAAGGGACAAAATCCCAGGTGTGCAATAAAATTCTGCCTCCTTAAGCTCATGTTTTCCATGCCTAGAATTCAACTCCCACCAGATGGATCAGACTGAACAGGTTTCAAACCTCCAGGAGGCTCTTACCTTCTAAACAGGGACGGCTGTTTTCTAGTAAAATCACTAAAAGGGAAGGACAAAACTCGAAAGAGGTTCCTCCTGGCGCTCACGTCCGTGAACCCGAATACTCTCTCAGTCCTCAGAGAGAGACCTGGAGAAGGAGACTTGCTGGAGCAAAGCCACAGGGGTCTCTGAGGTTTCCCTGGCCCCTCGCCCTGGTCCTGCCTGGCTGATGTCAGCATCTCTCTGTGAGGTCACCACCTCCCCACCGCCTTGGACCAATAGGCTGAGGTCCTGCCAAAGGCCTTTGTGATGTCACTGCCACACCCCTCCCTTGCTGGGCTCACCATGGCTACTACAGCACCGCACACGGGATATTTTAAATCTATCCTTGAGAACTGGGGAAGAAATAGGTCTAAAAAGAAATATTTGATAATGAGAGAAAAGCACCCGGTTCTGAAGAGATTTTTATACCAAGTAAGTGACGGTAGTTGGACAGTGTGACGGGATTGTATATGGAAGTTCCATAAACAGACAGTAATAATTCCCCCCCCACCCCCCGCACCCTTCACAGGGGCAGCAGGGAGCCCTTTGGGGAGGTGCTTTAAGAGGCTACGTGAGGGGAGTATGGAGCAGGAAAACTCCCTGGCAGTGGGAAGGAGGCAGCAGCAGGGCGGGCAGGTGACTGGCAGCTGGGGCGCTGGGCGGGGCAGCAGCAGCAGGGGGTAGGTGACTGACAGCCGGGGGGCGCTGGGCAGGGGGGCAGCAGCAGCAGGGGCGGGTGACTGGCAGCTGGGGTGCTGGGCGGGGGCAGCAGCAGGGGTGGGTGACTGGCAGCTGGGGCGCTGGGCGGTGGGGCAGCAGCAGCAGGGCGGGGTGACTGGCAGCTGGGGGCGCTGGGCAGGGGCAGCAGCAGCAGGGCGGGGTGACTGGCAGCTGGGGCGCTGGGCAGGGGCAGCAGCAGCAGGGGCGGGTGACTGGCAGCTGGGGCGCTGGGCGGGGGCAGCAGTAGGGCGGGGTGACTGGCAGCAGGGGGCGCTGGGCGGGGCAGCAGCGGGGTGGGGTGCTGGGCGGGGGCAACAGCAGCGGGGGCGCTGAGCAGGGGCGGGTGACTGTCAGCTGGGAGGGCGCTGGGCAGTGGGGGCACCAGCAGCAGCAGGGGCGGGTGACTGGCAGCTGGGGGCGCCGGGCAGGGGCAGCGGCAGCTGGGGCGCCGGGCAGGGGCAGCAGCAGCAGGGCGGGCGGGTGACTGGCAGCTGGGGGCACTGGGCTGGGGCAGCAGCAGCAGGGCGGGCGGGTGACTGGCAGCTGGGGGCACTGGGCTGGGGCAGCAGCAGCAGGGCGGGGTGACTGGCAGCTGGGGGCGCTGGGCAGGGGCAGCAGCAGCAGGAGGGGATGACTGGCAGCTGGGGGTGCTGGGCAGGGGCAGCAGCAGGGCGGGGGTGACTGGCAGCAGGGGCGCTGGGCAGGGGTGACTGGCAGCTGGGGGTGCTGGGCAGGGGGCAGCAGCGGCAGGCGGGGGTGACTGGCAGGGCAGCAGCAGCAGCAGGGGGCGGGTGACTGGCAGCTGGGGGCGCTGGGCAGGGGGGGCAGCAGTGGGGGGGGCGGGTGACTGGCAGGTGGGGGGGGCGCTGGGCAGTGGGGGCACCAGCAGGGGGGCGGGTGACTGGCAGCGGGGGGGCGCTGGGCAGGGGCAGCAGCAGCAGGGCGGGCGGGTGACTGGCAGCGGGGGGGCGCTGGGCGGGGGGGCAGCAGGGGGGCGGGTGACTGGCAGCTGGGGGGGCGCTGGCGCAGCAGGAACAGGCCGGTGGAACCTAGGGCCGGACAGTCTCCGGGGGGCACTTTCCCCTCCGGTCCCTTCCCGGCCTCGCTGCGGGCAGAGCCCGGCCCCGCCTCCCCCCCACAGGCCGCTGCGTCTCGGGCCCCGCGAGCTGCTCCCGGGGTCTCGGGCTCTGGCGCGAGGGGGACGCGCCCCGGCCGCGGGCAGGGACCGGCACATGGGAGGGGGCGGGGCTGGGGGCTCCGGGCGGGGCCGCTGCTCCTGGGGCGGTGACGGGGGCGGGGTCTCCGCGAGGGGCGGGGATGAGATGGGGCCTCCCTTACCTGAGCTGCGGAGGGCGGAAGCGCCTCCGGTGCAGGCTGGGAGATGTAGTTCCTGACTCTCCCCGGAGCGGAAGTGACGTCGGCAGAGGAGCCGGAACCGGGCTGTGAAGGAGCGTTGGCCGCTGCGGCTCTGCCTGGCTCGCGCGGGGCCGTTGGAGCCTCTCCCGGCCGGAGAAGGGTTGGTGCCGGTGGGGCTCTGGGCATGCGCAGATCGCGGCGGGAGAGCCCTTCATTAACCCCCTTGTGCCCGCCCCGCTGCGGAGCTGCAGCCTCCAGGTCCCGGAGCGAGCCCCGGGGGCGGGGCCGGGGCCGGGGCCGGGCGGTGACTCTGCCCCAGTGCCCGGGGGGGACCCGGCATCTCGCAGCGCCGGGATCTGCTCCCGGGGGGGGGCAGCGCCCGCGGGGGGCTCGGAGCTGCTGCCCCCGCAGGAGCCCAGCGCCCCCCGGGCCCGGCCAGGCTCTGCCCTGGGGCCCCGCGGGGGGTGCTGGGGGGAGAGGCCCGGCCCCACTGGGGTCCCTGCGTGGGGCGGGGCCAGGGGTGAGACCGGGCTGGGGGGGCGGGCGGGAAATGTCGGTGCAGCCCGGACATGGCCGGGGGCAGGTGACCCCGAGGAGCGGGGAGAGAAAGGGGGCTGAGATCCTCGGATTTACCGTTGCCCCCTCCCGTGGGGACCCCCCTCCTCCCCCGTCCTGCCCCCTTTCTCCCTAGAGAGCCACGAGCAGCGCCCAGGGTGACCCCCTCCCCAACCCCTGAGAAGTTCCTGTTCCCCGATTGTGCCCCATTTTCTCTCCCCTTCGCCAGTGGCCAGTTCAGGTCTCAGGTTTGGGGTTTCCCATTTCCACCTGCAGGGATTTGTCCTTGTGCGGGTGGGAAATGGTTCCCCCGAGTGATTCCTGAGCTGGGCAGAGGGTGAATGGGCAGAGGCTGGGGGGGCCCTGAGACAGGGACACCACTGGGCTGGGCTGGGGGGGGCCACTCTCTGCTGGCAACGGGGCCTGGGAAGGGCCAGGAAGGGGAGGGAGAAGCAAGTGTCCCCCATGGAGACGGCCCAGCCCCAGGTTTCCCAGTCCAGCTACTCCCCAGCACCTGCTGGTCCTGTGAGTGTGAGGCAAGAAGAATCCATCTCATTCTGTTGGTGATTGAATATCCCTGTATAATCCTCTCCAATTTCCCCTCCTTTCTCTTGAACTGTTAAATGCTGACGTAAAATCTCCCAGATGTTGGTGCTTCTTTCTCACATTAGCAAATATTTAGTTTATGCCCCATTTTCTCCTCAGTTCTGAAATACTGATATCGAATTCTCAAAAATCTTCCCGCTTTTCTCTCCAGGTTTGTGACTGAGATCAGGGCTCTTATCGTACTGAGCGTGGCCCTGTTCTGCCAGGTGCTGCAGAGACCCCAGGTGAGATCTGGGCCCTGTTCTGCCAGGCACTGAAGAGACCCAGAGACCCCACTGTTGTGCCAGGTAAAACTGAGACCTGGACCGAGATCACGGCCCCCCTTGTGCCAGGCAGCGCATGACTGTGACCCAAACCGCTGCCTCCATTGTGCTGGGCACTTCAGAGACCTCGACTGAGATCTGTGTCCCCGTTGGGTCTGGCACTGCACTGACCCCGACCCAGATCACGCCCCACCACTGTACTGGGCACTGCACAGACCCTGACAGAGATCCTGGCCCCACGTTTTGCCAGATGCTGCAGGGGCCCTAAACAAAATCCGGGATCCTGTAATGCTGGGAGTTGCAGAGTCCCTGACTGAGGTCAGGCCCCTGTTGTGCAGGGCTCTGCACAGACACTGACCAGGATCAGGGTCCCCATTGTGACAGGTGCTGAACAGACACCAAGGGTATCTCTACCCTGCCACTAAAACCCCCAGCTGGCCCATGCCAGGTGACTCAGGCTCACGGGCCCAGGCGAAGGGGCTGTTTAATTGCAGCGTAGATGTCTGGGCTCGGGCTGGGGCCAGGCTGTAGGACCCTGCGAGGTGGGAGGGTGCCAGACCTTGGGCTGCAGCCCCAGCTGGAACATGGACACCACAATTAAACAGCCCCACAGCCTGAGCTGTGTGAGCCCAAGTCAGCGGGCACGGGCCAGCCAGTGTCTGACTGCAGTGTGGACATGGCCACAGGGACAGAGAGGCCTTGCCACAAAAAGCTCAAAGGCTAAATAGGCAATTATTCACAGCAATAAGATTTATAGATCCATTTGTGCACCAAAGTCCAGATAGCAGCATGTGTATGTGTGTAGTTTGGTTGGGGCTGGTGTAATTGTGCCCCCAGAAATATGTACATTTCCAGCAAAACCCCTCCTACACAGTACACCCAATTGTCCACCCCTTGCCATAGGCCATTGATCCTGCTCCTGCATAGTCATAGGAGAGGGGCACAGCCAAACATTTCCTTTGATGTGCACCGTTTTTCATCACCCCTCCATTGATTCCCAGTGAGCTCCTCCCCTTCTCATTATTCCCATTGGGCTTGTGGGGCCCACCTTAGTTGCCGTTCTATTTCCAGGCACCATAGTAGCCATTACCCAGGTGCTGGCTTCCCAGTTGAGCATTTTGCATTCCCACACACATCTTCCTCTCCCCCCAGGTCAGCCTTTTGAAGCCATCCCCCACCCACCTCATGCTAGCAGCAAGACCAACACCACAGACAAACATCACAAAACATAGATCCATTGTATTCTGGGTTATTCTTCCGCTGGCACCAGCATGGTTGTAGAGTGTCTGAAAAACGAAAGAAACTATTTCCACCCCCCTGGTGGGATCAGATTATTTCTTAATAATAATACCAATTCCTTTTACAAATTTCCTTGCTAATTGCAGGAAAAACAGAAGAATTACCTTCAGGCTGGCCTTATTTTGTTCTATAGTCAGGCTAGTGAATTACCCCACTCACTGACCATTTATGAAATTTATGAGGTGGCGTGCCTCAGTTTCCCACAGCTTCAGATTTCTGCTCTGTACACACACACACACGCTCCTTAGGGTTAACCTGTCCCCCTTATTTTCAGGCTTGACTTGTTTTTTCACCTCCCTTTTCTGGAGGGCCATAATCTGAGTTTTCTAGTAGCTTGTTTGCTGACCAGATGCATTCATTATTCTCAGGTTCTTTGTGCTGCAAAGGGCAGTTTCCTCCTTCCCCCATAAGCTGGGTAATTTGCATCCACACAGAGTCTTTCTTGGCTGGCCTCTGGATTCAAAGCTATCAGCAGCTCAGAGACTGTTTCAAAAGGGACACATTTCACTTCCACCAGGGTTCTTATTGCTGTTCACTTTCATCTTCTGCTCCAAAACACTGCTCAGAAGATCTGAAAAACCAGCACAATCTACTATGCTCCTTTTCGAGCCCTAACAGGATTTTAATTAAGTACCATGTTTTGTTTGCATTTCTTTTACTCCTTTTCCAATATACACTGCACCCCCCACCACTTGCTAGTCACATTCCCAGACCCCACTGCCAAGCCCTCCCCACTGATAGTGACTTTCTCACTCCAGCCCCACTCCTTTCCCCTGTGAAAAGACATCACCCAGGGCTCCCTGCCGGCCATGTGAGTGTGAGGCAAGAAGAATCCATCCCATTCTCTTATTGATTCAGTATCCTTGTATAATCCCCTCAAATTTCCCATCTTTTCTCTTGAGCCTTTAAACGGTGACACAAAATCTCCCAGATGTTGGTGCTTCTCTCTTATATTGGCAAATATTTAGTTTGTGCCCCAATTTCTTCTCAGTTCTGAAATACTGAGATCTAATGCTCAAAAATCTTCCCGCTTTTCTCCCCAGGTGTGTGTCTGAGATCAGGGCTCTTATCATACTGAGCGTGGCCCTGTTCTGCCAGGTGCTGCAGAGACCCCAACTGAGATCTGGGCCCTGTTGTGCCAGGCACTGAAGAGACCGCAGGTGAGATCAGACCCCACTGTTGTGCCAGGTAAAACTGAGACCTGGACCGAGATCACGGCGCCCCCCCTTGTGCCAGGCAGCGCACGACTGCGACCCAAACCGCTGCCTCCATTGTGCTGGGCACTTCAGAGACCTCGACTGAGATCTGTGTCCCCATTGGGTCTGGCCCTCCACTGACCCCGACCCAGATCATGTCGCACCACTGTACTGGCTGAAGGCCTTAGCCTGTCGCAGGAAGAGAAGCCATTCCACAGACAGTGATTTTTGATTCCTTCTTTTATACCTCTATAACTAGCCAAGTGATGAGAATACACCTACATTCTTAAAGTACAGGCCTTTGCAGACAGGCCTGAATATCTATATCCTAACACTTGGTTCTGCCTCAGCACAGGGGGCTGGAGTAGACGACCTCTCCAGATCCCTTCCAGGCCTACATTGAAATAATTCTCTTTTGTGCTGTGTCCTGTTCTACGCTGAGCTGTTTTGCATGGTGCCATTTGGAACTGTGATTGCCCCATGTTGTGTTGCATAGTTTTATGGTGCATTGTTTTGCCTCAGCTTGTTTGGGGTCTGTGTTGTGTTGATTTGAGTTGACCTATTTTGCATTGTGTACTTTTGTCCTAAGGTGTGTTAGTTTGCATTGTGTTGCTTTCTTCTCCTTAGTATTGTGTCATTTTATGCTGTGCAATGTAGGTTTTTGTTCTATTGTTGTTGTTTTTTGAATGGCCTGACATCATGTTGTCGTGCGGTTTTTCTCTGTATGTTGTTTTATATGTATATATTGCATCGTATCCTAGACATGTAGGGCTAGATGGGACCTCAAGATGTCATCAAGTCCAGCTCTCTCTGCCGAGGCAGGACCCAAGTATCTGTAGATTGTCTCTGACAGAGCTTTGTCCTACTTGTTCTTAAAAATTTCCAGGGACAGAGACTCCCCAGCCCCCCTTGTAAGACTATTCCAGAGCTGACCTCCCTTAGATCTGGTGACACCCACACAGATTGTAGTGGTGAGCAGCTCTGGAGAGAGAGGAGACCCCAGTGAGTGGCAGCTGGGTAAAGGGACTGAAGTTGGGAGGAGAAACATTGACGTGTCCAAGGTCACCCAGGCTGTCTGTGACAGAGCTAGAAATAGGTTCTAGTGCCACCGTACTGCTGTTTCTGAAGGTCTCTGCCACCCTGGTGTTTTAGGCACTGGTGCAAACCCTTAGTGTAGACAGAATTTACACTAGTGCACTCTGATTGGCACTGGTGCACCATGTCCCTGTTTGAAGGCTTGCGGGGGATAGGGGAGGGGGAGCAGTGACCTCGCTGAGGCCTGGGGCTGGCTGAACAGTGCAGCTGGGAAGGGAGGGGCAGCAGCGAGTGCTGGAGGTATGAGCCAGGAGCACAGCCCCACAGGACTGGACACTGACTTCTCCTGACCCATGACCCACACACCCAGCTGTGTGCAGGGACCGCAGCTGAGCTGCCTGCCAAGACAGCCTGTGCATCCATGGACAAACCACCTCTTTCTGCAGCCTAATACAGTGGGGTCTGGGGACCTTTCCAAGCTGCGGGTGACGGGGCAATGGCGTTACCGGGGTCTGTTCCTCGCTCTGTCCCTGACCTGCTTGGTGACCTGGGGGAAGTCACAGCCCCTCTGTGTTTTCCTCCTACCCATTGTTGCTTGGATTGTGATCTCTTTGGGGCAAGGACTGTCCCTCTCTGTGCAGAGCCCAGCAGAATGGGGCTGCTGATCTGTCAGGGTCTCTGCCATGTGCTGCACGATGGGGCCCTGATCTCCATCAGTGTCTGTGCAACGCAAGGCACAGCTTATAGACTCACAGACTTTAAGGGCAAAAGGTAGAGGTGTATGTCAGATGAGGTCTTATCGGTGCCTTTTATAACAGTAGTAACCCTTTCATGTGTAGCTCAGTGGTTTGAGCATTGGCCTGCTAAACCCAGGGTTGTGAGTTCAATCCTTGAGGGGGCCATTTAGGGATCTGGGGCAAAAATCTGTCAGGGGATTGGTCCTGCTTTGAGCAGGGGGTTGGACTAGATGATCTACTGAGGTCCCTTTGAACCCTAATAATCTATGATTCTATGTGTCTGCTGGAAATCCCTCACCTGATGTATCCTAGGACTGCATTAACCTATTTCACGGCTGCATCACATTGGCAGCTCATAATTATCCTGTGATCAACCAGTCTCCTCCTCTGTCACTTCCAATTGACAAATCCCCATCTTATTGCAAAATTATGCACTTGGGGACTAAGAACTAGAATTTGTGCACTATTGATTTTCATCCCATTTCTATTACTCCGGCTTTCAAGGACATGCAGATTTTCTTGTATGATTTTCCTGTCCTCCTCCATATTGGCAATCCCTCCCGGCTCTGTGTCCCACTCCCACTTCTTGTGCCAAGATCACTAATAAAAGTGTTGAGTAAGATTGGTCCCAAGACTGATCTGAGGAACTGCACTAGTAACTCCCTCCAGCCTGACAACTCACCGTTCAATATGACCCCCTTGTAGACTCCCCTTTAACCAATTCTTTTTTGACCTTTCGGTTCTCATATTAATCCCCATCGTCTCCAATTTAACGAATAGTTTCCCATGTGGAACTGTATCAAAAACCTTACTGACATCCAGATCAGGTTTCTCTGCACAATCTACCTTTTGTAACACCATGTTTTATTTATTTGTAGCGCTGAAGGCTGGGAGGAAGTGTTAGCAGTAGGCTGAGAATGGCCATGTGGAGGTGGGGGAGGGGATGGCAGACAGTGGGGAGGGAATGCGGCATTGGAGGTGTATGTGGGATTGTGTTTTGTAGGAGTCCATGTCTCTGCTCCCTGTGGCCATGGTGCTTTCTGTACCAAAGCAGCATGTCAGCAGAGCAGACGCACACACCGTAGCTCTGCCTGGAACACGCAGCGTTCACTGCCAGACGGGCTGGGCGATTTTTCAGGGACCCAGCTTGATATGCCTGGCTGGGGTGGGTTCAGCTGGACGGGGGTCTGGGGCTCTGATAGTTTGCGATGTTCCTTTTTCCATAGTCAGGTCTTTCCATTTATTGTTTTACCCTCACCTATGCCAGAGGCCGCTCTCTTCTTAACTTGCTTCAGTTATTTCACTTCCAGTTTTTAAATGGGATCTAAGAATTGCAAAGCGGAATGAAAGATAAACAAACAGAACGATTTGAATGTTGGCCCAGAGCTGGTAGAACGGTACCTAGTGCGGTCGGCTGTAATGACCGGGTTCCCTTTAGCTTTTTTTGGTGGGGCGGATAAAGCAATGTCAAAGAGCCAAATGCGTGTTTGAGGGCGAAAGGGCTCGTCAGGTGTTTGCTCTCTAAGGAACATGTCACCGGCCAGGGCCTGCAGTCTGTCAGGAGAGGTGCACTGGATTGTATTTAGGAATCTGAAAATAAAAGGTGAAGACGGCTGGGTCACAATATCCAATGAAATCTTGCAAACAATTATACAAATGGACCCTGCTGCTGTTAAAACAACATGGTATTAATACTGATTCAAAACTGACATTAAAATTAGGAAAGAAACGCATGAGAAATGAACTGACACCCACTTACCATTTCTTAATGCCTAAAATGTTGACACTCCCTCACAGCATCTTTTTTTCAAAGCGATGCACAGCACACAGTCAAGTTAATGAATGAAAGCTCACCCATTATTGACTGCTTTGTGCTGCATGAGCATCTGATTAAACACCTAATTACAACTGTACCACTGTAAGTGGAAATGCATCAACCCAGCTTAGCTCCAAGGTGTTTAGATGGGAATGAAAAGTTTCTAAATTAAATACATACACTGAAGTGCCTCTACCCAGTCCTGTTGACTTCTTCTCCGAAACCCCCCATGAGTTCTGGCCTCTTGGTCAACTCAGCTCCCAGACCCCCATCAGCTGTGCCCTCTCCCAACCTTACCCATTTCTACTGTAATTCTTCACCCTCCTCATCCAGGCAGGGGGTTGGTGCTGCAGCCCCTAAGGTACCTGCGTTAATCGCTGTCTCTGATACTAGGGCTATTTAGATTTCAGGGAACGATTTCTCAGAATTACTGACTCTGGGAGGTGGGAGAGAGGAGAGGCTGAGAGGCGTTGCTCTTACGGCCACGTTCAACTCTGGTAGCCTCCATGTTACCTCATCCTCCCCCCTCCCCCATGTGTCTCTGCTCATGTCAGTGTGTCACCTGATCATAATGCCACTGGCTTCAGCAGAGCTCCTAGACAGGAGCTACATCACGAGGGGGTTACAGTACTGAGAGTGAAATACATCACAAGGAGGCTGTAATTATTCTGAAGTGAAACATTCCAATCTAGGAAGTGAAAGAATTCAAGTACTTCATTACTTAAAATTACGCTTGAAAGGATTGGATTTTTATGAATAAATTGCAGTAAATGTTAATTTCACTGTACATACACACAGATGAAAAAATATTTATATAGGTAATATACAGAAATGCTTCTGGAGAAAGTGGAGTTTGATTTAAGGATATTTACACTGTATATTTTGGGTGTGACATTGACAATTTCTCTTTGAACAGTTATATGATTTGGCTTTTGGACTCTCAACAGTTAGTTATTAAATAATTGTTGTCTGACGACCCCCGTAACTTCCCACAGCTCTGAACGTTGAAATTGTAAACACTGAAAAAAGGGCTTAAAAATAAATATCGTTATCTATTGAAATTAAAAGAAAGAAATAGACACAATGAATTTTGTCAAACCCACTTCCTTAGGGCTAACCCAGGCTAATCAGCTGGGGATCTCTTGCTTATGCCTAGAAACTTTGCCCCCCAGAGTCCAAGCAGCATACAGATAATTAGTTCTTTCTGTATGGGGCTTTTTATCCCCTTCCTGCCATATGCTCTGAGCTGCAAAGTCAGCTACTGGGAAGTCAAGAGCACAACAACAGTCTTTTGTTGTCTTTCACATCGCATAATAGTCTGTCTGGTGTTGATGAACCTTTCCTGCCAGGCAGGGTGAAATGCATTCGGTTGCCAATCAGCATGTCATCTAGGTAAAGTCTCTCTCCTGTGTGGTGATTTACAGAGCCACAGAGGCTCACAATGCAACTAGTCAGATATTAACCCAGGCAGCAACTCACAAGCATTCAATAAAGTGTAAGCGCATTCTTATAATCCTAATACCTAATACTAACACAGGTGAGTCAGACTGATTCCAGCGATGCGTTTGTCCCTGCTCAATGAAGACATGGGGGCTTGTGCAAGAGCTAACACCTCATCTGCCAGTGTCACAGGCAGGGTGGGCAGGGATGGTGTCTCTAGCCTCTGTTTGTCAGAAGCTGGGAATGGGTGACGGGGGATGGATCACTTGATGGTTACCTGTTCTGGTCATTCCCTCTGAAGCACCTGGCATTGGCCACTGAGCTAGACGGATCATTGGTCTGATGCAGTGGGCAGCTCTTATGTTCACAGTCTGTATGAGGAGTATCTACTCATTGGGACTCACTGGGGAGCCACAGAAAGAAACAAGATGTGCTGAGGCAAGAATGCCCAGTCTCAGCGCCCCCGGGGTCACGCTTCCCAAGGGCTAAAACTAGGCCCAGCCCACGAAGGGGGCACTGCCAGGAGAGACTGTATAAAGGCTAAAGCATCAAACAGCTTTGTAAACCTGAGAGAGCTGCCTTGGGGACAGTGACAGGGAGAATCCCCAGAGTGACTCCTTTGATTCTGCTCTTCTCTGACTTTTGGTTCAGAGAATTATAGAACTGGAAGGGACCTCGAGAGGTCATCTAGGCCAGTCCCCTGCACTCAAGGCAGGACTCAGTATTATCTAGACAGTCCCTGACAGGTGTTTGTCCAACCTGCTCTTAAATATCCCCAGTGATGGGGATTCCATAATTTCCCTTGGGAATTTATTCCAGTGCTTAACCACTCTGACAGTTAGGAAGTTTTTTTCCTAATCTCCTTCCTAAACTGCCCTTGCTGTAAATTAAGTCCATTGCTTCTTGTCCTATCCTCAGAGGTTAAGAAGAACAATTTTTTTCTGGCATCTTTGTAACAACCTTTTATGTACTTGAAAACTGTGATTGTGTCCCCTCTGAGTCTTCTCCAGACTAAACAAACCCAGGTTTTTCAATCTTCCCTCACAGGCCATGTTTTCTAGATCTTTAATCATTTTTGTTGCTCTTCTCTGGACTTTCTCCAATTTGTCCACATCTTTCCTGAAATGTGGCCCCCAGAACTGGATACACTACTCCAGTTGAGACCTAATCAGTGCGGAGTAGAGCGGAAGAATTACTTCTCGTGTCTTGTTTACAATACTCCTGCTAATACATCCCAGAATGATACTTACTGTTGCAAAAAAAGCGTAACTCTGTTGACTCATATTCTGACCCCCAGATCCCTTTCCACAGCACTCCTTCCTAGGCAGTTATTTCCCATTTTGTATGTGTGCAACTGATTGATCCTTCCTAAGCGGTGTACTATGTATTTGTCCTTTTTGAATTCCATCCTGTTTTCTTCAGACCATTTCTCCAGTTTGTCCAGATGATTTTGAATTTCAGTTCTATCCTCCAAAGTCCTTGCAACCCCTCCCAGCTTGGTATCGCCCGCAAACTTGATAAGCATAACAGACTCTGCTGCTGGGAGGGTTTCACCATGTGTCAGAGGGTCACACCCTGGTGGGAGGGGGCTAGGCCTGTACTGGGATACGGTCACTCTGTGCTTCACAGTGTGGCAGAACCTAGAATGTCCATTAGCAGTGAACAATGCTGGGGGGAATCGACATGTGGAAAGGACAGAAACCCTGTCTGCATTCTCTCACATTGCCCTTCTCGCCCTGGCAGGCTACAAATTAAGGTCTACGTTTTGCTCCAGATCATCCCCTCTCCCAGGGGGAAGGAAATGGCTTCAATGGAGCTGGCTCAGGTAAGGGATTCTCAGGTTGCTGGTGGTGGGTTCTGCTTGGAGGGAGAGAAGCAGTAAATGTATAGGAGGGTGGGAGCCAGTGATGACCTGCCAAAATAGTAACAACAGGTTCCTTCCTCCTCACCTCACGAGGGGTTGTGCCCGTCAGACCCCTGCTCCTTGACAGCCCCCCGGGGACCCCTGACCCATCCCCCCCTTCCCTGTCCCGTGACTGTCCCCCACCACCTCATCCACTGCTCCTTCCTGACTGCCCCCTGGGACCCTTGCCCCCATTCAGTTCCCTTGTTCCATGCCCTCTGACTGCCCCGACCCCTATCCACCCCCCACAATTCACCGAACACCTCCTCCCTGCCCCCTTATCACACTGCCTGGGGCCAGGACTGGTTGATTTGTGGGAAGCAGGGGATGGGGAGGAGAAGGAGGGCAGAACATTCGGAGGAGAGGGGGAGGTGAGCTGGGGCCGGGTGGACAGCTGCCCGAGCCTTTGTTAAATTTAAAAGCTTTTTTAGAACCGATTGTCCCTTCCATAAACTTATCAAGCTTAGTCTTAAAGCCAGATATGTCTTTTGCCCCCACTACTCCCCTTGGAAGGCTGTTCCAGAACTTCACTCCTCTAATGGTTAGAAACCTTCGTCTGATTTCAAGTCTAAACTTCCTAGTGTCCAGTTTATACCCATTTGTTCTTGTGTCCACATTCGTACTAAGCTTAAACAATTCCTCTCCCTACCTAATATTAATCCCTCTGATATATTTATAAAGAGCAATCATATCCCCTCTCAACCTTCTTTTGGTTAGGCTAAACAAGCCAAGCTCTTTGAGTCTCCTTTCATAAGACAGGTTTTCCTTTCCTCGGATCATCCTAGTAGCCTGTCTCTGAACCTGTTCCAGTTTGAATTCGTCCTTCTTAAACATGGGAGACCAGAACTGCACACAGTATTCCAGATGAGGTCTCACCAGTGCCTTATATAACGGTACTAACACCTCCTTTGCTGGAAATACCTCGCCTGATGCATCCTAAAACTGCATTAGCTTTTTTAATGGCCATATCACATTGGCGGCTCATAGTCATCCTGTGATCAACCAATACTCCTTGGTCCTTCTCCTCCTCCGTTACTTCCAACTGATGTGTCCCCAATTTATAACTAAAATTCTTATTATTAATCCCTAAATGCATGACCTTGCACTTTTCACTATTACATTTCATCCTATTACTATTACTCCAGTTTACAAGGTCATCTAGATCTTCCTTTATGATTTCACGGTCCTTCTCTGTGTTAGCAATACCACCCAGCTTTGTGTCATCCGCAAACTTTATTAGCACATTCCCGCTTTTTGTGCCAAGGTCAGTAATAAAAAGGTTAAATAAGATTGGACCCAAAACTGATCCCTGAGGAACTCCACTAGTAAACTCAAACCAAGCCTGACATGCTAGATGGATAGAATGTGAATTAGCAATTTCTCACCCTGACTGATGATACAAGCAGTCCACCAAGTTTCCATACACAACCTAGAAATCCCTTTACCCTGGAACCAGCACTTCCCCCAGTTCAATCTTTGTTCCTCAGGTGCTTCCAGGAGTTCTTTTCTGTGGGGAATGAGGCCGAGAGATGATGTCACACCCCACTTTATGTACCTTTTCCATATGGCAGGAACCCTTTGTTCTAAACTCAGTTCCCAGTCCAGTTTGTGGAAAAATACAGGTACCAAAATGAAGTTCATTGTCATGTGGTCTGGTCACATGTCCTAGAGTGCCCTCCTGAGTGATAGTAGCCATGACTCATAGGCTGGCTAAAACGTTCACAGGAGGGCTAAGCGATTCCACAATCCATTGTCTGTGTTGGTGATCCATGAACACTGTCTGGCTTCTTCATTGTTGTACCTGAAAGGCTCGTTGTGGCTGTTACCCAGAGTAAGCACATTTGAAAGACAGATACAGAGTCAATATCCATAACTTCAGGTACAAACATGATCCGTGCATACAGGTAGGATAATCATATTCAGCAAATCATAACTTTTCCAGTGACACCACACGACTCATTTTGTACAAAATGCCTCATGTCCTAATCATATTATAATCCTGCCACTATGCTGAATATGGGCTGTAGTGTCAGGTCCTAATTTCAAGGCACAGGTGTTGGGAATGAAACTTCCTGTCTTTGTGGAACAGGAAATAACCCTCCAGCCAGGGCTGGGACAACTTCCCAGACTCCCAGTGCTGAAACCTGAACCTACTGACACTTCATTAGTTCCCCCACCCCCAGTCTTTGTGACAACTACAAACTTTATTGGTGATGATTTTATATTCTCTTCCACGTCATTGATAAGAATGTTAAATAGCACAGGGCCAAGATCCAATCCTTTTGGGAACCCGCTAGAAAGAAATCCACTCGACCATGGTTCCCTATTTAAAATCCCAGTTTTTAATCTATTTAATGTATGCCGTGTGTATTTTGTATCTTTCTAGTCAAAATATTGTGCTGAAGCTACGTATATTACATCAGTACTATTAGCTGCAACCAAACTTTTGATCTCATCCAGTAAGGATATCCAGTTAGTTTGATAGGATCTATTGTGCCTACACCTTTTTAATGGGTACTAATTAAATTACCCTCCTTTCTTTATTAATGAAATCCAGTATCGGCTGCTCCATTCTTTTGCCCAGTATCGATTTCAGACTGACACACTTGTCATTAGCTGCGTCATCTCTTTTATAGTTTTTAAATATTGGCACCGCATTAGCTTTATTCCAGTCTTCTGGAATTTCCCAAGTGTTCCAAGTCCTAATTAAAATCAACATTAACAGTCCACCACGCTCCTCCAGCAGGTCTTTCAAAACTCTAGTTATCTGGACCCACTGATCTAAACACATCTAACTTTAATAGCTGCTGTTTAACGTCCTCGTGAGCTATTGTTGACGCTGACAGTCTTTCCATCCCAACATCTTATGATATGAGTTACATCATCTGTTTTTCTCCAAATCCAGGAGAGAAATATTTATTGAACACTTTTACCTCTTCTCCATGATTGTTGATAATTCTGCCATTTCCATCTAGTAATGTAGCACTACCATTGTTAGGATTAATTTTGTACTTTTAAAAACTTCCTTCTTATTTTCATTGGTTGATCATTGATTTCTGTTAGCTTCCCTTGCCAGCTTTCTACAATTCTGACCTTCTAACTTAGATTCTTTACTATTGACTTCCCCTTTCTTCCATATATTTTATTTGGAGAGTGTTGGGATTCCTACCAGGGAGCCACCAGCAGGGTCCAGAGACAGCCCCATATCAAGTCCTGGCTAGTAGCTATGTGATAAATGTGATGACCCTGCCTCCGTCTGTCAGCTGGGAGACACAAAGGTTCTCTCTTTCTACCCTCTGATGCCTCCTGGCTGCTCTAAGCAAGGTGAGGTGGGACTCTGTTAACATGGGCCTCCCGGAGCTTCCATTTACCTGGTGCTGCTGTTCTGTGAGTAGTGGGGCTGTGAGTGAGGCAGCAGATACTGAGTGTTGGACTCTTGCTCTTTCAGGGGCCGGTGACCTTCGAGGAGGTGGCTGTGTATTTCACCAGGGAGGAATGGGCTCTGCTGGACCCCACTCAGAGAGCCCTCTACAGGGATGTCATGCGGGAGAACTATGAGACAGTGACCTCGCTGGGTAAGGAGTCCTGTCCCCTGGGTTATTAGAAGCTATGGGGTCTCTAAAGAACCTGAGCAGTAATAACTTTATACCTTTATTCATCACCCAAGTTTTGACAAGTTTCTTTGTCCCCTTTCTTTCCTTATCTCCCATAGACTAGCAGGCAGCAGGGAGGAGGAGGTAATGAGAGACGAGGAGGGAACACAGAAGCTCCCAAGGCGCTGGGAGGTGATGCCAGCTGCCAGTAATGGGAAGAAGGGAGGAGTGTGGGGAAGGGCACCCAGGAAGTGGGCTGGGTGTGTCAGTGGGAGGGAGGAGAGGTTTGGGGATCTAGAGCTGTGAGGATCCCAGACCTTTAACCCTGAATCCCTACCCAAACCTCAGGTAAATCCCAGACTTCAGCATAACCACTCTCACAAAGCCTCAACTTAATATAAGGCCCTGAACTGTAGCAAGCTTAGGCCACGTTTACTAAATCGTATCACTAAATCGACCACAGCTAGATCGATCTCAGAGCGTCGATCCCGGCTGTAGTGTCGACCTGCCCTGAATAACCCATTTATCTATGTTCACCTCCTTGCCCCTCCACGCATGGTCCAAGCTAATAAGCAATTCTCTGATCATGACATGTTACCTCTAGCGAGTATGAAATTGCCCACAAGACGTGAGACTGGGTCATAGATCGTAAAATCAGGTCGGGTCAAGAAGTGTGAGAGTTTGGAGAGAGTCTTGTCCCCCTCTCCCCATCTGCAGCAGCCACAAGCTGTCTTCCTCCAGGCTCCTTGGATCTCTGAGCCTGTCCTCCTGAGGCTGCGTGGCCCAGTTCTTGTTTCTGACCTTCTCCTTTTCCGGAAGAATTAGAGGCTGTTGCTCCTGAATGTTAGTGTGTAGTTCCCCAGCCTTCTCCTCCCACTGGGGGAGTTTAATTCTCCCTCCCATTACACCTGAGTCACTAGATTTCCTAATTCCCCAAAATGTGCTTTTGCAGTGTCACTGTTCTGGGGTAGTGAAGCCTTTGACCTGCCTCCATGGTCTGCTCAAGGAATGGCCCCTCAGGTATCAGGCCTGTAGCCAGCCCCTCTCTGTGGGCAGGGACCCACCTGCCTCTCCTTTTTGACCAGAGTGTGAGGATTGCAACTTGTCCTCCACTGTGTTTGCTGGACTAACGCCCAGTTCCTGTGCTTTGCTTTCTCTCCAGGGGCTGTGAGCAGTGTGTGTGTGTGATAGAGGTGGGACTTTTGGTGATACTTGTATGATGCCAATACACATCTCAGTTTCCTGCTGTGATTGGTATTGCTATGATTGTAAAGAGCAGGAGACGTGAGGTGTTTTCTCATGTAGCTGTCATGGGGTGATATGAATGGGTCATTAAGGACTGGCGGGGAGTAACCTACATCAATGGAATACCCGACAGAGACAAGGGAGTGATTGTCACCCAGGGCCGCCCAGAGGATTCAGGGGGCCTGGGGTCTTCAGCGGCGTGTCCCCCTTATCCGCTCTGACACCGCAGAGCATTTTCCCTGTGTCCTCCTGTCACGGAGTGTGGGGGAGTCTGGCCCTGCACCCCTCTTCCTGGGACTCACAGTGACTCTCAGCCGGCCAGTAAAATGGAAGGTTTATTGGACAACAGAAACACAGGATACAGCAGGGCTCGTGTTCAGAGCCAGGACCCCTCAATCTGGCCCTTCTGGGGGTTCAGGATGTCTGGATTCCAACATAGGATCCCCTGAAGTTCCCCCACCCAGCCACTAGCTGACTGACCCAAGCCTCTCCACTCGTCTCTCTGGCTTTGTCTCGCTTCCCGGGCAAAAGTGTTGACCTCCCTTCCCCCGTGCCTAGCTCATGTTACAGCTGCATACCTGAGTTTCACCTAAAATCCCCTGTAACTCTCCCCACCCCACACAGACAGTCCCTACTGCATCACATCTCTCCTCCCTTCGAGATTGAACTGAGCAGGGTCACTCTGCCCAGTGACCCGGGGAAGTTCGGGGCCCCCTCTCCGGGACAGTGCGTCTGCTATCAGGTTGGCACTTCCCTTCACATGGACCACGTCCATGTCATAGTCCTGCAGGAGCAGGCTCCACCTCAGGAGCTTGGCGTTGGCTCCTTTCATCTGCTGCAGCCAGGTCAGGGGAGAGTGGTCGGTGTACACGGTGAAGTGGCGCCCAAAGAGATAGGGCTCCAGTTTCTTAAGGGCCCACACCATGGCCAGGCATTCCTTCTCGATGGCCGCGTAGTTCTGCTCCCGGGGTAGCAACTTCCTGCTCAGGTACACGATGGGGTGTCTCCCCCTTTTCATCCTCCTGCATCAACACCGCCCCCAGTCCCGTGTCTGAGGCGTCGGTGAACACCATAAAGGGCTTGTCAAAGTCTGGGTTTGCCAGAACTGGGCCACCGAGCAGAGCCTCCTTCAGCGCCCGGAGAGCCTGCTGGCACTGCTCGGTCCAGACCACCTTGTCTAGCTTCCCCTTCTTGCACAGCTCAGTGATGGGGGCGGCTATGGCGCTAAAGTGGGGCATGAATCTTCGATAGTACCCTGCCATCCTGATAAAGGCCTGGACCTGCTTTTTGGTTTGGGGAGCCGGCCAGTCTCTGATCACCTCCACATTGGCTGGTTCCGGCTTTAGGCAGCCGCTCCCCACCCGATGGCCCAGGTAAGCTACTTCAGCCATTCCCACCTTGCACTTCTCAGCCTTTACGATTAGCCCAGCCTCCCGGAGTCAGTCCAGCACTTGTCTAACCTGGGACACGTGGTCCTCCTAGGTCTGGCTGAAGACGCAGATGTCGTCAATATACGCCACGGCAAAACTCTCCATCCCCCTCAGTAGCTGATCCACCAGGCGCTGGAAGGTGGCCAGCGCTCCCTTGAGGCCGAAGGGCAGGGTCAGAAACTCCTAGAGCCCCAGAGGGGAGATGAAGGCCGATTTCAGCCTGGCATTTGCGTCCAGCGGCACTTGCCAGTAGCCCTTTGTAAGATCCATGGTGGTGAGGCACCGAGCGCCTCCCAGCTTGACTAGGAGCTCGTCAGGCCTGGGCATGGGGTAGGCATCAGCTACGGTGATGGCATTGAGCTTTTGATAGTCCACACAGAACCGGATCGACCCGTCCTTCTTGGGGACCAGCACCACTGGGGAGGCCCAGGGGCTGGCGGATGGCTGGATCACCCCCAAGGCCAACATGTCCCTGACCTCTCTTTCTAGGTCCTGGGCAGTTTTCCCAGTGACTCGAAACGGGGAGCATCTTATAGGAGGGTGTGACCCAGTCTCCACCCGGTGGACAGTCAAATTAATGCATCCAGGCTGGTTGGAAAACAGCTGTCGGTATAGATGCAGCACCCCTGTGATCTCAGCATGCTGATCCAGGGTCAGCTGATCAGAGAGGGGAATTGCCTCCAGGGGGGAACCAGCTTTTGTCCCTGGAAATAGATCCACTAAAGGGTCATCTCCCGGCTCCTCCCAATGTCCACACACGGCCAACACTATATTCCCCCTGTCATAATACGGCTTCATCATATTCACGTGGTACACCCGGTGGTGGTGCGCCCGGCTCGACAGCTCCACCACATAGTTTACCACATTTAGTTGCTTGACAACCTTGAAGGGCCCTTCCCAGGCAGGCTGGAGTTTGTTTTTCCTCACGGGGACGAGAACCATCACTTGATCCCCGGTGGCGAAGGCGCGGGCCCGCGCCGTACGGTCATACCAGACCTTCTGCTTCCTCTGGGCTCGGGCCAGATTCTCCCTGGCCAGGCCCATGAGCTCGGCAAGTCTTTCCCGGAAGGCCAGGACATACTCCACCACCGACTCTCCATCGGGAGCGGCCTTCCCCTCCCATTCGTCTCATCAGGTCCAGGGGCCCCCTTACCCGCCTTCCATACAGCAGTTCGAAAGGCGAGAACCCAGTTGATTCCTGGGGTACCTCCCTGTATGCAAACAGCAGGTGAGGTAAATACTTGTCCCAGTCCTGTGGGTGCTGGTGCATAAATGTTTTTAGCATCATCTTTAGCGTCCCGTTGAACCTCTCCACCAGCCCGTTGGTCTGGGGGTGATACACTGAGGCCCAGCTGGGTCGGACCCCACATTTCTCCCACAGGGACTGGAGCAGGTTCGACATGAAGTTGGACCCCTGGTCCGTTAAGACTTCCTTGGGGAACCCCACCCGGCTGAAAATGGTCAGCAGCGCATCCGCCACGGTGTCTGCTTCGGTAGAGGACAAGGCCACCGCCTCGGGGTAGCGAGTGGCGAAATCTACCACCACCAGGATGTGTTTCTTCCCTGACCGGGTCGCCTTGCTGAGAGGTCCCACCATGTCTATGGCCACCTTCTGGAAAGGTTCTTCTATGATGGGCAAAGGCCTCAGAGCTGCTTTCCTTTTGTCCCGGGCCTTCCCCACCCGCTGGCAGGGGTCACAGCATCGGCAGTACTGTCGGACATGGGTAAAGACCCCAGGGCAGTAAAAGTTCTGTAGCAGCCTCTGCCTGGTGCGCCGGATTCCCTGGTGCCCTGCGAGGGGGATGTCATGGACCAGGTACAGGAGCCTGTGGCGAAACTTCTGGGGAAGCACCAGCTGCCTCCTGATCCCCCATGACTCCACTTCCCCGGCGGGGGCCCATTCTCGGTACAGGAACCCCTCCTCCCACAGGAAACTCTCCTTGCAACCTCTCCTCATGGTCTGTACCGCACTGAGGTCAGCCCGGTCCCTGGGCTTCTGCAAAGAGGGATCTTTCTGCACCTCGGCCTGGAACTCAGCAGCTGGGACAGGGATGGGGACCTGCTCTCTCTCTCCGGCTGGGTCTGCGGCTGCAGCCTCTCTGAGCCGTGTCCCTGGTCGTTCCCTCCCCACCAGGTCAGGGTCATCCTGCGCCTCGGGCAGAGTACCTTCCCCATTGTCAGGGCGCAGTGCCCTGCGCCGACTGACTACAGATCACGACCAGGGCACCCCGGGCGTTGCTTGGCCAGTCCTCGAGGTCCCCCCCCCATTAGCACCTCTGTGGGCAAATGGAGGTGTACCCCCACATCCTTGGGGCCCTCCTTGGCCCCCCACTTCAGGTGTACCCTTGCCACGGGCACCTTGAATGGAGTCCCGCTCACACCCCTCAGGGTCAGGAAGGTGTTGGGCACCATCCGATCTGGGGCCACCACCCCGGGCCGGGCCAGTGTCACCTCTGCGCCCCTGTCCCAGTACCCAGTGACCTCCCTCCCGTCTACTTCCAGGGAAACAAGGCACTCTTTCCGGAGGGGTAGCCCCGTGCCCACCCTGTAAACCAAAAACTCAGGGCCGGGAGCATCCAGCCCCTCGGAGGAGCCGACCTGGGGCCCCCCACCCTCCTTTGCAGGTGGTACGCGGCCAGCCCCCCTTTCCTGCGAACGGTGCCCCTCATCCGGCTGGGTCTCTACCAAGTTGACCCGGTGTGGGGTTGGTCTGCTCAGTTTGTCCTTGAGCCTGGGGCACTGGGACCGTATGTGGCCCCTCTGGCCACATTGATAGCAGCTCATGTCCCGTTGGTCCCCTCGAGTCGGGCGGTTGTCCCTGGCGCTGGCCGTTCCCCTTGGGAGGGGGTTCTCCCTATTCCCCCTTTGGGGGGTCCCAGGATGACTCTCTCTCTGCATCGCGACGGGCCTGTTCCTTTGGGGCTCCTCCCTGCCACCCCTCGACCGGCTCTTCACAAAGTCATCGGCCAGCCGCCCTGCATGTCGCGGGTTCTCTGGCTTTTGCTCCCTTAACCACAGCCTCAGGTCGGATGGGCACCACTCATACAGCTGCTCCAGCACCAGCAGTTTAATCACATCCCCCGGCATCTGGGTCCCATCTGCCCACTTGCTGGTGTATCCCTCCATGCGGACGGCTAGTTGCAGATAGGAGACCTCAGGGGTTTTATACTGACTCCGGAACCTCTCCCGGTACATCTCAGGAGTCAGCCCAAACTCGCACAGCAGGGCCTGCTTGAATAGTTTGTAGTCCCCTTTCTCCTCCTCTCCCAGCTGGCCGTACAGTGCCACAGCCTTGGGGTCCAGTAAGGGGGTGAGAACCCGGAGCCTGTCCACAGGATCTACCTGGTGCAGCTCGCAGGCCGTCTCAAAGGCACCCAGGAAGTCATCCATGTCCTCCCCCTCCTTACGCGGGGCCAGGATGGACTTATCAAAGCTCCGCGCCATCCTGGGCCCCCCCTCACTCACCACAGCCCAGGGCCTGCTGCCCCCCAGCCTCGGCAGGGCCAGCTCATGTTGACGCTGTCGCTCGTTCTCCTTCCGGTCATGTTCCCTCTGTCTCTCCTTCTCCTTCCGGTCATGTTCTCTCTGTTCCTCACGATCCTTCAGCTCTCTCAGTTTTAGCTCCTTCTCCCATTCCAGCCGCATGCGCTCCACAGATGAGCGTCGCCGGGACGATCCCCTGCTGGGGAGTGAGCTTCGCCGGGATGACCCCCTGCTGGCCGGGGGGGGTCACGGTACCCTCGGCAGTCGCTGGGCTCCTCCTCCCCGTCCCCCTAGGAGGGAGGGGTCTCGGGAAGCCCTCAGCAGCCCGCTGACCACTCCCAGCTGGAACAGACACTGGTGCCTGTACTGCATCTGCCAGGCTGCTTCCCGCAGAGACAGGGATCAGTTCATTCACATGATCTCTGTCCTCCAGCTGGGCAATCAGCTGGTCCTTGGTGAGCTTCCCTCTGTGCAGCCCCCTCTCCTTGCACAGCTCCACCAGGTCGCACTTGCGCTGCTTGACATACATCTTCCTGCTGGCCACTCGCAGGCCGGGGTGTTCGCCGCTCCCCATGGGTTCCAGGGGGACCCCTAGTGTGCCAGTCCTTGAGGTCACCACCTCTGCCAGGGTCGAGCTGCAGACTCCTCCGCCCCTGGGACTGCTTGCTGCAATCCCTGGGGACCCTGTTACTGCAAAGTCCTTCTCTCTGGTCACACTCTCCCAGGGTTAATCACCCGGCAATCGCCCCTTCGTTTTACTGCTCCCCAGTCACTTACTGCAGGAAGCGCCGTCCACGGGGTGCAGTATATCCCACCGCTGCCACCAGTTGTCACAGAGTGTGGGGGAGTCTGGCCCTGCACCCCTCTTCCTGGGACTCACAGTGATTCTCAGCCAGACAGTAAAATGGAAGGTTTATTGGACAACAGGAACACAGGATACAGCAGGGCTCGTGTTCAGAGCCAGGACCCCTGAATCTGGCCTTCTGGGAGTTCAGGGTGTCTGGATTCCAACATAGGATCCCTGAAGTTCCCTACCCAGCCACTAGCTGACTGACCCAACCCTCTCCACTCGTCTCTCTGCCTTTGTCTCGCTTCCCGGGCAAAGGTGTTGACCTCCCCTCCCCCGTGCCTAGCTCATGTTACAGCTGCATACCTGAGTTTCACCTAAAATCCGCCCGGTAACTCTCCCCACCCCACACAGACAGTCCCTACTGCATCACACCTCCTTACCAGCTCTGATGCCGCAGAGCATTTACCCTCTGTCCCCTTTCCCTGTTCCTGTTCCCCCTCCAGTTTGACTAAGTTTATGTAGTAATATTGTCAGCTATACCTTTGCTTAACCAATCATTGTACTGAAATTTAATTAACCAATCCTAACACATTGAAACATAATTCTCTAACCAATTCTATCCCACTACCCTCATTAACTTACACCTAGCAAAATTAATTATACAGCAGACAAAACCAGTTAGACAACCAGACTGATTAACAAGGTAAAAGTGGTGGCCATAAAGATAAAACAATACAGAAATGAGCGTTTCACAACCACAACCATTGAGAAGTGATTTCTTGCCAGACAGGCTGCTGTCAAACTAAGTTTTCATTAACCATTTTAAGATCTGTTTCTTTATCTGGTGGTGATGGGCACTATCAGGACAGGATCATCTTCCTAACAGCCCAATAGCACCTTATTTCAGTGTGACTGATTTGGGATGTGAGGATGTGACCCTTCGCTTCCCAGCTTATGGCTGCCCCTGCTGCTTAGCCAAAGGCCTTAGCCTAAGAACAAGGCCTCAGACGGTCACAGTAAGAGAAGGCCCTTACAAATACAGACAGTGATTTTGATTGTTTGTTTTCATAGTCCTGTAAGCAGCTAAGTGATAAAAATACCTAAGTTCTTAAAGTCTAGGCTTTACAGGCAGGCCTGAATATCTCTATTCTAACAGTGGGTTCTGTCCCTTCCCCCATTCTGTGTCTGTCTTGTGTATTTAGATTGTAAATTCTTCAGGGCATGGGCCATCTACTGTTCTCTGTTTGTACTTGACCTAGCACAATGGGGACCCACTGTTAGTTGCTCCTTAGGTACTAAGGTAATTCATATGATTTATAATCATAATAACTCTGCTGCCACTTTGAGCCAAGGAAGCTGGCCTTGGGATGTTACTGCTTAAAAATGAGCTGGGGGTTAAAACCATGGACTATTCTTTGTGCCAAGTATCCCACAAATTTCACTGACCTCCCTGGTTTTCTTTGCCTGCAGTAGGGTTTCCACTTTCCAAACCTGATGTGATCTCGCAGCTGGAACGAGGGGAAGAGCCGTGGGTCCCAGACCTCCAGGGCTCTGAGAAAGACGTGCTTCCAAGAGCTGCCTGCACAGGTGAGGACTTGGTTAAACCAACTCAACAAGTGTGTGGGAATGCAGGAAACATTCGGGATGCCCTACAAAGACCCTGTGAGCTCTCCAGGTTCAGGATTGTCCCCTGCAGATGTGGAATCATTATGGCAGATGTCACTCATGGCTTCCCTGCTATTCTGACTGACAACTGGCAGCAGATCCCTCCCTGATCTCGCTTTCCCCTGAGTGTTCTCATGAGATGCAGACCAAAACTGATCCCTTCCTCTCTCCTCTGTGGAAGGTTTTGGGGAAAATCAGCACCTGATAGGTTTGATCTCTCCCACACATATTTTGGATTGTTCATTCCTTTTTCCATTCCTCTCTCTGAGATTTTCTTTCTTTCCGGTGCAGGTAGTGATCTATGCCTGGATTCTCTCTGTCTCCCATCAGGTGATGGGATGGTGAGTAAGAATGAGGAGGAGAAACCCCAGCAGGAAGATGCTGATCAAGGAGAACCACATGGAACTTTATCAGGAAGATCCAAAGGGAATGTTTCCGGGAGTTATGCGCTCCCAGAAAAAACAAAAGCCTGTGAGACTCAGGGGAGGCCAGAGGAAAACTTTAGTATCCTCTCAGACCTTATAACAAGCGACAGAATCAACTTGGAAGAGACACGCTACACATGCCATGAGTGTGGGAAAAGCTTCAGTCGGAGCTCTGCCCTTATCAGACATCAGACAATCCACACAGGTGAGAAACCTTATGAACGCTCTGAGTGTGGGAAATGCTTCATCGATAGTTCAGCCCTCATCTCACATCAGCGAATCCATACAGGAGAAGCACCCCTCAGATGCTCAGAGTGCGGGAAAATCTTTAGTCAGAGCTCTACCCTGAACACACATCGTAGAATCCACACAGGAGAAAGGCCGTACACATGCTCTGAGTGCGGGAAAAGCTTCAGTCGGCGCTCACACCTTATCACACATCGAATAATCCACACGGGAGAAAGACCCTACACATGCTCTGAGTGTGGGAAAAGCTTTAGTCAGCGCTCAAACCTTATCAAACATGAGAGAATCCACACAGGAGAGACGCCCTACACATGCTCTGAGTGCGGGAAAAGCTTCAGTCGGCGCTCAAACCTTATCATACATCAGAGAATCTACACAGGGGAGACGCCCTACATGTGCTCTGAGTGTGGGAAAAGCTTCAATCACTGCTCTGCCCTTATCAAACATCGAAGAATCCACACAGGAGAAAGGCCGTACACATGCTCTGAGTGTGGGAAAAGCTTTAGTCAGTGCTCAAACCTTATCAAACATAGGAAAATCCACATGGGTGAGAAATCTTATGGATGCTCTGAGTGTGGGAAATGTTTCTTTCATCATTCAGACCTCATCTTACATCAGAGAATCCACACAGGGGAGAAGCCCTACACATGCTCTGAGTGTGGGAAAAGCTTTAGTCAGAGCTCTGTCCTTATCAGACATTGTAGAATGCACATAGGAGAGAAGCCCTACATGTGCACTGAGTGTGGGAAAAGCTTCAATCGGCGCTCAAACCTTATCAGACATAGGAAAATCCACCTTGGAGAGAAGCCCTAGACATGCTCTGAGTGCAGGAAAAGCTTCAAAAAGCACTCAAGCCTCATTAGACATCAGAAAAGCCACATGAGAGAGAACTGTAATAAATCCCTTGACTAGGGTTGGCCAAAAAAATTTTTTTAAAAAAATCACATTTGCTCATTCCTACTTAGTTATTTTTGTACCATCTTCACCGTGGTCTCTCAGCTCCACCAGATCAGTTACCTGCTTCTGCCTTTTGCAGCTCATCCTTCTTTGGGGTCAGTCCTGTGATCTTTTCTATCAACTCCTTTCCTTTAGAGTCGTAGGAGTGTGTGTCCTTCCTGCCAGGAATGTTCATCCCTCCAGGTGTGGGGAGAGTGATTTGATCCCAACAAGCTACACTGAGGCAAAAACTATCTGTGCCTGACATCCACTAGGGCTGTACATGGCGTTGGCTGCTCAAGTTAGTGATCTTAATGTAAAAAATTGTAGTGCAGATGCAGCCCAGGTGCAGGGGTTCGCATTAGCTTTCCCCTTGACCTGACCTTAACTCCATCACTTTCCCTAGTCTAAACAAACCCTGAGCATCACGGTTATACTGTTCCCCCATTTCACAGCAATTGTTAGTCATCAAGTTCCCCCTTGGGGAACAAATTGTTTCATTCCCAGTTGCTCTGATGTTGCTGCAGGTTGTGCTGGGGAGCAGATATTTTTATTATCAATTTCCGCACTTAAACTATGTTGAACTATAACAAAGAGCAGGAACAGGGCAGGGATAGGGGAAAATGTCATTTCACCTGTTGCAACCACAGACATAGTTAGGGTAAATCAGAGGGAGTCCCTTATTCCCCATCACCATCCTCCTTCAATCCATGCTAGAACCTAAGAATCCTTTTCCTTTCCCCCGTTGTGGGATGGGAGACTTCCAAAAGTGCTCCCTGTGCTATAGCACATAGCTAAGCTCAGAGAATAAACCCCAAATAGCCCCTGAGCTTTGCTTTTTGAATTCTGTGTTTCCGATTACTTCAAGCCTGGGCACTGTGATTATTTACCAGTTTCTCTAGCACTGTTCCTACCACTGTTTCTGTAACATATTTTGTTTTTTGTGGGACAGGGTTGTTATTCCTTTGCCTAACCCCAACCTGGAAGGCCAGGGTGTGTGTTTTCCCTGGCCCCTCCCCACAGACAAATGTGACAGGATTGCACCTGCCAGGAGCAAACAAAAAGCCCCACTGGTCACACACAAAGCAGATAGACACACAGGACACAGAAGAAACTGAATTATTTGAGCTATCAACATTTCCACTTTCCCACAGCATGTTAGTTCTGAAGGTTGTTTTAATTTTTTTTCTTGGAACCAGAAATGGGGAAAGAGACACTGGAGTCAGTGGAATTACAGCAGGAAGGGATAAGTCTCATGATTCGTCACTAACCAAAGGCTTTGTAAACAGAGCGATAATGTTACTGAATGGTCTGGCTAACCCTGCAGTTAGAAACAATCAGCTCTACAGGTGGTAAATTTACAGAGGCTCTGCTGCTGATCATGAAATAAAAGCACATTGCCTTTAAACAGCTGCTACTTCAGTGGGCTTTTCTCTGCCTTTTTGGTCCCTGCTGCAGTCAGTACATTCTAGACATGGGCATGGTGACCTCCCTGGGGATCTTGACAGCTTTAGCCAGCTTCTTGGTGGCTATTTTCCTGCTCACAGCCACTGTCTTCTTCTCGTGCCTTGTCCTGGGGGCCCAGCTGCTGGTTGAATGGGAAGGAGCCAAAGTGCTGGTGACTTTAACCCGCACCAAGTGGCCTTTGCTCATCAGACTCCTGAACCCCAGCTGGATGTGGTTCTTGTTCTTCTGCACAGCACAGCCCTGGAGAGGAGGGATCTGCAAATGTACATTCCTATGATCCCTTTGTTTAATTGACGAAAACATAAACTAGACACTTAGAGGATTGGAACTGATTTCAGCTGATGGGCAGGTTTGCTAGGTTTTTAGGCATTTGGACAGTGAAATGTTGAGTGTTTACATTCATTTCAAGCATCCCTGTATAGTGGAGCTCCTGAACATAATGGAGAATGGAAATGAAAATGTTTTCCTTTTTTATAAAAAAATAAAAGAATGAGAGGCTTATTAGAGGACACTTGGATTTGAAGCAAGGACCACTTGATCTGCAGTCAAACACTCTACCACTGAGCTATACCCCCCTGAGAGCAGATACTTTCCCCATTGTAGCTGAAGCACATCAGTGATTCCAATAGCAGGGGCAGGTTCTCTCTGGGGCACAGAGATTTTTCGGGGAGTTGGTGGCTCCTTTCTTTCCTCACCCTGGAGTAAATGCAGCTTTTTATTCCATGGTACATGTTTTATGGACTAACAACAGCAGCTTGAAGAAAGAGGAGAGTGAATATCTCACTCTCAGGGCTGAAGATGGCCACGTCCCCTCTGTCTGACCGTTGCCATTGCAGGAGAGAAGGTTTCAATGGAGTTGAATGCCCTGGCTCAGACTAGAGACACAGAAAGGTTTTTGCTGTTCATTGAACAGCAAAAGAAATTGTGTCTGTATGTGAAACTGAGGAGGGACATGAAATGCCCACAGGGTGGCGCAATGCCCTAAGCTAAGGCAGGAGGGTGAAGGAATGGGGCTGAGGAATGACTGAAGTGGACTCACCTGGGATTGAAATGACATTTGTTTGTGTCGGGCAGTGAGAAATGTGACATTAATTCAGCTGCAGGGTTGAGGCTTCTTTAGCTGCTTGTAGAACTTGAACTTGATTTCCCAGAAGGGAGAAGGGGAAAGTCTGGGGTGGCCTTTAGTCCCTGGCTGGAGAAGTGTATGAAAAAGGCTCCAGAGACGCAGCTGGCAATTACAGGCCACTAAGGCTAACGTCAGTACCAGGCACATTGGGTGGAATTGTAGAGCCCAATGATTAGACCCATCGGTGAACGGAATTTGCTGGGTGTAGCAGGTGGTTACCTGCTCCTGCCCTGCGGGGCCTGAAGCAGCCCAGGAGAGGGCTGGGGCTGGGGCAAGGAGCCTGGGCTGACTGGGGGAAGCAGGCTCAGCTGTGGCCATGCCCCAGTCAGGCCCAGCTGGCCCCTAGAAGAGGCTGTGAGCCAGGAGCCCAGTCAGTCTTCCTCTGCTTGTAGCGAGAGAAGGGCCTGGCTGCAGGGACCTAAGCAAGACACCTAGAGTGGGAGTAGGGCTGGGGAAGGGCCAGAGGAGCTGGGAGCTCTGGCCTGGAAAGCCCCAGGCTGCAGGCCTGACTCTAGGCTGAATAGGTGCAGGGCTGCAATGGGGCAGCCCAGGGGGAAGCAGAGGCAGCAGGTCCAAACCCCTTTGCCTGTGATGAGTGGCTCACACTGCAGTCTGCCCCAGTGAACGGGGGCTGGATGGAGACTGGGCAGTAGCCAAGACTGAGGTGAAGTGGGGATAGTGGGTGGGGGTTCCCCTGGGAGGGGGAGACCGAGAACTGTGGGGGTACTGCCAGGGAGCAGCACCCAGTAAAAGGGTCCTGGAAGGGACCAGGGGCCAGCTGCAGTAAGGCGGATCACTGGCCTGCAGAGGGTGCTCTGAGGGCTGGAGAGCTAATTCCCAAGGCGACCAGCAGGAGGCGCCGTCGGGTGAGTCTGCCCCCGCTTACATTGGGGAAGAATGAACATGGTTTTTGTAAAGGAAAATCATGCCTCACAAATCTACTATAATTCTTTGAGGGAGTTGTGACGTTATTGATATAAATTGGGACCATATAGAACATGGGTTGCAACCAAGGTCCTGTAGTGGCACCAAATCTTAGGTAAAGGGGGTCATATAAGATGTCTAAGACCAGGTTATGGGTTGCTGGTTATGATTATGCTGTCTGTGTGCATGTATCATTTTTAGTTGAAGTTATGTATATTGGCTCTATACTGTCTGTATTTCAAGTTGGTGATGTGCTTCTGGGTGATATCTCAGACAAGCTGGTGTTAGATCTGCTTAGCCTGCTTGATGGCCCATTAAGGACCATCAGCTACACAATTGACCCATGGAGAGAAGGCAGACACGCCTTGTGACTCAGCAAGGTATGCAGAGACTTGTACATATGACTGCAGACTCCATTTTGCTGTGATTTTCCACAGTAAGAACAGAGAGGTTCTTACACCTGGAAAAGCCTATATAAGGCTGATGCATCATCTCCATCTTGTCTTCAATCCTGCTTCTTACCTCTGGAGGAACTTTGCTACAAACTGAAGCTCTACACAAGGGACTGAGGACCCATCCCAGCGGGGGATGTTCCAGAGACTTGGTTTGAACCTGCAGTTTACTCCATCACTGCTGCAAGCCTGAACTAAGAACTTTGCCATTACTGTATGTAATTGATTCCATTTAACCAATTCTACCTCTCATCTCTACCTTTTTCCCTTTGTAAATAAACCTTTAGATTTTAGATTCTAAAGGATTGGCAACAGCGTGATTTGTGGGTAAGATCTGATGTGTATATTGACCTGGGTCTGGGGCTTGGTCCTTTGGGATCGAGAGAACCTTTTTCTTTTATTGGGGTGTTGGTTTTCATAACCATTCATCCCCAGGACGAGTGCACTGGTGGTGATACTGGGAGACTGGAGTGTCTAAGGAAATTGCTTGTGTAACTTGTGGTTAGCCAGTGGGGTGAGACCAGAGTCCTCTTTGGCTGGCTGGTTTGGTTTGCCTTAGAGGTGGAAAAACCCCAGCCTAGGGCTGTGACTGCCCTGTTTGAGAAAGTGGTCCTGAATTGGCACTCTCAGTTGGGTCCCGCCAGAACCGCATCGTCACAGGGGTCGGCTAGGAATTTTCCTCCAGGGAAGATTGGCAGAGGCCCTGGAGGTTTTTCACCTTCCTCTGCAGCATGGGGCATGGGTCACTTGCTGGAAGATTCTCTGCAGCTTGGGGTCTTTAAATCACGATTTGAGGACTTCAATAACTCAAACATAGGTTAGGGGGTTGTTACAGGAGTGGGTGGGTGAGATTCTGTGGCCTGCACTGTGCAGGGGGTCAGACTAGATGATCATAATGGTCCCTTCTGACCTTAAAGTCTATGGGCTTGGCTACACTTGTGCTGGGATAGCTGCCCATAATGCATCACTCCCAACAGCGCTGCAAATGTGGCCACACTGCAGCGCTGGTAGCTGTGAGTGTGGCCACACACCAGCGCTGTTCCTACACAGCTGCACGACCAGCGCTGCAAACTCCCAGCGCTGCAACTCTCAAGTGTAGCCAAGCCCTATGAGTCTGAGTAAAAGCAGAATTCGCTGACTCTCTGCTTTAACTGATCACTTAGATTGGTAAAAATGTCAGCTATTCTTCTCTGTACAGTCTTGTGTGATAGACTGACATTCTCAAATATTCCCCTCTTTTCTGGACATAACTCAGGTACAGCAAGCAAGAGACACTTTTTTTTTAAAAAAACCTCGCCTTCTGTGAAGTGTTTCCCAGCAGCAGCAATTTCCTTTGAAATTTGAAAGCTTCCTTTAGTAATTGTATCATTCTCAGTATGTAAGTATTTATTCATCCATTCAGTGTTGAAAACGCTGAGCTCTGATTCTCTTTTTCTTTTCATTCATGGTAGCCATTACACAGCTCAAGATTTTGTTGAATAAATTCACACACAAGGGAAACACTCAGCCACACACAAAGAGAAGAGATCTCTCACGGTGCATGGCACACTAGCAAGGCACTGATGGTATCTGGAGGCCTGTAGAGGGGGAAAGAAACGACGCACATAGGGTGACCATTTCACAGCAGTAAAATAGGACCCACCCCCTCCCTGCTCTGCCCCACCACCTTAGCCCCCCGCTGGCTTCCTGCGTCCTCTCAGTCAGCCCCCTACCCACCACTCGCCTCTTTTCACGTCCTCCCTCCCCTGCCAGAAACCCCCATCCCTGCCCCTAGAATCTCTGCTAGCTCACTGCTCGCCTCTTTGCCCACCCGCCCACCTCCGACTCGTGCCCCCCACCCCGAAGTATAAACCCTCATTCGAAGACCCAGGGTCACTATATTACTGCACACAGCAGTCAATCAATGCAGTTTTAGATAAATCTCTGCATTGTGCATTTGTGTATAACTTGTATATGACTTTGTATTGAACCTTGGTAATATGTTATAGCGAGCCCCTAAGGTAAAAGAAAATGCCTTCTTGCTAGAAGTAGAATAAGATCTTCCCCCCACTTTGTAATCAATTGCCCTGTTGAATGAATGAGGTGTGACTGAGGAAGGCAGCACCTCCAGATAGCTGCAACCCTTGGAGAGGGGCTGGGAGCCAGATCAAGGATTCATATTACAACTAAGGCACAAATAGTCAACAACAAGGATGATTCACCACAGGAACAAGCTACCAAGGAAAGTGGTGGATTCGCCATCTCCTGATGTCATTCAGTGAAGACTAGATGCCTTTCTGGAATGTGTTTGCCCCAAAAGTAGCTCTTGTGTCATACAGGAGGCCTGTGATATTCAGGGGGTCAGATTAGATGCTCTAATGGTCTCATCTGGCCATAAAGTCGACTAATTTCTGAAAAACTGAGTGTAGCATTGGGAGCAGCATCTGATGCTTCCCTGTCTAGCCGGCTTGCTGCCTAGAACGAACGCTCCTTGAGTGGGGTGATCCCCAGGGAGTAGCTCAAACCTCCAAAGTGCCTGGCCAGGGGCAGGACATTAGCCCAGCAAGGGAGGCATGTGGCAGTGACATCACAAAGGCCTTTTGCAGGAACTCAGACTATTGGTCAAAGACTATTGGTGGGGAGGTGGTGACCTCACAGAGAGATGTAAATCAGAGGGATTCCCAACGAGAGGCGTACAGCTTTCTGAGCCGGGGCTACAGCGCCACGGTACCAGTGTAGACACCCTAGTCGATGACAGTGCTGTGATTGGCCTCCGGGAGGTGTCCCACAATCCCTGTTCTCGCCTCTCTGGCCTTTGGTTTGAACTCTACTGCACTCCCTCAGGTGACCAACTATGAACCCCACCCCTTAAATTCCTTGGGAATTTTGAAAGTCCCAGTTCAACAGAGACTAATTATGGTTACAGACCCATCCTGAAATTAGAGCAGGATATTGTAAAGCCTTATCTCACAGTAAAGTAACACAATTCAAACCTGTCGGCAGAGAGGAGAAAGCACTCCTTCAGTTCACATTTATTGCTACTGATCTCACTGACAAACTTCCTTTTCTCAGTGCTGCTCCAGGTGTTTTCCCTCTGTTCCCTCCCAGCTGTGGTTACGGGACTGCAGCAGCTCCCCAGGGCCAGCTTTGCTCTTTCACTTACATCCTTCACTTGTTTGGACAGAGCTGTGTCTGCCCCCAGTTTAATTCACATCTGAGAGCTCAGGTACCAACAGATCGTTACAAAGGCTAAATTCCCATCACCATCAGTGGGAGGTTATCCTGGGCTGCCAGGGCTGCAGGATTTAGGCCATGGTCAGTCAAGATGCTACAGCAGCTGCACTCTTACATTGTGAGTCCTGCAGCTTCATACCAAACTGCTCTGCCATAGTCTGCAGGGGGCCTGACTTGCTGAGAATCTGGCAGAAGAGAGACTCTGGAGTAGAGAAGGAAAATGTCCTCAGCAGTCACAGCCGGCAGGAGCAGGGAAGGTTCGGTTTGTTTTTAAACTTCTCTGCCTGCTCAAGCCTTTAATCATTCCTGTGGCTCTTCTGTGAACCCTCTGCAATTTATCAGGGAAAACAACCAACCAACCAAACCAGGCTGTTCTGCCCGACGTAACAGTCTATTGCCTTTCAAGGTTGACTATAAATCAGCTCATTCTATTCACCCAAGAGTTCCACTTTAAGGGCTTTTTGTTTTCTAATTTCAATCAAACCCTGTGCAACAGCATCATTGTTAACTCATCATCTGCTCACTTCACATTCACAGGGTCACAAAGTTGGCAGGTCTAAGTCTTTCCTCCCACACCAACATGAAAAAAATCAGTGACAGAAAATGCCGTAAAGCGCCTCTGCTGCCTTGCACAACAGCCTGGGGAAATACACGAGGGGAAGTGCTTTCCTCTCTCCTCCTGACACCGGCTAACATTTCTGTCTGTCCTTGAGATCCTGCCACAGGAACAAGGCTTGAGGATGCAAATGACATGTTAAGGCTGCATTGGTTTGCACGTTCCTTTACTCCTTCAATAGTGATAAGGGTGCGTGAGCGTGAAATAATCCAGCTCTGACTTTCACACCGGAGGCAATTTTCAGGCTCACAATAAAAAAAACCCAACTTTCTTTCTAACCTGAGCAAGTTGAATCGAGTCGTTGCGAGATGATAAATCCAGAGCCCCAGGCTGACTTTCCTTCATCACATGTGTTTAGAGTAGATCACATTCACAGGGTGGGGCTCCTGCTGGGAAGTGTCTGTCCAGTGGCAGCACCCAGTGCACATTCCCCACTTACAAACTCATCTTCAGTATATCGGCCACTGAACCTAGCGAGGGGGGAGGGTCCCAGTGGTCGGGCTCCAGCCCCAGATCCCGAGCCTGGCAAGCCCGAGTCAGCCGGCCTGGGCCAGCTGTGGGGTTTAATTGCACTGCAGACATACACGGGTGTCACAATCCCAGCTTTCTCCTCAGGGAATCAAGCCCTCATCCCCCCCGTGACAGGCAGGGAGAGTCACCACTGTACTCGTGAGGTCGGAACTGATGCTGCCCCTGCACAGGGACCCGGGAAACGGCTCGGGCAGCTCCTTGGCCAGCTGTGGCTGGCAGGAGACCCAGCGAGGCAGGAGCTGCTCTGGGTTCTCTGCAGGGGAGAGTAACTGGGAGAAGGGGGGAGTTTGTCTCTGATTTACAGGGAGCTTTGCCAGAGTGGAGCCTGTAGGTCACATGCTGGGGGGCTGTGACGGGCACACAGGCTCCGTGCTCTGGAACAGCTCGGAGTCAAACCCAGGAGCCTCCTCTGTGTGACTCCCCCAGGGGACGCTCTCACTGGGGGAAGCCTCCTTGGCTTCAGCACCTCCTGGGACTGACCTTGGACCTTTCAGCCCCCCTGTTCCACACCAGGAGCTTCCTGCAGTGAGTCCACCTGAATCGGACACCTCGGAAAGCCTCACCCCCGCCCCCCGAAGGGGAGTCCTGCACCCCAACTTCCACAGTCCCCAGTGACTCTCAGCCAGCGCTGTACAACAGAAGGTTTGTTAGGGGTCTGGGATCCAGCCTGGGAAAGTTCTGTGTTCGCACAGGAAGCAGGAAGATTCAGCAACGTCCATCTCGGGGAGACCCCGAACTCAGAGCCTGGGCTCTCCCCTCGACTCCCCAACCAGCAGACTCCTTGCTCCCAACAGCCCGACTCAGCCAGGCCCTTTGCCCCTCGTCTGTCCTTTGTCCTGTTTCCCTGGCAACCTGCTCACCCGGCCTCCAGCTCCTTCTTTGTTCTCCGACTCCTCCCGGCCAGCTGGCCTCTTGCAGCAGGTGCGCCCCGGCCATCGGTTGCTAGGAGACAGAATTTGTGGCCATTGTCTGGGCCCAGGCAGCTCGACAGCAGCCACACCTGCCCTTTGGGGGTCTCTGCCAAGATTTAACCCCCCTTGTCCCACCACCGAGATCCGTGGTCCCAAAACACTTCAGGGTCATGCCCCCCACCCCTGTCCATGCTCCCCCCGAGTCGTGGCTGGGAGTGGGGCCGCAGCTAAGGGGGAAGGGACACAGACAGGGGTAAGGGGGCTGAGGCAGGGGCCAGAGCTGGGGCTGGAGCCAAGAGTGGAGCTGGGTGGCTCCTCCTCCCCACCCCCATAGGGGCTGGCCCGGGCCCAGTTTCATCCCCCTGAATGTTACTCCATCCCCCTGGCAGGGGGCACCCCACATTTTGGACCTTTAACCTAGATAATCGTGCAACAAATAGGGGAAACTGAGGTACACACAAGATGCAAACAAAACATCCAGAAAATTCCCCTTTCGTCACAGGGGTGTCAGTGGGGTCTGAGCTGGGCAGCAGCACAGGGAAGTGGGGAGGTTAAACTGCAAAACATCCCCCTGTGTTCCCGCAAAAGCCTCTCGTTTATCCCCTAACCCCCTCCCCATGAAAATCTCCACCCCTGCCCTGGCCCACACAGACCCCCTCACTCCAACGCAGATTTTTAACTTTTCTTACTTGTCCTTGGCCTTCCACAAACATTGTTCCCATCAAAATCATCAAAGGCTTTTACAATGAGAATGAGAAAACAAACTAAATCAAACCCAAAGAAACCGCTATCGACCTCCCCACCACACACAGTTTGGGTCTGAATTTTTCTACTGAAATGTTGAGGCAATAAAACTCTCACTGCTCTTGTCCAGAAACAAACCTAAGCCCCCCATGCAGTACCTGGGGCATCTATGTCTGACCCATCAAGGCTTCAGCTCCTTTGGGGAGATTTCCAGCTGCCCAGTCCTGCTGCTATTCCAGGGGAACAATTCCTGACTCCTGTCAGCATTTATCTCAGCCCCTTTCTGGGCATCACAGGTTTCTCCGGGAAAGGGCAGCGAGTGGTTCTAGGGGCCAGTGATCCTCCTCCAAATCGAGCTAGAACCTGGGGCTCCTTCCCCTTCCCCAGGCTGTGGGCGGGGAGGCATTTCACAGAGCTCTCGGAGCTATAGCCCGTGGTTAAGGAGAGAGAAAAAGCTTCCTATCCCCCCTCTGCTCTGGGGGCTGGGTTTCCTCCTGAAGCCTCTGCCCCCCACCTAGTGCCTATGGCTCATCCCTGACCCTTGCTGCTGCTCCTTGCTATAGACTGTGAAAGGAGCGGAGGCAGCGCAGGAGCCTTCTGGGGATGCAGATCTGAGGCTTTGGGGAGACACATTGTCTGAGACATCAGAGCGCTGCAAACCCTGCAGCCACCCCCTCAATCCGGGGCCTGTTCCAGCCCTGAGTCTGGGCTGCCACGATCCCTCCCCCAGAGCAGGGCGCCCACAGATTACAGCCTGGAAATAGGCGTGTGAGACTAACTCCTGTTTTCCCTGACAGGGCCTCCCCTAGACCAAGTAGCGTCCCAGGCAAGACGTGTCTTCGGTGCCCCCCCCCACCCCCGCTCCATATGTTAAACCATTAAATACCTTATATTTTATTGCATTTGTAGCTCATTTCATGATTTCAATGCACAATCTGGATGCATGATTTTCCCTATCATATAAGACAATAAATGTTCATGCTAGGATGTGTAAATCTGTATTTATTCATGCCATATATAAGCAAATTAAAAATCATTTCTTTTAAGCATATACAAACTTTTAATTTTGACAGTAACTGAAATGTACTAACATCTAGCAATGGAGCACTCACCAGCACAGGGTGGGCCGGTATTAAATAGTGTTACAGTCGGAGACAGACAGCGTTAGGATGTTAACCCCAGGCCCCTTGTTCAAAGGTCACTTCTCTCGCCTTTCCCCCATGAACTGAAGTGCAGCATTCAAGAGATCCAGAGACTAGTTGATGACGTTTCCAAGGGCTAAATAGCAAGCGATGTCCATCTTGCATTGGCCAGTGTTGACTGGAGAGATGGTTTATGGAGAATAAACTTCAAGGTGAGAAGCAGCAGCCCAAAAAGGCCCCCTGCAGGGTCTGAAGTAGCTCAGTTAGGAGAGCATTAGACTGAAGATCTAAAGGTCCCTGGTTCAATCCCAGGCTTCAGCAGGCTGTTTTATCCCTCTTCCTGCAGCAGTGGGCTCTTTCCTGGAAGCACAGCACTGCCTTTACTCAATGCAAGTCCCTCATTTTGGGCTTCACTGCAGGAAAAGGCAGCATTGGTTTCTGCACCCAGTTGGCCCACCGAACCTTTCTTTCTTCTCTTGCTGCTTCTCAGCAAGGGGAAGAAAAAGAAGCTCCCCCTCAAGCTAGAGTCACAAGGGTGATGTAACGACGACTTCCTGATCCCTGGCTCCAGTCCTCTGCTCTTCCAGCTGACCCATCAAAGAGCTACTGCCAGTTTCTCCAGGTTCGCCCATCCGTGTGTGCCAGGGTGAGCACCACCAAAGTGCAGGGAATTTGAGGGCAGGGCAGGGCAGGGCAGTGCACTGTAATGGAGTTTCTGTAGTGTAGTGGTTATCACATTTGCCTAACCTGCATCAAGCAGGCTAGGCAGAACTGACACCAACTTGTCTGGGGTGTTTTCCAGAAGCAAAGCACAAGTTTGAAATACGGGCAGCATAGAACCAATATTCATAACATCAACTACAAAAATGATACACATCTAGAGAGAGCATCATTATCAGCCAATCAGAACCTCTCCATAGACCCCTTACACAACAACCTTTCTACAATATTGGCTGCAAATATAGAACAGCGGTCACAACGGTGATCTATACAGTTACAGATTAAGTCAATAACGCCACAGGAGGTGACACGGCATCAGTGAGACTGATACTGGAATACTGCCTCCAGTTTTGGTGTCCTCGTTTGAAAAAGATGTTGTGAAATTAGAGTTTGGGGCAGCAAAGAGCCACCAAAGGTTCTGAGGGCCGGAGAAAAATGCCTTCTAGGGAGCTATTGAAAGAGCTCAACCTGTTTAGCTTATCAAAAGAAGATTGAAAGGTGACTTCATTGAAGTGCTGAAGTGCCTTAATGGAGAGAAAGGATTGGGTATTAAAGGGCTCTTGAATCAAGCCAAGAAAGGCATAACAAGACCCAGTGGCTGGAAGGTGAAAAGAGACAAATTCATATTAGAATTAAGGCACAAATATTCAACAGTAAGGATGATTCATCACAGGAACAAGCTACCAAGGAAAGTGGTGGATTCTCCATCTCTTGATGTCATTTCATGAAGACTAGATGCCTTTCTGGGATGTGTTTGCCCCAAAAGTAGCTATGGTGTCCTACAGGAGGCCTGTGATACGCAGGGGGTCAGATTAGATGCTCTAATGGTCTCTTCTGGCCATAAAGTCGACTAATTTCTAAAAAACTGAGTATAGCATTGGGAGCAGCATCTGATGTTTCCCTGTCTAGCCGGCTTGCTGCCTAGAACGAACGCTCCTTGAGTGGGGTGATCCACAGGGAGTAGCTCAAACCTGCAAAGTGCCTGGCCAGGGGCAGGACATTAGCCCAGCAAGGGAGGGGTGTGGCAGTGACATCACAAAGGCCTTTTGCAGGACCTCAGACTATTGGTCCAAGGTGGTGGGGAGGTGGTGACCTCACAGAGAGATGCTGACATCAGCCAGGCAGGACAGGGGCGAGGGGCCACGGAAACCTCAGAGACCCCTGTGGCTTTGCTGCAGCAAGTCTCCTTCTCCAGGTCTCTCTCTGAGGACTGAGAGAGTATTCGGGATCACAGATGTGAGCGCCAGGAGGAACCTCTTTCGAGTTTTCTCCTTCCCTTTTAGTGATTTTACTAGAAAACAGCCGTCCCTGTTTAGAAGGTAAGAGCCTCCTGGAGGTTTGAAACCTGTTCAGTTTGAGCCATCTGGTGAGTTGAATTCTAGGCATGGAAAACACGAGCTTAAGGAGGCATTATTTTATTCTGCACCTGTGATTTTGTCTCTTAGAATCACTGGGGACATAAGGGTTTGTCCTTTTTGTTTCACCTCTTGCTCCATCCACTGTCTGATCCCTCTTTTCTCTTCGTCTCTTCCTTCCTTTGTCCTTTCTCCTGTTCCCCTCCCAAAATCAGGTTTTTTTCTCCTACTGATAACAGCTCACGTTAACTGATCACTCTCGTTATGGTGTGTATGGCAACACCCATTTTTTTCACGTTCTCTGTGTATATATATATCTTCCTACTGAATTTTTAACTGCATGCATCCGATGAAGTGAATTTTAGCCCACAAAAGCTTATGCTCAAATACATTTGTTAGTCTCTAAGGTGCCACATGTTCTCTTTGTTCTTTTTGCAGATAAATTAATGGAGGTTAAGTCCATTAATAGATATTAGCCAGGATGGGTAAGGAATGGTGTCCCTAGCCTCTGTTTGTCAGAGAGTGCAGATGGATGGCAGGAGAGAGATCACTTGATCATTTCCGGTTAGGTTCACTCCCTCTTGGGCACCTGGCATTGGCCATTGTTGGCAGATAGGATATAGGATTGGATGGACCTTTGGTCTGACCCACTATGGCCATTCTTATGTTCTTATGAAGGGAAGGGCACAGCCCCATCACAGAGTTTCTGTAGTGTAGTGGTTATCACGTTTGCCTAACACGCAAAAGGTCCCTGGTTCAAAGCCAGGCAGAAACAGGATGGCTTCCTTTTCTCAGCTCCTAGAGGCCTGTCCCTGCTGTTGTAGGAACAGCAGTGATTTCTATGCTCAAAATGTCTGTTATACTTCCTCTCCCTCTCTGAATGCCTGTGAAGTGGCTTTCCCCCTCCTCCTCCCGCTCTCTCCTGCAATGCTTGGGGGATGAATGGGCTGGTTGAAGATCAGAAGAGCTTCCAGGTAGATAAGGTGTCTGGGACTCTCATTAGGCAGCACTCGCACACCCAGAGCAGGAACCCTGCATGGACACTGGCTGAGGTGGAGTGTGACCCACCAGATGCAGCCAAGTCATCTCTAGTCGCAGGCCATGAGGTTCAGGTCCTTAAAAGGGGAAGGGGCCCTGTGCTCAGCTGTGCTTTCACAATGCTGCCTAATGAGAGCCCCAGACACCTTGTCTATCTAGGAGCTCTTCTGATCTTCCAGTTGTTCAACCAGCCCCTTCATCCCACAAGCATTGCAGGAGGGAGGGAGGAAAGCCACTTCACAGGCATTCAGAGAGGGAGAGGAGATGGGGCGGGGCGGCGGGGGGAGTGTAACCGACCTTTTGGGCATACAGGTTATATGCAGCACACAGATCACTGCTGCTCCTACAACAGGGTAAGTTCTCAAGCAGCATGTTTCTTACTTTGCCCATCTGCCAATTTTGATGATTATCGATGGAAATATTTTGCCATTGGGTTGTGTGTTTACACAGAAGTTGACATTTACCAACAAATATGTAATTCTTCCAGTCCTGCCTAGTCTGCAGTTGATGGGTTTAGAGGGACACATTCACTCTTCCAGGTCCCCAGGCCAGGCCTGTGCTCTCAACTTCCCACACTGCTGGGATCCTTCCCTGGTCTCCCCTCAGACCTCTGCCCCCGACCCCACTTCTGGGATCCCCTCCCCACACTGTCTAACTCCCCTGCTGGCAGGATCCCTTCCTGTTCCTTTCATTTCCTGTCTCCACTCTGGGCAAAAGCTCTGCACGGTTCCCACACCAGAAGTTGAACCCAGGCCCCATGGATGAAAACCAGGAATCCTGACCACTAGCCCATATGGGACTATTGGTGCATCTGATGAAGTGGGGATTCACCCACGAAAGCTCCTGCTCCAATACGTCTGTTAGTCTATAAGGTGCCACAGGACTCTTTGCTGCTGTTATTACTACAACTCTCTAAGCCAACCCCTCATCAGAGCAGTAGGGACTAGCGTGACCAGATGTCCCGATATTTGGGCCTTTTTCTTATATAGGTTCCTATTACCCCCACTCCCTGTCCCGATTGTTCACATTTGCTGTCTGGTCACCCTAGCAGGGGCTGCACACAGGGCTGCATTAACCCTTCAGGTGCTGAGGTTTCCCTCACTCCATCCCCAGTGCCTGTGATCAGGAAACAGACATTAGGGCTCCCAGGTGCTGCACAGACCATGATTGAGATCGGGACTCCATATTGCGCTAGGTGCTGTACAATCCCTGGCCAACACTGGGACACCCAGGGGGTTCCCCTCAATTTATCTGAGCCTCTGCTGCCCAACTTCTTCTGACTCCATCTGGATCACCCAGGAGCGGTGACAGGGTTTCCTTTCCACCTTTCCAAACAGTCCTTCTTTCCATGCCCCCTAATTCTGCTTTCACACCCTGGGCTCATCTCCTCCCTTCGTTCCCTCTACCCCCGCCCCAGGTGATTAGAGATGGAGGCAATTTCAGCCACTGGAGACAGCCCCAGCGAGCGCTGCAGCCCGCCCCGGGTGCGGGGGGGGCGTGTTTGCAGACACAGGAAGGGAGCAGCTGGGAGCAGTGGGTGCTGGGAAGAAGGAGGCGGGAGAACAAATCCCAGCGGTGGGGGGCAGCTCCTGGGGGCGGGGCTCTGGCACAACCCAGGGGCGGGGCAGCTCCTGGGGGCGGGGCTCTGGCACAGGCCGGGGTGGGGCAGCTGCTGGGGCGGGGCTCTGGCACAGGCCAGGGGTGGGGCAGCTCCTGGGGGCAGGGCTCTGGCACAGGCCAGGGGTGGGGCAGCTCCTGGGGGCGGGGCTCTGGCACAGGCCGGGGGTGGGGCAGCTCCTGGGGGCGGGGCTCTGGCACAGCCCGGGGCGGGGCAGCTCCTGGGGCGGGGCTCTGGCACAGCCAGGGGCAGGGCAGCTCCTGGGGCGGGGCTCTGGCACATTGTGACGCAGGAGCCCGGGCCCAGCAGCTGCTCCCTGGTGGCCACGTGCTGCCAGCAGCGCTGGAGCCGCCCGGGCCGGAGAGCCGCTGTTCTCAGCTGCAGCAGGAGCTGCCCCCGGCCCGCTGGGCTCCAGGTGGGGACAGAGCCTGGGGCCCGGGGCTCCCTGGGTGCGGCTGGCGGGGCGGGAGGGGAGAGGCCGGAGCTGCAGGCGGGGAAGGGCGGGGGGGGCAGGCGGCGGGTTGATCGGTCTCTGGGCACCAGGGGAGCCCCGGGGCAGAGTGTGTGTGTGAGTGTCCCGGGCCCAGGCGTGCGCAGGGGGGGAGCCCCGGCACCCCAATGCCCTGAGCCCCGGCTGGGGAGGCTGCTCCCCCCCTCTCGTGGGGGCTCCGGGGGGGGAGGAGGCTGCGGCGGCTGCAGGCGGGTGCTCGGCCCCCCGGGACTGACCCGCTGCCGGCAGCTTGTGGCGCCGCCTCCGCGGAGCTTTTCCCCGGGGGCGGCCTGGGCGCGGCTGCGATCAGCTCTTTGCTGGGCAGGCTCCGCTCCGCTGCTTCCCCCCCCCCCGCTCCTGGGGGGCTGAGTGAGCCCCCCAAACAGCCCCAGGGGTCGGTGGGGGGGCGGGGCCAGCAGCAGCAGAGCCCCCCCGGTCCCCTGGGGCTGCCCCGCCCCGCTCGGGCTGGGGGCTCTGCCAGGGCCCCCACGTGAATCGCTGCTCCCTGCCCGCCAGGCTCGGCTCCGGCCACAGCAGCGGCGGGTGCCCCGGGGAGCCCAGCTGGGCTGGGGCGGGGGCAGGAGGAGGTTGGGGGGAGGAGAAGCTCCAGATACCGGTAGGGGTGGGAAGGAGCCGAGCTGGGGCAGGGAGGAGAAGCACCAAGCTGGGTTGGGAGGTGGGGGAGAGGAAGCCCAGACCCCAGCAGGAGCTGCAGTGGGGGGGAGGAGGGGGAGAGGAGCCGCCCTGGGGCAGGGAGGAGAACCCCGGACCCTGGCAGAAGATGTGGGGCTGAAGTCCCGGGCTCCCACCAGCCACCTTAGTGGCAGAAGTTGAAAGGCTGAATCCCTGACCCCCACTCTGTGTGGAGCTGGCCTAAGCCCCTCTCGCTCCCATCCCCCCTGTGGAGCTGGCTCCCGCTCTCCGGCTGTGGAGAAATTCAGCCCAAATCTCCCCATGTTGGTATCTCTATTCCCCCCCCCCCCATCACCCAGCCATGGATGGATTTAGCCCAGGAGGCAGGGTCAGTGTTGGCCCCATTGGGCAGGTGGGATCTAGGGCAGAAAGAGGTGAAGTGAGTTTCCCAAGGCTAAACAGGGAGTCTGTGGCAGAGCAGAGACTCAAACCCAGAACACCTGAGCCTGAGTCCTGTGCCTTAACCACTAGGCAACCTTCCCACCGAAGGAGAGGGAGCCTCCTCCGCCACTTTGAGTGTGTGGGTGGGAGCAGGCACTAGACAGAGCTGCCAGGAGGTGGGGAGGGGGGTTGGATAGTTGGGGGTGATTAGAGGGTGGGGGTCTCTGGAGGGCGGTTAGGACAAGGAGCGGGGTTGCATGGTTTGAGGGTTTGGGGGGTGCCTGTTGCGGGGTGGAGCGGGCTCAGGGCAGGCAGGGAGCAGAGGGAGCTGGATGGGTCGGGAGTTCTGGGGGTCCTGTCAGGGGGCGGTGTTACCAGATTTGCCCATTACTTGGGGGTATGCTCATTTATTTGGGTTACTTTTCTGGGGAGGGGATTCTGTGATTCTATCAATGTGCTGTTTGTCTCACGTGTGTTTTCATACGGAGCTCTGCTCCTCCCTTCTGCACGTCCCCTCCCAATGGAGCTCTGCTCCTCCCTTCTGCACGTCCCCTCCCAATGGAGCTCTCCTGCAGGACCTCGGTTCCCTAGGGCTGGGTTTTTCCAGCCCCAAAACCGGATCAGCCCCCACCCACCCACCCACCCCTACAGTAACAGAGCAAGTCTGAGCGGACCGGGTCAATCAGCACTGCCACGCTGACCCCGTATCTGCCCCTGGACTCACTGGGCTGGATGAAGCAGCACTTTCAAGCTGTTACCCATATGTGTCCCAGATTCAGCACGGCCCTGTCCCCACTCTCACATCACAATTGTACTGGCAGGAACCTCCTTGATGAGCAAACCCACAGGATTCTGGGCGCTGCAGGATCTTTAGCTTAGGTAAGAGACGTGTTGCTGCAGAGTGACTGGGGAAGCTAAAACACAAAGAGTGAGGTTCAGCAAGAGAGAGAGAAGCAGCCAGCTGAACCATGCAGGTTATGTATTGAATACTGGTGATCACTGCACAAGGAGCCTAAACCAACCTAACATCCACTATTAAAGGTTAATAGCTACGGTAGAAAGGAAAACAGAGCAAGAGAGAGAAAGTGGGGGGGTCTCAGCCACTCCATGAGGCTTGAACTGGTCAGGGTTCCCAGGTGATGCTGGTAGCTCAGGGTCCTGAGGGCTGGAGACAGGCAGAGCCCCCAGCACGATCAGTCAGGAGAAGATGGAGTCCCAGTGGAACTGATGCCTAGTTTGAATCTAAGCATCAGCACCCTGACTGGAGGGTGAGTGGGGATTTTTGTAGAGAAAATACAATGGTTCAAGGGAAAAGAATGCATTTGTTTATAGGTAAGGCTGATAACTCAAGGGTTTTCTGTAGACTAGACAATAGGAGCTGATCACTCTTGGCTATGGGTGGTATTTTCTTCCAGGGAGCTCACAATGCAACTAGGCAGCTTCACTATTTGGACATCAATTAAGGATCCATTGCTACAATTGGTCTGATAATTGCTGAGCTGGGTGTGGGCAGGCGTAGGTTCATTAGCATCTGGAGCAGAGATTCCCATGATGCAGTGCTTCCCTGCTTTTTCTGGTCCCAGAATTCAGTGTGGTTCTCTGCTCTCCATTCTGTATGTAAATTGAGATGGCTTCCTGTCCCATCTCTCATGCAGATGAGGCTAGGGGAGTTGTCTCCGCTCTCCATTCTGTATGCTAATGGAGATGTCTTAATCTTGTCACCCTTGTCAGGAGGGGTCTAGGTGTGTCTCCCAACGCCCTTCACTGCTCTCTGCAAGTGTTTTTCTCTGATGGGTTTTGGTTTAAGCAGAGGATGGGGGGTGTGTTTCATGAGTCAGGCTGGATACTGCACCCTGCTTCCCCAAGAACACAGAGGTGTCTGGGATCAGCGGGGAGCGGTTGGATGGGGCGTGGGAGTCCCCAGGGTCTGTCTGGGGGCGGGGGTGGATAAGGGTCAGGGGACAGGTAGGGGTTGGGTCCTAGGGAGGCAGTTACAGTGGGGTCTCAGGAGGGGGCAGTCAGGGGACATGGAGCAGGGGGGGTTGGGGGTTCTGAGGGGGGCAGCCAGGGGGCAGGAAGTGGGAGGCAGTGGATGGGGTGGGGCTAGGGCGGGGGCTCCCTGGGTGCACACCCTAATGAAATGTGCTGCACATGCCTATGGTCACGGGGGTGAGCCACTCGCATCCTTTTCCTGTTTGTGCCGTTTCTTTCCGTCTCAAAACCTGAGAACAATTCTCTCTAGTTCTTCCCCTTCTCTCTCCCCTCCCCACATGTGGCTAGAAAATCCAAGGAGATTACCTCGTTTTCCCTAAAATTATTGACTGTCTAGTCTCTCATTTTACCCTATTTTCTCTGTAATTCTTCAGTTCTCCTCAGCTTTGGGATGTGAACCCAGCCCGTTTATCTGCAGCAATTTGTCCTTGGGTAGGTGGAATTTGCTGTCCTGTGTTACTCCCCCAGCGTGGGTGGGGGTTAGTGGGTGCTGGCTGGGGGAACCCGCAGACACGGCTGCCTCTGGGGGAGGATGGGGGGGCCGATCTCTGCCAGCGACAGGACATGGCCGCACAGGAGGGGAAGGGAGGAGCCAGTGTCCCTATGGAGCCTGCCCAGCCCCTTTGGTTCTGCTCCTTTCCAGCATTTTGTTCAGAGACTTTATTACTGGGGAGGCTGAAAAATCTCCCTGTGGGCTTAGCCTGGCAGGAGGGGCCAGGTCTCCCCTGCAATAAAGAGATGGAGCATGTTCCCAGCATGGCAGAGCCTAGGCTGTGTCTCTGCAGGGAAAGATCCTGGGGGAATCGTGATGTGACATGAATTAAAGCCTGTTCTGAAACCTCCGCAACTGCCCTTCTCACCCTGCCAGGCTGCAGGATGTCGTCCATGTTTCGCTCCAGCTCATCCCATCCTCCCATGGGACAGGGAAGGGAAATGGCTGCAGAGGAGCCAGCTCAGGTAGGGGTTATGGGGGGGTTGTTGGTGGGTTCCTGCTGGAGGGAAGGGACAGCAAATGCACCGGAGGAGGGAGGCTTGGGCAGTCTGGTTTGGAGGTTGGAATAAGCCGAAAACTTCCCAGGGTGGAGAATGGGAGGAGGCCAGGGTGTAGCAAACCTGTTGGGACTTGTTCAAAATGTGGCTTCCATTCTAGGAACAGACCCACGGGGTTGGAAGGTGGAAATGCTCTAATTTGTGGGACAGGAAACAACCCCCCCTAGGTGGGGCTAGGAAAACGGACCAGACTCCCAGGGCTGGAGCCCGACCTGATTAACCAGCGGCTGCTGTGAGATGTGAGGGGGAACCCACCAGGGAGGCTGGGGGTGGTTCTTAACCTTTTTCTTTCTAAGGCCCCCAACGTGCTATAAAAACTCCACGGCCCTGCATGTGCCTGGTTCTCTGCATATCACTATCATGTATGTGACTCACTAAGATTTGACTCCATCATTGCTATTAGTATCATACTTGGAGCTGCGTTTATTTTCATAGAAATTTTAAGTTACTTTACAGACAGATTTAAAAATACAGTTTGAAGATAAATGATCTTCATCTGCACAGTGTCTAAAGTTTTGAGTTTAGCTATTTTTTTTTCAAACGAGCCCTGCGAAGGTAAGTACAAGCAAAATGTACAGTCTGTTATTTGATTGTAAATATTGTAAATAGCAAATGACAAAGCACAATACGGCAATAACAGTAATAATGATAATTACTCCAGCCAGGCCAGGTGAGGCATTTTAGAACTTGTTACTCAAAGAACTGAATTTAAGCATAAGACAGAAATAAAATGATGAAATTCAGAGATCAGTTAAAAAGCTAAACTACCAGCACTGTCATCCTGACCGAATGTGAAAGAATAAAATTACAGAGACTATATGTACTTTGTGCATTTTGACAGGAGGTAAAAGGAAGTAACAACAGTAACTGAAGTGTGTGTGGTGGGGGAGTGTGAGACACACCCGCTGTCACTCCCAGCCCAGCGGCACTCACTAGTCCGAAGGCTCGTTCACACGGCAGCAGGGGCCAGCAGCTCCCACTCCTGACCCAGAGGCAGCAGCACAGAATCTTGTCCCCCCACCTCAGCTCAGCAGAGACTGGGCACAGAGGCAGGAGGGTGGGGCCACCCCGACATCAGCAACCCCCGCCCCTGCACAGCACAGGAGGCTCCTGGGAGCAGCTTGGTCGGGGCAGCTCCAAGTGGGGGGGGGCAGGGCTGCAGGAAGAGCTGCAGGGGCAGACAGCTGAAGAGAAGTGGGGGGAGGAGAGACAGGACACCCCTGCTGGAGGAACCCCCTCAGCAAGGCCCCCCTGGACCGTCATGTCGTCTGCCCCCCACTGAGTCTGGCCCCGTCCAGCTCTTCACAATGAGAACAGCGCTGGGCTCCCTGCCAGCGAGCTCTCCCTGCACCTGCCAGGGCCTCCATCTCCTGTGTCCGTTTGTGGCTAGTGGGGGGGGATGGATCTGCTGGGAGAGGCAAGGGGCTCTCGCTTCGTCCCCTCCCCTTGGCGTTTCCTGGCTGCTCTGAGCGGGGTGGGGTGGGACTCTGTTGACTATCATCCACCAGAGCTTCCATTTGATTGAAAGTGTGAGTGATGCAGTAGGTCCTGAGTGCTGGACTCTTGCTCTTTCAGGGGCCGGTGACCTTTGAGGAGGTGGCTGTGTATTTCACCAGGGAAGAGGGGGCTCTGCTGGACCCCACTCAGAGAGTCCTCTACAGGGATGTCATGCAGGAGAACTGTGAGACGGTGACCTCGCTGGGTAAGGAGTCCTGTCCCCTGGGGTATTAGAAGCTGTGGGGTCTCTGAAGAACCTGAGTAGTAATAACTTTATACCTTTATTCGTCATACAAGTTTTGACAAGTTTCCTTGCCCCCCCCCCCCACTTTTTGCCTGGTCTCCCACCCACTAGAATAATTTTTAGACATTTGTCATCAGTCATTTTGAAATTGCATTTAATGTGTCCTTATTGGCTACATTAGTAACTACATTAATAAATGTTTTTTTTAAATTAATTAATAAAATTATAAAAAAATAAAAAAATAAAATATTTTAAAAATTATTAAAAAATAAATAATTTAATTAATAAAAATAGGTGTGTGACTGATGCATGGCTTGTGTGACAGTCAGATGAGCTCATCTTTTGATAGAAGTGAGTATAATGTTTCTATTCAGGAGCCCACGGGTGAAGGGAGACCAGAGCTGTGGGAGGAGAAGGGGGGAGTAGCTAATTCTGGGGTGCCAGGACATGGGGTGTGTGTGTGCAGGGTTAGAGCTAAGAATCAGCAGAGAGGGAGGAGGTTGTGAGAGACGAGGAGGGAACACAAGAAGCTCCCAAGGCGCCGGGAGGTGGTGCCGGCTGAGAGTAATGGGAAGAAGGGGAGGGGAGTGTGCAGGAAGGGCACCCAGGAAGTGGGCTGGGTGGGTCAGTGGGAGGGAGGAGAGGTTTGGGGATCTAGAGCTGTGGGGGATCCCAGACCTTTAACCCTGAATCCCTGCCCAAGCCTTGTTGTTCTAGAGCCTACACTCCAGTTTCCTTTCTGTTCTGTTTCACTTCATTATACATTTCCTCCCCCAAATATTATTATTTTAACTCTTGACCTCCCTCTCTCACTCATTACCCCCCTCCCCATATAACCTCCCCATCTCTGTGCACAGCGACCCCGGCCACCAATCCTGAGTCCTTGCTGCATCCTCCCTCCCGTAGCAGGGCCCCTACCCAGGCACAAATGGGCACTTTGTTGATGATGTCACAGGGTTGTAGTGTAGCCTGTACAGTTTTTACACCTATAAGATTACGTGTTGGGGGTACAGCTTGCCCTTGTACATGGCTACTCACAGTTAATTGAGAAGATGGAATTTGGTGAAACACACAGAAACTTGATTAAATACAGACAGTTATAACTGAAATCACAGGCAAGGATCAATCCACGTAACAGTTAGACTAAGATCAGTATAGTAAAGAGGGGCTTGCACGGTGCGGACGTACAAGTTATGACACCAATGGAAACAAAGATCGAGGGGCAAGGGAGCCCGTCAGAAGGGAGGCCCTGCTTCAGTTTACACTGTCTCGGGGACCTGACAAAATGAAAAAATGGTCACTAGGAGAGGTAATTTATCCACTTCCTTATGGTAATAGGATGGCGATATACCACATCTGCTGCTTTGCTCTGATTACAATAATGTCAATAGCTGCCCCAAACCATACCTGGCCTTTGGGAAGTCCATAATTTAGCATCAAGCCTTAATACTCATGATTTACATCACTTAGTTATTAATAATCCCAATATATAAATGTGTCCAACTGCTGAGATCCTGCATAGCAACCTAATTGCTAAAGCCCACCCCAAACTTCCTCCTTTCAGAATCCTGTGGTGTATTCCACCTGTTTGTAGTTACTCCTTAGTCTGTCAAAATGAGGGTGCAAAATATATGACCTGGGATTCTCTCCTTAGGCCTGGTCAGGTAAATCCCAGACTTCAGCAGAACTTCTCCCACAAATCCTCCACCTAATATAAGGCCCTTAACTGTAGCAAGCTGAATAACCCATTTATCTATGTTCACCTCCTTGCCCCTCCACTCATGGTCCAAGCTAATAAGCAATACTCTGATCATGACATCTTACCTCTAGCGAGTATGAAATTGCCCACAAGACGTGAGACTGGGTCATAGATCGTAAAATCAGGTCGGGGTCAAGAAGAGTGAGAGTTTGGAGAGAGTCTTGTCCCCCCTCTCCCCATCTGCAGCAGCCACAAGCTGTCTTCCCTCCCGGCTCCTTGGATCTCTGAGCCTGGCCCTCCTGAGGCTGCGTGGCCCAGTTCTTGTTTCTGACCTTCTCCTTTTCCGGAAGAATTAGAGGCTGTTGCTCCTGAATGTTAGTGTATAATTCCCCAGCCTTCTCCTCCCACTGGGGGAGTTTAATTCTCCCTCCCATTACCCCTGAGTCACTAGATTTCCTAATTCCCCAAAATGTGCTTTTGCGATGTCACAGTTCTGGGGTAGCGAAGCCTTTGACCTGCCTCCATGGTCTGCTCACGGAATGGCCCCTCAGGTATCAGGCCTCCAGCCAGCCCCTCTCTATGGGTAGGGACCCACCTGCCTCTCCTTTTTGACCAGGGTGTGAGGATTGCAGCTTGTCCTCCACTGTGCTTGCTGGACTAACGGCCAGTTCCTGTGCTTTGCTTTCTCTCCGGGGGCTGTGAGCAGTGTGTGTGTGTGTGAGAGAGGTGGGACTTTTGGTGATACTTGTATGAAGCCAATACACACCTCGGTTTCCCGCTGTGATTGGTATTGCTATGATTATAAATAGCAGGAGACGTGAGGTGTTTTCTCACGTAGCTGTCATGGGGTGATATGAATGGGTCATTAAGGATTGGCTGGGGCCAACTTAGATCAATGGAATACCCGACAGAGACAAGGGAATAATTGTCACCTGTCCATGGGAGGATCTCAGCTTGGCTGAGTGAAGCACACATGGACTCGTTATGTTTTTGGGAGCAGGAAGAACTGGGCTCGCAGACACAGGGAGCTTTGCCGGAGTGAAGACAAATGGACAGAGACAGTGAAAAGAAACCAACTGTTTTCTACAGCAGCCTGGCTCAAGGGCATTGGCCAGTGTGGACTATATTGTCTTCATTGCTTCTCTGTGCTAATGAAAAGACTTTCCAGTGCTGCGTTTCGGTTGACTAATAAACCCTGCTATGTTTTAAAAGTCTGCCCAGCGTCACAGCAAAAACTTGCTGAGGTGCATTGAAGCATGACTGAGGAACAGTCTCTGAACAGGAGTGTTGTTCAGCTGGACCTGCTGGCAGAGCTCACAGGTTGAAGTAGGAGTGTTGAAGCCAGAGGCTCAGTCTCAGGTGTTGAAGCTACATGTGGAAGAGTGGGAGCCCTTAGGGGTCTAGTGCACTCAAGGGGCACCTCCCAAGGACGGTTTAAAAGCCAGGGCATTGCACAGATCCTATGGATCCATGACAGTGCCAGAGGTTCAGCCTTATGGGGAAAAGATACACAACAAGAAAAGGATCTAAATGCGTGTTTACCATCAGCCCCTCATCAGTCCTCATGGGAATCCCTGATCTGTTCCAAAGTGAATTAAAACCTTCCTCTAAGGCACACCTCTTGGTTATCAGGTCATGTCCGTTTTGTTAGAGGTTTTCCCTTCACCCTCCCGCTTCCCTGGTCCTTGTGACGCAGACAGGAAGCAGCAAAAGACCAGAAGTCCAAAGCGCAGACAATGCCATGTTTATTGGGGTTAGTTTCCAAGGAAGCATATTCTGAAGCCCTTCACACCAGTCGGGCTTATCTCGATAGACTGATACAGTCTGTTCCCCAGTGTTCCCTCCCCAGCTCTGATGCTGCAGAGCATTTATCCCGTGTCTCCCTTCCCAGCTCTGATGCAGCTGAGCCTTGCCTGTGTTCCCGTTTCCCCCCCACACCTTAACAAACATGACTCCAATTTCCCTTCCCCCTCCTGTTTGACCCTGTTTATATAGTAATATTCTCAGCTATACCTTAACCAATCATTTTACTGAAATGTAACGAACCAATTCTAACATATTGTAACATAATTATCTAACCAATTATATCCCACCACCCTAATTAACTTACACCTAGCAAAATTAATTATACAGCATAATGTGTGTTTACCATCAGCCCCTCATCAGTCCTCATGAGAATCCCTGATCCATTCCAAAGTGTATTAAAACCTTCCTTAAAGGCTCACCTCTTGGTTATCAGGTCATGTCCATTTGTTAGAGGTTTTCCTTCACCCTCCCACTTCCTGGTTCTTGTCACGCAGACAGCAAGCAGCGAAAGACCAGAAGTCCAAAGCACAGATAATGCGATGTTTATTGGGGTTATTTCCAAGCAAGCATATTCCACTGCCCTAATGAACTTACACCTAGAAAAATTAATTATGCAGCAGACAGAAACAATTAGAGAACCAGACTGATTAACAAGGTAAAAGTGGTGGCCATAAAGATAGAACAATACAGAAATGAGGGTTTCACAACCACAAGCATTGATAAGGGATTTCTTGCCAGACAGGCTGCTGTCAAACTAAGTTTTCTTTAACCATCTTAAGATCTGTTTCTTTATCTGGTGGAGATGGGCACTATCAGGACAGGATCGTCTTCCTAACAGCCCAATAGCACCTTATTTCAGTGTGACTGGTTTGGGGTGTGAGGATGTGACCCTGCGCTTCCCAGCTTATGGCTGCCCCTGCTGCTTAGCCAAAGGCCTTATTTAGACTGTAAATTCTTCAGGGCATGGGCCATCTACTGTTCTGGGTTTGTACTTGTCCTAGCACAATGGGGACCCACTGTTAGTTGCTCCTTAGGCACTAAGGTAATGAATATGATTTATAATCATAATAACTCTCCTGCCACTTTGAGCCAAGGAAGTTGGTCTTGGGATGTTACTGCTTAAAAATGAGCTGGGGCTAAAACCATAGACTATTCCTTGTGACAAGTATCCCACAAATTCCACTGACCTCCCTTGTTTTCTTTGCCTTGAGTAGGGTTTCCAGTTTCCAAACCTGGTGTGATCTCGCAGCTGGAACTAGGGTAGAGCCGTGGGTCCCAGACCTCCAGGGCTCTGAGAAAGAAGTGCTTCCAAGAGCTGCCTGCACAGGTGAGTACTTGGTTAATCCAACTCAACAAGTGTGTGGGAATGCAGGAAACATTCGGGATGCCCTACAAAGACCCTGTGAGCTCTCAAGTTCAGGATTGTTCCTGCAGATGTGGAATCATTATGGCAGATGTCAGTCAGAATAGCAGGGAAGCCATGAGTGACAACTGGCAGCAGTCGCTCCCCGATCTCTCTTTCCCCTGAGTGTTCTCGTGAGATGCAGACCAAAACTGATCCCTTCCTCTCTCCTCTGGGGAAGGTTTTGGGGAAAATCAGCTCCTGATAGGTTTGATCTCTCCCACACATATTTTGGATTGTTCATCCCTTTTTCCATTTCTCTCTCTGAGATTTTCTTTCTTTCCGGTGCAGGTAGTGATCTATGTCTGGATTCTCTCTGTCTCCCATCAGGTGATGGGCTGGTGAGTGAGAATGAGGAGGAGAAACCCCAGCAGGAAGATGCTGAGCAAGGAGAACCACATGGAACTTTATCAGGAAGATCCAAAGGGAATGTTTCCGGGAGTTATGCACTCCCAGAAAAAACAAAAGCCTGTGAGACTCGGGAGGCCAGAGGGAAACTTTAGTAGCCTCTCAGACCTTATAACAAGTGACAGAATCAACTTGGAAGAGACACGCTACACATGCCATGAATGTGGGAAAAGCTTCAATCGGAGCTCTGCCCTTATCACACATCAGACAATCCACACTGGAGAGAAACCTTATGAATGCTCTGAGTGTGGGAAATGCTTCATCGATAGTTCAGCCCTCATCTCACATCAGCGAATCCACACAGGAGAAGCGCCCCACACATGCTCTGAGTGCGGGAAAAGCTTCAGTAGGAGCTCAAACCTTATCAAACATAGGAAAATCCACACAGGTGAGAAACCTTATGGATGCTCTGAGTGTGGGAAATGTTTCCTTAATCGTTCAGGCCTCATCTTACATCAGAGAATCCACACAAGGGAGACGCCTTACACGGGCACTGAGTGTGGGAAAAGCTTTAGTCAGATCTCAGACCTTATCAGACATCGTAGAGTCCACACAGGAGAGAAGCCCTACACATGCCATGAATGTGGGAAAAGCTTCAGTCGGAGCTCTGCCCTTATCACACATCAGACAATCCACACAGGTGAGAAACCTTATGAATGCTCTGAGTGTGGGAAATGCTTCATCGATAGTTCAGCCCTCATCTCACATCAGCGAATCCACACAGGAGAAGCGCCCCACACATGCGCTGAGTGCGGGAAAATCTTCAATCAGCGCTCACACCTTATCGTACATCAGAGAATCCACACAGGAGAGATGGCCTACGTGTGCTCTGAGTGTGGGAAAAGCTTTAGTCAGAGCTCTGCCCTTATCAAACATAGGAAAATCCACATGGGTGAGAAATCTTATGGATGCTCTGAGTGTGGGAAAAGCTTCAATCAGCACTCAAGCCTCATTAGACATCAGAAAATCCACATGAGAGAGAACTGTAATAAATCCCTTGACTAGGGTTAGCCAAAAATTTTTTTTAAAAAAAATCATATTTGCTCATTTCCCACATAGTGATTTTTGCACCATCTTCACCGTGGTCTCTCAGCTCCACCAGATCAGTTGCCTGCTTCTGCTTTTTGCAGCTCACCCTTCTTTGGGGTCAGTCCTGTGATCTTTTCTATCAGCTCCTTTCCTTTTGAGTCACAGGAGTGTGTGTCCCTCCTGCCAGGAATGTTCATCAGCTCCAGGTGGGGGGAGAGGTTTGATCCCAACAAGCTACACTGAGGCAAAAACTACCTGTGCCTGACATCCACTAGGACTGTTCATGGCATTGGCTGCTCAAGTTAGTGAACTTAATGTAAAAAATTGTAGTGCAGATGCTGCCCAGGTGCAGGGGTTGGCATTAGCTTTCCCCTTGACCTGACCTAAACTCGATCACTTTCCCTAGTCTAAACAAACCCTGAGCATCACGGTTATACTGTTCCCCCATTTCAAAGCAATTGTTAGTCATCGAGTTCTCCCTTGGGGAACAAATTGTTTCATTCCCAGTTGCTCTGATGTTGCTGCAGGTTGTGCTGGGGAGCAGATATTTTTATGATCATTTTCCACACTTAAACTATATTGAACTATAACAAAGAGCAGAAACAGGGCAGGGATAGGGAACAATGTCATTTCACCCATTGTAACAACAGATGTAGTTAGGATAAGTCAGAGGGATTCCCTTATTCCCCATCATCCTCCTCCTTCAATCCATGCTAGAACCTAAGAATCCTTTTCCTTTCCCCAATTGTGGGATGGGAGACTCCCAAAAGTGCTCCCTGTGCTATAGCACATGGCTCAGCTCAGAGAATAAACCCCAAATATCCCCTGAGCTTTGCTTTTTGAATTCTGTGTTTCCGATTACTTCAAGCCTGGGCATTGTGATTATTTACCAGTTTCTCTAGCACTGTTCCTACCACTGTTTCTGTAACATATTTTGTTCTTTGTGGGACAGGGTTGTTATTCCTTTGCCTAACCCCAACCTGGAGGGGCAGGGTGTCTGTTTTCTCTGGCCCCTCCCCACAGACATATCTGACATGGTTACACCTGCCAGGAGCAAACAAAAAGCCCCACCGGTCACACACACAAAGCAGATAGACACACACAAGACACAGAAGAAACTGCATTATTTCAGCTATCAACATTTCCACTTTCCCACAGCATGTTAGTTCTGAAGGTTGTTTTAATTTATTTTCTTGGAACCAGAAATGGGGAAAGAGACACTGGAGTCAGTGGAATTACAGCATGGAGGGATAAGTCTCATGATTCGTCACTAACCAAAGGCTTTGTAAATAGAGCGATAATGTTACTGAATGGTCTGGCTAACCCTGCAGTTAGAAACAATCAGCTCTATGGGTGATAAATTGACAGAGGCTCTGCTGCTGATCATGAAATAGCAGCTGTTTAAAGGTAATGTGCTTCTATTTCAGTGCCTTTGGAAGTACAGAAAACAATGATCTGTGTTAAAGGAAAGTTGCCATTTCTAGAGCCCCAGTTTCTGTTGTGTGTGTACAGGAAGGTTTGAATGTGTAGCAGGTAGTTTGGTCAAGGTTTCAATCTCATAGACTTTAAGGTCAGAAGGGACCATTATGATCATCTAGTCTGACCTCCTGCACAATGCAGGCCACAGAATCCTACCCATCCACTTCTATAACAAACCCCTAACCTATGTCTGAGTTACTGAAGTCTTCAAATTGTGGTTTGAAGACCTCAAGCTGCAGAGAATCCTCCAGCAAATGACTCATGCCCCATGCTGCAGAGGAAGGCGAAAAACCTCCAGGGCCTCTGCCAATCTGTCCCGGAGGAAAATTCCTTCCCAACCCCAAATATGGTGATCAGCTAAACCCTGAGCAAGCACCCAGGAAAGAATTCTCTGCCGTTACTCAGATCCCATCCCATCTAACATCCCATCACAGACCACTGGGCATACTTGCCTGCTGATAATCAAATAACAATTGCCAAAATGAATTGCCAAAATTAGGCTATCCCATCATGCCATCCCCTCCATAAACTTATCAAGCTTAGTCTTAAAGCCAGATATGTCTTTTGTCCCCACTACTCCCCTTGGAAGGCTGTTCCAGAACTTCAGTCCTCTAATGGTTAGAAACCTTTGTCTGATTTCAAGTCTAAACTTCCTAGTGTCCAGTTTATACCCATTTGTTCTTGTGTCCACATTGGTACTAAGCTTAAATAATTCCTCTCCCTCCCTGATATTAATCCCTGATATATTTATAAAGAGCAATCATATCCCCCCTCAACCTTCTTTTGGTTAGGCTAAACAAGCCAAGCTCTTTGAGTCTCCTTTCATATGACAGGTTTTCCATTCCTCGGATCATCCTAGTAGCCCGTCTCTGAACCTGTTCCAGTTTGAATTCGTCCTTCTTAAACATGGGAGACCAGAACTGCACACAGTATTCCAGATGAGGTCTCACCAGTGCCTTATATAACGGTACTAACACCTCCTTATCTTTGCTGGAAATACCTCGCCTGATGCATCCTAAAACTGCATTAGCTTTTTTAATGGCCATATCACATTGGTGGCTCATAATCATCCTATGATCAACCAATACTCCGATGTCCTTCTCCTCCTCTGTTACTTCCAACTGATGCGTCCCCAATTTATAACTAAAATTCTTATTATTAATCCCTAAATGCAAGACCTTGCACTTTTCACTATTAAATTTCATCCTGTTACTATTACTCCAGTTTACAAGGTCATCCAGATCTTCCTGTATGAGATTCCGGTCCTTCTCTGTGTTAGTGATACCTCCCAGCTTTGTGTCATCCGCAAACTTTGTTGGCATAAAAAGCGGGAATGTGCTAAGGTCAGTAATAAAAAGGTTAAATAAGATTGGCCCCAAAACAGATCCCTGAGGAACTCCACTAGTAACCTCCTTCCAGCCTGACAGTTCACCCTTCAATACCACCCATTGTAGTCTCCCCTTTAACCAGTTCCTTATCCACCTTTCAATTTTCATATTGATCCCCATCTTTTCCAATTTAACTAACAATTCCCCATGTGGAACCATGTCAAATGCCTTACTGAAATCGAGGCAACTTACCGAATGTCACACAAATTAGTCCATCCCTCCCCATATTCAGTCTCTGACGGGAATGTTAGAATGAGGCAGAAAACTGGGAAAGTATCACAGTAGGAATACATTAAAAAGTGGGATTAATCAGAGCTGGGCTGCAGACAGAGCCTGTTCTACAGCTGGTGAAGTGACAGGGACACACTCCCGCTAGTGCCGGCTCTGAAATAACAGCAGAAGCAGATAGAAGAGAATGAGCTCATGGGCAGCTGCCCTGTCAGTGCATCACTCACCTGGCACGTGTTACACAAAACACAGCACTTCCCCCACCCACCACCACTTCATTATACTGTCCATGGGGCTGTTTGTCCTGCAGGACTTTGATCTCCCCGGGTGGTCCATGGTGATTCATAACAGAGCCATTGGGGAGCAGGAGTCATCCCAATGGAAATCTCTGCACTTCTTTCTCAGTGTTACCTTCTTAGCCCTGGCTTTGGAGATGACATTAGCCTTACTCCTGTCTTGATTTTAGGTAGGATTGTGATCACCTTCTGGGGCTTGGCAGCTTACAACTTTTGAGGGCTTTTCTCTGCCTTTTTGGTCCCTGCTGCAGTCAGTACATTCTAGACATGGGCATGGTGACCTCCCTGGGGATCTTGACAGCTTTAGCCAGCTTCTTGGTGGCTATTTTCCTGCTCACAGCCACTGTCTTCTTCTCATGCCTTGTCCTGGGGGCCCAGCTGCTGGTTGAATGGGAAGGAGCCAAAGTGCTGGTGACTTTAGCCCGCACCAAGTGGCCTTTGCTCATCAGACTCCTGAACCCCAACTGGATGTGGTTCTTGTTCTTCTGCACAGCACAGCCCTGGAAAAGAGGGATCTGCAAATGTACATTCATATGATCCCTTTGTTTAATTGATGAAAACATAAACTAGACACTTAGAGGATTGGAACTGATTTCAGCTGATGGGCAGGTGTGCTAGGTTTTTATGCATTTGGACAGTGAAATGTTGAGTGTTACATTCATTTCAAGCATCCCCGTATTGTGGAGCTCCTGAACATAATGGACAATGGAAATAAAAATGTTTTCCCTTTTTTTAAAAATAAAAAATAAGAGGCTTATTAGAGAGAACTTGGATTTGAAGCAAGGACCACTTGATCTGTAGTCAAACACTCTACCACTGAGCTATACCCCCATGAGAGCAGATGCTTTCCCCATTGTAGCTGAAGCACATCAGTGATTCCAATAGCAGGGGCAGGTTCTCTCTGAGGCACAGAGATTTTTCGGGGAGTTGGTGGCTCCTTTCTTTCCTCACTCTGGAGTAAACTGAGCTTTTTATTCCATGGTACATGTTTTATGGACTAACAGCAGCAGCTTGAAGAAAGAGGAGAGTGAATATCTCACTCTCAGGGCTGAAGGTGGCCACGTCCCCTCTGTCTGACCGTTGCCATTGCAGGAGAGAAGGTTTCAATGGAGTTGAATGCCCTGGCTCAGACTAGAGACACAGAAAGGTTTTGCTGTTCATTGAACAGCAAAGGAAATTGTGTCTGTATGTGAAACTGAGGAGGGACATGAAATGCCCACAGGGTGGCGCAATGCCCTAAGCTAAGGCAGGAGGGGGAAGGAAGGGGGCTGAGGAATGACTGAGGTGGACTCACCTGGGATTGAAATGACATTTGTTTGTGTCGGGCAGTGAGAAATGTGACATTAATTCAGATGCAGGGTTGAGGCTTCTTTAGCTCCTTGTAGAACTTGAACTTGATTTCCCTGAAGGGAAAAGGGGAAAGTCTGGGGCGGCCTTTAGTCCCTGGCTGGAGCAGTGTGTGAAAAAGGCTCCAGCTGGCAATTACAGGCCACTGAGGCTAACGTCAGTACCAGGCACATTGGGTGGAATTGTAGAGCCCAATTATTAGACCCATCGGTGGAGGGAATTTGCTGGGTGTAGCGGGTGGTTCCCTGCTCCTGCCCTGCGGGGCTTGAAGCGCCCAGGAGAGGGCTGGGGTTGGGGCAAGGAGCCTGGGCTGACTGGGGGAAGCAGGCTCAGCTGTGGCCATGCCCCAGTCAGGCCCAACTGGCCCCTATAAGAGGCTGTGAGCCAGGAGCCCAGTCAGTCTCCCTCTGCTTGTAGTGAGAGAAGGGCCTGGCTGCAGGGACCTAAGCAAGACACCTAGATTGGGAGCAGGGCTGGGGAAGGGCCAGAGAAGCTGGGGGCTCTGGCCTGGAAAGCCCCAGGCTGCAGGCCTGACTATAGGCTGAATAGGTGCAGGGCTGCAATGGGGCAGCCCAGGGGGAAGCAGAGGCGGCAGGTCCAAACCCCTTTGCCTGTGATGAGTGGCTCATACTGCAGTCTGCCCCAGTGAACGGGGGCTGGATGGAGACTGGGCAGTAGCCGAGACTGAGGTGAAGTGGGGATAGTGGGTGGAGGTTCTCCTGGGAGGGGGAGACCCAGAACTGGGGGGGTACTGCCAGGGTAAAAGGGGAACCAGGGTCCTGGGAGGGACAGGGGGCCAGCTGCAGTAAGGCAGATCACCAGCCTGCAGAGGGCGCTCTGACAGCTGGAGAGCTAATTCCCAGGACTACCAGCAGGAGGTGTCGCCGGGTGAGTCTGCCCCCGCTTACAGTGGGGAAGAATGAACATGGTTTTTGTAAAGGAAAACCATGCCTCACAAATCTACTATAATTCTACGAGGGAGTCAACAAGCATGTGGATAAAGGTGATCCCGTGGATATAGTATACTTAGATTTTCAGAAAACCTTTGAGAAGGTCTCTCCCCAAAGGCTCTGAAGCAAAATGGGATAAGATGGAAGGTCCTCTCTGGGATAGGTAACTGGTTCAAAGGCAAGAAAGAAAGGGTCTGATTTTCAGAATGGAGAGAGGTAAATAGTGGTGTCCTCCTGGGGTCTGTACTGGGACCAGCACTGTTAAACATACTCCTGAGTGATCTGGAAAAAGGGGTAGACAGTGAGGGGAAACATTTGCAGATGATACAAAGCAACTCAAGTTAGTTACGTCCAAAAGAGAGTGCAAAGTGTGACAAAGGGATCTCAACAAACGGAGTGACTGGGCAGCAAAAAGGCAGATGAAATTCAATGTGGATCAATGCAAAGTAATGCACATGGGAAAGCATCCCAATTCTACATCTAAACTGATGGGGTCTAAATTAGCTCTTACAACTTAAGAAAGAGATCTTGGAGTCACTGTGGATACTTCTCTGAAAACATCTACTCAATGTGCATTGGCAGTCAAAAAAGCCAACAAAATGTCGGGAAGTCCTTAGGAAAGGGATGGCTAGCAAGACAGAAATATATTGCCTGTCTATAAATCTGTGGTATGCCCACATCTTGAATACTGGAGCTGGTCCCCCATCTCAAAAAGATATATCGGAATTGGGAAAGGTACAGAAAAGGGCAACCAAAATGATTGGGGTATGGAACTGCTTCCATGTGAGGTGAGATTAATAAGACTGAGGGGAGTTTTCAGCTTGGAAAAGAGATGACTAAGTGGGGGCTAGGATAGAGGTCTATAAAATGATGACGGGTTTGGAGAAAGTAAATAAGGAAGTATCAGAGGGGTAGCCGTGTTAGTCTGGATCTGTAAGGAAGTGCTATTTACTCCTCATGACACAAGAACTGGGGTCACCCGATGAAATGAATAGACAGCAGGTTTAAAACAAACCAAAGGAAGTATTTCTTCACCCAACACGCAGTCAACCTGGGGAAACTTTGCCAGAGGATGTTGTGAGGGCCAAGACTATAACAGGGTCCACCAAAGAACTAGATAAGTTGATGGAGGACAGGTCCATCATTGGTTATTAGCCAGGATGGGCAGGGATACAAAACCATGCTCTTGAAGTGTCCCCAGCCTCTGTTTGCCGGAAGCTGGGAATGGGCGACGGGATGGATCACTTGATGATTCCCTGTTCTGTCAATTCCCTCGTGGGCACCTGGCATTGGCCACTGTGGGAGGACAGGATTCTGGGCTGGCTGGACCATTGGTCTGATCCAGTATGGCCGTTCTTATGACCAATAGAGGGCAGTCCCCACCAGCAATATTTATATTTGGTGCACTGAAAGGACTAACTTTCCAAAGCTTACCAAAATGATTAGTGAAAGTGTTTTGGAGAAAAACATTAAACAGAACAATGCAAATGAAAACTGGGAGCTATTGTTTAAGGAGCTTGTTAGATGGGGCATAAGCCACATTGCCTAATTAGCTGAGCTTGCAATGGCCTTCCACTCAACTCCCTGACATTTCTCCGTCTGCAAATGTGGTACCCATTTTAAAACCTAGATCCAATCAATTACAACATGTCAGGGAAGATTCTAGGCATCAATGATCTGATCATTGCGTTGATGGCGGTAAACAAGAGCTTCCTAAGAGCCACCCTCATCCTCTCTCCCCTTTCTGGTCCCGCATCCTCTGCAAACTTTCGAAGACAGATGCCTCGTGATGGCCTTTGATTGTGGGGATGTTGCCTCTTGGTCAGGGTTTCGGCCCTTTTGGGGGGAAGGATGCAGCAGATGGCGGGGGAGCCCTGGGCCTCCCATGGGCTCTGACCCAGGGCACTCTGAGGGCAACACTTCTTACCACCCCGCTATTGTCCTAAGTTCACAGTTTATCACAGGAAGCTCTGACGGGTGTCAACTCACTGATACTTCTTCTCAGCCGGGCGTGGCGTGGCAGCTCTCTCCTTGGGTTGGCAGCTGCCTCTGTTATGCTGACAGATCCAGGCTGGTGACGCGGTGGTGGGTGGGATTGAACCAGGGACCTCTGGAGCTTAGTGTGAGGGCCTCTACAGCATGAACTAAAAGCCACCCGGCTGTTAGCGAAGGCTGTATAGAAGACATGTTTTACTGCTCCCTCTAAGTGATCTCGGTCCCACTAGCTGGGACACCCCACCACCCCCTGGAGGTGTGTGGGTTACGTAGTTCCCCTAGCTGAGGAAGCGCATCCTGAGCTTCGGAGAGTTCCCAGCTGTAATCCTGGACGACCCCTGTAACAATGCGACCACTGGCAGAATGCTACTGAGAGTATCAATTCAGGACAAATTGCTTGGAGCAGGGCAGTCACAGCCCGAGGCTGGGTGCCCTTTACTATTAAAGCACGTCACAGCAGCCATGCAGAGAGGACTTCGGTTTTACCCCACTGGCCAATCGGACGTCAGACAAGCAATTCCCTCACCTATTCCAGTTCCCTTGTATCACCACCAGCACCACTCCTTATGGGGATGAATGGTTATGAAAACCAATACCCCAGTAAAAGAAAATGGGTTCTCTCAAAGGACCCCAAAGGACCAAGCCCCAGATGCAGGTCAATAGATGAGTCAGATCTTACCCACAAATCACGCTTTTGCAAATCCTTTAGCATTGTTATGGAAAAATTGATCCATGTGTTGTGTTTTCAATCAGATCAGCCTGAGGCCTTTTATTGATTAGAAGCATGCAGGGGAGAACTGTTATGGAAATGGCCTCCCCGAAGCTGGTTACAGATAGCCTTATAAAGCTTGAAACCACAATTGTAATATACAAATTACATAAATAATTTCCTTATTATTTTGCTAAAAAAATATTGCAAAGTTAATGCTGATTGGAGCAGGAGTAAATTTATTCCATATTAGGCTTTTCCTATTCTTACTTATCTGTTCTATGCGGTTACGTGTTGACAGTAGGGATATTACAAAATTGTTTTTCAGTCGGGACTGTTAGGACTTTCCACTGTCTCCTCTGTGCCCCCCTACTTGGCTTGTCTGGCCAGCCCTGGCAGCTTGACATGAGGCCTGGGCCTACAAGGCCTTGGATAACACTGGATTTTCCCTTACAACATCTAAAATATAAAGGTTTATTCATAAAAAGAAAAAATATAGATGAGAGTTAAAATTTTTAAAGAAATTAATTACACACAGTAATGGGAAAGTTCTTGGTTCAGGCTTGTAGCAGTGATGGAATAAACTGCAGGTTCAAATCAAGTCTCTGGAGTCCATCCACAGCTGGGATGGGTCATTCAGTCCTTTGTCTAGAGCTTCAGTTTGTAGCAAAGTCCCTCCGGAGTCATGAAGCAGGACTGAAAATAAGATGGAGACGAGGCATCAGCCTTTTATAGTCTCTTGCCATGTGGTCTTTGCTTTCTTTGTCCCAAGGACACTCTGTCCAGCACGTGGCACAGAAAAACCTTAGAGTTCTGTCCATAGGCAGGTCCCTGCAGACCTTGCTGAGTCACAAGGCATATCTGCCTTCTCTCAATGGGTCGATTGTGTAGCCGATGGTCCTTAATGGGCCATTAAGCAGGCTAGGCAGAACTGACACCAACTTGTCTGGGGTGTTCCCCAGAAGCAGAGCACAAGTTTGAAACACGGACAGCATAGAGCCAATATTCATAACATCAACTACAAAAATGATACACAGTTAGAGATTGGCTGATTATAATGATACTATCAGAACCTCTCCATAGACCTCTTACACGACAACCTTTCTACAATATTGGCTGCAAATATAGAACAGTGGTCGCAACAGTGATCTATACAGTTACAGATTATGTCAATAACATCACAGGAGGTGACATGGCATCAGTGAGACTGATACTGGAATACTGTCTCCAATTTTGGTGTCTTCATTTGAAAAAGATGTTGTGAAATTGGAGCTGGGGCAGCAAAGAGCCACCAAAGGTTCTGAGGGCTGGAGAAAAATGCCTTCTAGTGAGCTATTGAAAGAGCTCAATCTGTTTAGCTTATCAAAAGAAGATTGAAAGGTGACTTCATTGAAGTGTTGAAGTGCCTTAATGGAGAGAAAAGATTGGGTATTAAAGGGCTCTTTAATCTAGCAGAGAAAGGCATAAGAAGACCCAATGGCGGGAAGGTGAAGAGAGACAAATTCATATTACAACTAAGGCACAAATATTCAACAGCGAGGATGATTCATCACAGGAACAAGCTACCAAGGAAAGTGGTGGATTCTCCATCTCTTGATGTCATTTCATGAAGACTAGATGCCTTTCTGGAATGTGTTTGCCTCAAAAGTAGCTCTTGTGTCATACAGGAGGCCTGTGATTTGCAGGGGGTCAGATTAGATGCTCTAATGGTCTCTTCTGGCCATAAAGTCGACTAATTACTGAAAAACTGAGTGTAGCATTGGGAGCAGCGTCTGATGTTTTCCTGTCTAGCCGGCTTGCTGCCCAGAACGAACGCTCCTTGAGTGGGGTGATCCACAGGGAGCAGCTCAAACCTGCAAAGTGCCTGGCCAGGGGCAAGACATTGGCACAGCAAGGGAGGGGTGTGGCAGTGACATCACAAAGGCCTTTTGCAGGACCTCAGCCTATTGGTCCAAGGTGGTGGGGAGGTGGTGACGTCACAGAGAGATGCTGACATCAGGCAGGCAGGACAGGGGCGAGGGGCCAGGGAAACCTCAGAGACCCCTGTGGCTTTGCTCCAGCAAGTCTCCTTCTCCAGGTCTCTCTTTGAGGCCTGAGAGAGTATTCGGGTTCATGGACGTGAGCGCCAGGAGGAACCTCTTTCGAGTTTTCTCCTTCCCTTTTAGTGATTTTACTAGAAAACAGCCGTCCCTGTTTAGAAGGTAAGAGCCTCCTGGAGGTGTGAAACCTGTTCAGTCTGATCCATCTGTTGCAGGGCAGTGCTCTGCAGTTCCCACTGTGGGAGGTCCACCCAAAAATGGGGGGCTGAACTAGTGCTCGGGCAGTGATCCCCACCAGTGACCTGGGCCATCCTTTGGGCTCTCTGGTGAGAACCCTCAGCCTCCCGTCCTCTACCCTGATTGGCTGAGCAGGGGGTTATTGACAGGGAGGAGACTCAGATCCTTGTTGGTCTCTTTTAAGACCAAGGAAATAAGTCAGAACCAGTTCTGTGTTTGATGAATTTTGCTGCTTCTCTGCATTAATGGTCTCTGAGCAGTTCATGATTCTCTCTAACATTGCAGGTTTCAGAGTAGCAGCCGTGTTAGTCTGTATCTGCAAAAAAAACAGGAGTACTTGTGGCACCACACGATCCATTGTCTACAGCCAAGCTCTAAGATACAACCGTATTTGCTCCAATCCCTCGGACAGAGATAAACACCTACAAGATCTCTATCAAGCATTCTTAAACCTACAATACCCACCTGCTGAAGTGAAAAAACAGATTGACAGAGCCAGAAGAGTACCCAGAAGCCACCTACTACAGGACAGGCCTAAAAAAGAAAATAACAGAACACCACTAGCCATCACCTACAGCCCCCAACTAAAACCTCTCCAGCGCATCATCAAAGATTTACAACCTATCCTTAAAGATGATCCCTCACTCTCACAGATCTTGGGAGACAGGCCAGTCCTCGCTTATAGACAGCCTCCCAACCTGAAGCAAATACTCACCAGCAACCGCACACCATACAACATAAACACTAACCCAGGAACCTATCCTTGCAATAAAGCCCGATGCCAGCTCTGTCCACATATCCATTCAAGTGACACCATCACAGGACCTAATCACATCAGACACACCATCAGGGGCTCGTACACCTGCACATCTACCAACGTGATATATGCCATCATGTGCCAGCAATGCCCCTCTGCCATGTACATTGGCCAAACCGGACAGTCTCTACGCAAAAGAATAAATGGACACAAATCTGACATCAGGAATCATAACATTCAAAAACCAGTGGGAGAACACTTCAACCTTTCTAACCACTCAGTGACAGACTTGAAGGTGGCAATTTTGCAACAAAAAAACTTCAAAAACAGACTCCAAAGAGAGACTGCTGAACTTGAATTAATATGCAAACTAGATACAATTAACTGTGGTTTAAACAAAGACTGGGAATGGTTGGGTCATTACACCAATTGAATCTATTTCCCTATGTTAAGTTCTCCTCACACCTTCTATGGGCCATCTTAATTATCACTTCAAAAAGTTTTTTTTCCTCCTGCTAACGATAGCTCATCTCAATTGATTAGACTCTGCCTGTTGGTATGCATACTTCCACCTTTTCATGTTCTCTGTATGTATAAATATCTCCTGTCTGTGTGTTCCATTCTATGCATCCGAAGAAGTGAGCTTTAGCTCACGAAAGCTCATGCTCTAACATTGCAGTTCTCCTCAAATACTTGCTGAATAATTACTGTGCACTGTTGTTGATCTGGAGCTCATCACAGAGCTCTTTATTCAGGTCATTCAATGTCTGAAATTCAAGATCTGATGGTTAGTTTGTAAAAGCGGCAAAGAGTCCTGTGGCACCGTATAGACTAGCAGATGTTTTGGAGCATGAGCTTTTGTGGGTGAATACCCACTTCAGCGGATGCTTGTAGTGGAAATTTCCAGGGGCAGGTATATTGAAAATCAGGGCTCTTGGGTCCTATTCCAACTCTGCCACTGACTGGCTGTGTGACCTAAGAGAAGTTAATTCTCCTTTCTCAGCCTTAGCTTCTCCCTCTTTCGAGTAGGGATAATAATGATCCGCTCCTACCTACTTCACGGTGGGTGGAGGCAGGGTAGGCTCTAAGTTTTTTGCCGCCCAAAGGAAAAAAAAATTGGCTGCCCCCACCCCAGCCCTGGGCTCCCCCCATAACCCTTTCTGCCCGAGCCCTGGGCTCTGCCCCCCCCCGCACCCCCTGCTGCCCCAGCTTTGGGCCTCCCCCCCCCCAGCAGCCCCCTGCCGCCCCAGCCCTGGGCTGCCCCTTCCCCACCAGTGCTCCCCCACACACACCCTCTGCTGCCCCAGCCCTGGGCTCCCCCCACACACCTGCACCCTCCTTTCGCCCCAGCCCTGGGTCACTGGTAACTTGCTCCCAGGGTGGGTCATTCAGCAGGAATTTTGGATGTGCACAGAACACAGACAGGACTGGTTCCCGCATGGTTACAGAGCTGCAGGAAAGTGGAACAATTTTCAGCTTGTGTGATTGGAGGATACCTGGATGCATATTATAAGACTGTCCTCCATATATGAGGAAAAGTTGAGGTGCCTTTATTATTCTTTGTTTCTATGGGGAATTTGCCAGTGCAATATTACTGTCTTCCTTTTAAACAAACAAAACTAGAAAAAAAATGGCAATGGCTGTTGAAAATAGCAATTCCAGTCTTAAAAACCACTGGGAAGCATTTCTTGCTCAATTTTATCTAGTAGGATGCCCCTGGAACAATGGGATCGAGAAACCTGCATCACTGAAAGTGCAGCCATGGAGTCACCACACAGCAGCCTTGCCTAGCAGGGGCAGGGGGGCGAGAAGCGACATCATCCGAGCTCCCTGCATCCAGGTCACTTTCCTCAGCCGGGCTGCATCAGGGGAGGGCAGAGAGCAGCAGCTTCTGATGCTCCCCTCACAGCCCAGCCCAGGTGGGGAAAGTGACCAGGACGCAGGGAGCACATAGTGTTGCTCCTCGCTCCCCCCAGCCTCTGTGGGGCCACGGAGGAGCATTGGGGCAGGGGAGAGCAGTGAGCACCTTTGCACGGCCACACGGTGCCCTTTGACCCCCTGGAGCCCTGGGCAGCTGCCGTGGGCCCCACCCCTAAGGCCGGCCGGGCTCCCAGCACGAACAGCAGAGACACAGGAGACTGGCCACCCACTGAGCAGAGGTAGCCTGGGCGGCTCGTAATGGAGGCTTGGGGGCTCAGCCTCCCAAACCTTGCGTCGCCAAGGGGACAGTGGGGCCCATGACTAGGGGCCCTGGCCAAATTGGGCCCCTGGAAAAGTCTCCCCATGTCAGCCCCAGGGCTGGAGGAGCTCCCACTCCCTGCTACGGCCTGGGGCTGCAGCAGGGCACAGAGCTTCTCTGGTCTCGGGGCCGCAGCGGGGCCGGGTAAATGAGTGACAGGGTGGGGCCAGTGGGGAAGGGATGGAACAGAGGTGACAGTGGGCGGGGCTGTGGGTGGAAGGGGTGGACGGGGCGGAGCCACACACAGAAGTGGGGCAGGGTTCGGTGCTGGGGCCCCTGCACTTGTTCTCCCTTTCCCTGGGCTTTGGCATCACCAGCCCCTGCTTAGCGAGTAGGGGTCAGTGGTCCCCAAAATGTGGGGCAGGACTCCTAGGGGGACACAGGAAGATTGATGGGGCACCTCAAGGCCTGAGCCAGACCCCATGGAGGGCAGGGAGGGAGCCCCACTCAGCCCCACTCTGCCCCAGCTCTTCCCCAACCCCACCCTCAGCCTGGGCCCTGGCTCCCAGCCCGGCCTCGACCCCCTTACCCCTGTCCGCACCCCTCTCCCCAGCAAGCAACGGCCCCACTCCCAGCCCGGTTCTCGACCGCGGCTTCCGAGGCCACAGCCATGGATACGAGGGCGCAGTGTGAAATGTTTGGGGACCACTGGGTTAGGGTGACGTCCTCAATCGCTTCTCTGCAGTCCAATGAAAGCGATTCCTCCCCACCCTCCGTCAGGACGGCCTAGGTACGTTCTGCTGCCCTTCACTCGTACAGGAAGGAGAATAACATTTCATTCCACTCAATCCTAAAGTGATGTGTAACCCACCACCATCCCAAACTGGTCATTTTGTGGAAGCGGCCCCACCATGCTGCATAGCTAGGCAGAGTAGGGGTGTCTGTGCAAACACGGCCTGTTCCTGAAGTCTTCCCCCAGCTCCTCACTAGATGTGAGGGGGGAGCTCATTCAGCCCCTGCTTATGCTTAGTATTTAAAAACTCCTTAGTGGCCCTATCTCTGCCGGCCTTAGATTTCTCCTCCTGTCCACTTCTTGACAGCTCGGATGAGGTGGCCGAGTCGTAAAGGTGATGCTGCTAATCCATTGTGCTCTGCATGCATGGGTTCGAATCCTATCCTCATGGGATGCATTTAGTCTTCACCCTCCTTTATAGACAACCATCTCCCCCTTTGGTACAATGACAGACCCAGCAATGTTGCTTCTGTTACCCAAAATTGGGCCAGCTAGTAAGTGTAGGGAGGACTAATGACCCCCCAGAGTTTGGCAGAAAGCAGCACATTTATTATATTGATAGCTAAGCTCAAAAGAAGGGATGGGGGGGTCACACTCACACTTGCATACTCACGCTCCCAGGACAGGCCTGGCACTGGAGATGTCAGGATCCTTTAGGGTAAGTGTCCCCCAGTGCCGCAATGGACGGTGCGATGGAGGTAAGTCTTCCCGAGGCGCGATGGAATGTAACGCAGCGAACCACTGGCCAGGCGGTCGGGGTGAAGGGCATTCACTGGAGGTACAAGCTTGTGAGTGACTCCTGAGCACAGGGCCCCTTCCCCTTTTACGGACCTGCTCCTCATGGCCTGCGACTGGAGATAACTTGGCTGCATCTGGTGGGTCACACTCCAGCTCAGCCAGTGTCCATGCAGTGTCCCTGCTCTGGGTGTGCGAGTGCTGCCTAATGAGAGTCCCAGACACCTTGTCTATCTAGGAGCTCTTCTGATCTTCCAGCTGTTCAACCAGCCCCTTCATCCCACAAGCATTGCAGGAGGGAGGGGAGGGGAGGGGGAAAGCCACTTCACAGGCATTCAGAGAGGGAGAGGAGACAAGCAGGGGAGGGGGGAGTGTAACAGACCTTTTGGGCATACAGGTGATACAGAGCACACAGATCACTGCTGCTCCTACAACAGGGTAAGTTCTCAAGCAGCATGTTTCTTACTCTGCTCATCTGTCAGTTTTGATGATTATCGATGGAAATATTTTGCCATTGGGTTGTGTGTTTCCACAGAAATTGACATTTACCAACAAATACGTAATTCTTCCAGTCCTGCCTAGTCTGCAGTTGGTGGGTTTAGAGGGACACATTCACTCTCCCCACCCCCCATGCCAGGCCTGTGCTCTCAACTTCCCACACTGCTGGGATCCTTCCCTGGTCTCCCCCCAGACCTCTGCCCCACCCCCACTTCTGGGATCCCCTCCCCACACTGTCCAACCCCCCTGCTGGCAGGATCCCTCCCTGTTCCTTTCATTTCCTGTCTCCACTCTGGGCAAAAGTTCTGTACGGTTCCCACAGTGGAAGTTGAACCCAGGTCACCTGGGTGAAAACCAGGAATCCTGACCACTAGCCCATATGGGACTATTGGTGCATCTGATGAAGTGGGGATTCACCCACTAAAGCTCCTGCTCCAATACGTCCGTTAGTCTATAAGGTGCCACAGGACTCTTTGCTGCTGTTATTACTACAACTCTCTAAGCCAACCCCTCATGAGCGCAGCAGAAACTAGTGTGACCGGAAGTCCCGATTTTGGGGTCTTTTCCTTATATAGGCTCCTATTACCCCCACTCCCTGTCCCGATTGTTCACATTTGCTGTCGGGTCACCCTAGCAGGGGCTGCACACAGGGCTGCATTAACCCTTCAGGTGCTGAGGTTTCCCTCTCTCCATCCCCACTGCCTGTGATCAGGAAACAGACGTCAGGGCTCCCAGGTGCTGCACAGACCATGACTGAGATCGGGACCCCATATTGCGCTAGGTGCTGTACAATCCCTGGCCAACACTGGGACACCCAGGGGGTTCCCCTCAATTTCCCTGAGCCTCTGCTGCCCAACTGCTTCTGACTCCATCTGGATCACCCAGGAGCGGTGACAGGGTTTCTGGCGCCCTAGGCAAAATTTGGGGGCAGCATTTTGTGCGCTACCCATGGAGCACACAGGAGCTTCCGGTTCCACTCTGCCGAAGAAGGACTCTCTGCCGAAATGCTGCAGGCAACAGCGGCAATCATTGAGCTGCTCAATTGCCTGCTGCTGTTTTCGACGGCATGTTGGCAGAGGGTCCATCTTTGGTGGCGCAACGGGAGCGGAACCGGAAGCTCCCGGGCACCCCGTGGGGAGTGCACAAAATGCCACCCCCCGAATCCTGGCACCCTAGGCGACTGCCTAGGGTCGCCTAATGGAAGCGTCGACCCTGGGATCACCCCCCTCCTGCAAAAACCCACCTTTCCAAACAGTCCTCCTTTCTCCACCCCCTAATTCTGCTTTCACACCCTGGGCCCATCCTCTCCCTTCGTCCCTCTCCCCTCCCCCAGGTGAGCAGAGATGGAGGGAACTTCAGTGGCTGGAGACAGCCCCAGCGAGCGCTGCAGCCCGCCCCGGGGGGTGTTTGCAGACACAGGAAGGGAGCAGCTGGGAGCGGGGAGTGCTGGGAAGAAGGAGGCAGGAGAACAAATCCTGGGTGGGGGCAGCTCCTGGGGGCGGGGCTCTGGCACAGCCCGGGGGCGGGGCAGCTCCTGGGGGCGGGGCTCTGGCACAGCCCGGGGGCGGGGCAGCTCCTGGGGGCGGGGCTCTGGCACAGCCCGGGGGCGGGGCAGCTCCTGGGGGCGGGGCTCTGGCACATTGTGACGCAGGAGCCCGGGCTCAGCAGCTGCTCCCTGGTGGCCACGTGCTGCCGGCAGCGCTGGAGCCGCCCGAGTTGCTGCTGTTCTCAGCTGCAGCCAGGATCTGCCACAGGTGTGACGACACATTGTGCAACCCTCCTGTTTTGCAACTTGGTGCAGTTTATGCCACGCAACGTAACCATCTGGGCCCCTGCTCAGGACTTGCTGCCGCCTGGTCCATGGGGTGCGAATCAGGAGGGACAGGGTTTGTGGTCGAAATAGTTGCAAAACGGGAGGGTTTAGAAATATGTCGGTACACCGGCCGGAGCAGGGGCCGCCCCGCAGCGCTGGCACAGACCGAGCGGCGCTGCGGGTCGGGGCTCGGACAGGCGGGGCGGTGCCTGGAGCCCCGGGAACCCGCCCCGCCCCCCCGGGCTGACACGCGGCAGAACCGAGACAGCCGGTGCCCCCCCGCCCGGCCCCCCCGGATCTGCACGCGCAGCGGGGGGCTCGGCCCGAGGGGCCCCTGTTCCCCAAACGGGGTTTGTCCCACACAGGGTCTGGCAGCGGCTCCCCATTTCCCCCGGCCCCTCCCGCGCCGCCCCCTGCAGCAGCTCGACCCCCCCGCCCGGCCAGTGAATTTCTGCCCCGCTCGGCCCCTGGCAGCCCCTCCCCCCCCGCTGCGATTCGCCCCCCGGGGCTTTTCACCCCCCCGCGGAGCGGGCAGCGAAGCGCCGGGAAAGGTGAGGGCAGAGAGCGGGCAGCGGCGACAGCGGCGGTTACTGCGCATGCTCCGTGTGGCTGCGCATGCTCAGTGCAGCCCAAGCAGCGAATCCGGAGCGGGAGCTGTTTCTGTCGTTACACCTGACCCGTCACGTGACTTCTCCCCCCCCCCCGGCCCCCGCGGGGTGCGTCACTTCCGGCCGCTGCGAGGGGAGGCTCCGGGCGCGCGGCAGAACCGGTAAGAGCCGAGCGGGGGGCGGGGAACAGACACCTGGGCCCGAGACCCCCCCCGCCCTGGGCCGGGCCGGGAGCTGGGGCGGGGCGGGGGGTCCCGGTGCGGCCCCCGGAGCGGTGGGGGGGGAAGGGAAGGTGAGTGTGTGTCCGTGTCTCGCCCCTGCCCCTCCCCCACTGCCGCCCCTCCCCCGGGCTCCTGCGGCCCGTGTGAGGGGGAACCGTCACTGCTCGCGTGCGCTGGAGCGTCCCGTAAATCTCCCCCGGGCCCCGCACACCGCCCCCGGGGCCCCTCACACCGCCCCGCGCTGGGGTTTGTCTCCCCGCTGCCGGGGACGGAGTCTGTGACCCGTTTTCCCCCAACGCTCAGACCCCCGCCCCGTTCTCCCCTCTCGCTGCTGCCGCCGGACCGGGCCGCGCGCGGGGCCCCGCCCGGATCGACCTTGTGCCCGGCTCCCGCCGGCGGCACACCTCCCCGTCAGACCCTGGTGGGAACCGCTCAGATCTTATCCCTGATCGACACCTGCCCCGTGTGTGTGTGTGTGGGGGGGGGGGTTGGTTTTTTCCCTGAATTGCCTGACGTGACGTTATGTTGTGGTGGGTTTTATTCTGTGTGATTTGAGGAAATCAGTAACTTTTTATTCATGCAAATGACACTCAGCAATAAGAGAACTTTTCTTCTGAAGTATTGTGAGCATCACACACCAGTAACACTCAGAGAGAGGTCAGGAATCAAAGCACCGTAGCCCTGTAGGAAAAAGAATTCTGGAACAGGCACCTTTTATAAGCAAGATATTTTACTTACAACTGGGCTTTAATTTGTGTGGAAAGAAATACTTTATGCAGCACAAAGGAGAGTTACAGAAATGTATTACTCTTCATTGGCTCGACACACAATATCCTCCCCAAAATTCACCTCAGGAGTGTTGATTGGAACTCGTGTAGATGAATTAATTTTCTTGTTATCAGTTGCTTACCTTGTGACATGTATTCTCTGCAAATCTCAAAGATTCATATAAAATACCCTAAAAATTTGCCCCACTTTCTCTCTTTGTCTATTTCTAAGTGACTATGCCCTGAGCTTTTCCTTGTCTCTATTTATAAATTACTAAAAAAAATAAATCTCAGATTTACACCTTTTCTCAGGTTCTTGACTATGGATATAAAATGTGTCCTTATGTTGTCCATTTCCTCTTTATTCGTTTATCAAATATTGATGTGAACTACACTCAGATTTTACCTCATATCAACAACTGATATAAAATCCCTCTGATGTTCCACTTTCCTTTCACTAATTTACAAAAATGGATCCAAAAATCCCTCTGATTTCCACCCTTTCTTTTTCATTTCTGAACACTGATCTCAAATCTCAGGTTTTCCCTCTTTCTATGTCATCATCAAATGTCAATTAAAAATCCTCTCCGGTTTGGGGCTGTTCCCCATGTCTCTAAATCCCAGCAACTTCTTCATTGGAGGGAACCTGTTGCCCTGAGTCATTCTCCATCCTGGTTGTTGCAGGGGGTTAAATTGCCCAGAGATCATCTTTCCCGTCTCCTTTGAGAATCATTTCTTCCTCCTTTATCTCTGTTAAAATGTTTGCCGAAGAAAGAGACCAGACACACGTTTAATACCCATCAAATTCAGAGGCCACCCCCTGTTTGGGGATCAGTGTTTCCCAGCTGATAACAGGAGACTTGGCTGAATCCTTTTCTCCAGCTGGCACGGGATGAGGAGGTCTCTCTGAGTGCAGTGTGGGTCCAGAAGTTTCCCAAATCCCATGACAAATGCGCTTCAGGAGGGGTTGCTTCCCGCAGTGCTAAGATGCAGCCACTTCTGGGGTGGATCCATGGTGGCCATTATTTGGTAGTGACAGGCCATGGACATTTCTTATCTATTTTGTCCCTCCAGGCCTTCCATTCTCCTGTTCAAGAGACATCCCCCAGGGCTCCCTCTGCCTGTGTGACTGGCCAGCAGGGGGCGGTGGTCACTTTCTATCCACTTCTCAGGCACTGTGAGGTAACAGTGTTGCTGGGTGGGGCTGGGGCTGGGGGGGGAGATAGCAGCTGAAGGGGAATTGGGGGGGGGGCGGCCTCGGGGGGGCGGGGCAGGGGGTACCCTAGTGAGGTTGGTGGGTTCTGGAGATTTGGGGTTTCAGGGGGTGGGTGTGATGTGCCCAGCCCTGAGGCTGTGGGTCCTGGAGGTGGGTATCGCTGGGGCCTGGTGGCTGCAGCACCGCAAGGGGGGGGGTCTCTGGGGGAGGCGGGACAGGGGGTTAGAGGGAGCCTGGTGCTGTGCCAGGGGCTCTGTCTGGGCTTCCCCAGCTGGCTCCTGGGATCGCTGCCATACCCAATGAACAGAACTGGGGGTCCCCAGTTCTAGGTCAGGGGATGCCAGGGAAGCAGAGTGAGGGGTCCCAGTGAAAAGCATCCGCGGGTCCTGCGGGGTGGAGGAGGGGGTCCCAGACAAACGGCAGGGCAGATCCTGGTGGTGGGGAGGGGGTCCTAGACAGGCAGTGAAGAACTGAGTTCCCAGTGGGGGTCCCTTTTGTGGGGGGTCCCTGGCTGCTGGGGGCTCTTGGTGGGGGGAACCCTTTGGGATTCCCAACCTGACAGTCATGGGCTGGTGGGGATTCCCTGGCCGGTGGGGCTTTGAGGAGTATCTGGAGTCCCTGGCTGGGGACTCTGGGGGCTGTGGGAACTTCTACTAACCATGATTCTTCTCTCTGATCAACTCGTGCCAGAGTCCTGGCTCCAAGCACTGCCGGGCATTCCCCAGTCACAGGCCCTGTCACTGTGGTAACTTTCTATCCACTTATCAGTCACTGTTCGTGTGAAATCACAGATTTTGCTTTTCTCCTCTTTTTGAAAACTGCAGGAACTGTTGGTTCAGTTTAGAAAATTTGTGCCCCCCAGTCCTGAGAGCAGCTAGGGGGCATCACGGTGAGAGAACAAAGAGCGACCCCTTGTCTCTCCCAGCAGATCCATCACACCCCTACTAGCCAGAGGCTGATACAACCCCATGGTGGGGAACCCAACACCCTCCCCACTGCCAGCAGCTGGATGTGAGGGGCCGGGACATCTTCCCTACACCTCCCTGGTGGGTGCCCCCTTTCCATGTCACACCAGCCTCTGACTAGCAGGCTGAGGGTTCAGCACTGGAAGTCTGGTCAGTTTTCCCAGCCCTGCCCAGGGGGTTGGTTTCTCTATTTCCTGTTTCACAAATTAGGGAATTTTCTCCCCCACCACCCAAGTGTTTATTCTGAGGATCTAGGCCCATGTTAACAAGTCCCAGCAGGTTTGTCACACTCTGTCCCCCTCCCCTTCCTCACCCAGGGTATTCCCTGCCCCCCTCCAGCCCTAACTCCCCAGAAGTTGCCACCTCTTCAGTATTTCCTGCCCCTCCCCCGCCAGCAGGAACCCACCAGCAAACCCCGGCTCCCAGCTGCTCCAGCCCCTTCCTGTGCCCTTCAACCCCCCCCCCACTCCCAGCTGCTCCAGCCCCTTCCTGTGCCCCGCAACACCCCCCGTTCCCTGCAACCCGCCCTCTCCCCCGTTCCCAGCCGCTCCAGCCCCTTCCCGTGCCCGCAACCCCGCCTCTCCCGGGCTGCAGCGCTCGCCGGGGCGGGCTGCAGCGGCTGGGATCCAGCTGACACCCAATGCAGGGGCTGGGGCGGGAGCTGCTGCACCAGCCCCGCCCCGCTTTTCTCCTGGGAGCCCCCCCCTCTCCTGCCCCTCCGGGCTGAGGCGGGTCCCGCGTGTCCCACCCCTGCGTGGGGCCCGGGCGAGGCCAGGCCCGGGAGGAGCCGCCTTCCCACCCTCCCGGCCCGGCAGCGGGGGCAGGGGGACCATGGCGGGGCCGGGAGCGCGGCGCGGGGGCTGCTCCAGCCCTGCAGCCCCCGGGGTAGCGCGGTGGGGCCGGGAACACGCGTGGGGCAGACACGCTGCTGCCGGGGCGGGGTCAGGGCTGGGGTTGGGCTGTGGGGCTGGTTGTACGTGGGGTCACAAGCCCCCCCAGCTCTGCCGTTCCCCGGGAAAGGGCGGGGGGGGGTCTAAGAGGCACCGGCTGGGAGACGGGGCGGGGCCGGAGGAAAGGATGAGCGGTGTGGGGAGGGTCTGGCTGGATCCGGGGACCTCCCTTACCTGGGCTGGAGAGGGCGGAAGCGCCCCGGGGCAGGCTGGGAGATGTAGTTCCTGACTCGCCCTGGACCGGAAGTGACGTTGGGGGGAGAGACCAAGCCGAGTTGCAAACGCGCGCGGGCCCCTGCGGCTCTGCCTGGCTCGCGCGGGGCCGTTGGAGCCTCTCCCGGCCGGAGAAGGGTTGGTGCCGTTGGAGCTCTGGGCATGCGCAGATCGCGGCGGGAGAGCCCTTCATTAACCCCCCCGTGCCCGGCCCGGGCCCTGCCCCGCTGGAGCCGCCCCGGGCTCCGCCCGCCCCGCTGCGGAGCTGCAGCCTCCAGGTCCGGGAGCGAGCCCGGGGGCGGGGCCGGGTGGTGACTCTGCCCCAGTGTCCGGGGGGGACCCGGCATCTCGCAGCGCCGGGATCTGCTCCCTGGGGGGGAGGCAGCGCCCACGGGGGGCTCGGAGCTGCTGCCCCCGCAGGAGCCCAGCACCCCCCAGGCCTGGCCAGGCTCTGCCCTGGGGCTCCGTGGGGGTGCCGGGAGGGCCCGGCCCCACTGGGGTCCCCTGCGTGGGGCTGGGGGGAGACGGGGCTGGGGCGGGAGGGCGGGCGGGAAATGTCTGTGCAGCCTGGACATGGCTGGGGGGGCAGGTGACCCACGAGGCGGGGAGAGAAAGGGGGCTGAGATCCTCGGATTTACCGCTGCCCCTCCCGTGGGGACCCCCTCCTCTCCCGTCCTGCCCCTTTCTCCCTCGAGAGCCACGAGCAGCGCCCAGGGTGACCCTCCCTCCCCCAACCCCTGAGAAGTTCCCTGGTCCCCGCCCGATTGTGCCCCATTTTCTCTCCCCTTCGCCAGTGGCCAGTTCAGGTCTCAGGTTTGGGGGGTTTCCCCCATTTCCACCTGTAGGGATTTGTCCTTGTGCGGGTGGGAAATGGTTCCCCCGAGTGATTTCTGAGCTGGGCAGAGGGTGAATGGGCAGAGGCTGGGGGGGCCCTGAGACACGGACACCTCTGGGCTGCGCTGGGGGGGCCACTGTCTGCTGGCAACGGGGCCTGGGAAGGGCCAGGAAGGGGAGGGAGGAGCAAGTGTCCCCCATGGAGACGGCCCAGCCCCAGGTTTCCCAGTCCAGCTACTTCCCCTCCCCCAACCTGCCCAACCCAGCAGCCCCCCCACCCCATCACCTGCTAGTCACATTCCCAGACCCCACTGCCAGCCCCTCCCCACTGATAGTGACTTTCTCACTCCAGCCCCACTCCTGTCCCTGTGAAAAGACATCACCCAGGGATCCCTGCCGGCCATGTGAGTGTGAGACGAGAAGAATCCGTCCCGCTCTGTTGTTGATTCAGTATCCTTGTATAATCCCCTCAAATTTCCCATCTTTTATCTCGAGCCTTTAAATGGTGACACACAATCTCCAAGATGTTGGTGCTTCTCTTTTATATTGGCAAATATTTAGTTTGTGCCCCATTTTCTCCTCAGTTCTGAAATACTGATATCTAATGTTCAAAAATCTCCCCCCTTTTCTCTCCAGGTGTGTGACTGAGATCAGGGCTCTTATTGTACTGCCAGGCGGTGCAGAGACCCCAACTGAGATCTGGGCCCTGTTCTGCCAGGCGCTGAAGAGACCCCAGGTGAGATCAGACCCCACTGTTGTGCCAGGTAAAACTGAGACCTGGACCGAGATCGCGCCCCCTCCTTGTGCCAGGCAGCGCACGACTGCGACCCAAACCACTGCCACTATTGTGCTGGGCACTTCAGAGACCTCGACTGAGATCTGTGTCCCCGTTGAGTCTGGCACTGCACTGACCCTAATGAAGATCCCGCCCCACCACTGTACTGGGCACTGCACAGACCCTGACAGAGATCCTGCTCCCACATTTTGCCAGTTGCTGCAGGGGCCCTAAACAAAATCTGGGATCCTGTAATGCCGGGAGTTGCAGAGCCCCCGACTGAGATAAGGCCCCTGTTGTGCAGGGCTCTGCACAGACACTGACCAAGATCAGGGTCCCCATTGTGACAGGTGCTGAACAGACACCAAGGGTATCTCTACCTGCCATTAAAACCCCCAGCTGGCCCATGCCAGGTGACTCAGGCTCACGGGCTCAGGCGAAGGGGCTGTTTAATTGCAGTGTAGATGTCTGGGCTCGGGCTGGGGCCAGGCTGTAGGACCCTGCGAGGTGGGAGGGTGCCAGACCTTGGGCTGCAGCCCCAGCCGGAACATGGACACCACAATTAAACTGCCCCACAGCCTGAGCCGTGTGAGCCCAAGTCAGCGGGCATGGGCCAGCCGCTGGTGTCTAACAAGTTTGCATGGAGAATTTGGGTCAAAACTGGGAACTGAACCCAGATTGTTTGAATTCTTGCCTCTCCCCTTAACCCCAGGCCCAGCGTGTGTGTGTGCAGCGTTGTTTTGGTCTGTGTTTGCCTTGCATTGGCTTCCAAGGGAGGCTGTGGAATTTCCTTCACTGGTGGTTTTTAAGACCAGGTTAGAGATACACCAGTCTGGGAATGTGTAGGGATACTTGGTCCTGACTCGTCACAGGAGGCTTGAGGAGACGACCTCTCAAGATCCCTTCCAGGCCTACACTGAAATAATTCTCTTTTGTGCTGTGTCCTGTTCTACGCTGAGCTGTTTTGCATGGTGCCATTTGGAACTGTGATCGCACCATGTTGTGTAGCAGTTTTATGGTGAATTGTTTAACCTCAGCTTGTTTGGTGCCTGTGCTGTGTCGGTTTGAGTTGAGCTATTTTCCATTGTGTACTTTTGTCCTAGGATGTCATCGTTTGCATCGTGTTGCTTTCTTCTCCTTTGTATTGTCATTCTATGCTGTGGAGTGTAGGTTGTGTTTTTTCTCCCCGAATTGCCTGACATCATGTTGTGGTGGGTTTTATTTTGTATGTTGTGTTTTTATATGTGTATATATTGCATCACATCGTAGAAATGCAGGGCTAGATAGGACCTCAAGATGTCATCAAGTCCAGCTCTCTCTGCTGAGGCAGGACCAAGTATCTGTAGATTATCTCTGACAGCTTTGTCCTACTTGTTCTTAAAAACTTCCAGGGAAAGAGATTCCCTAGCCCCCCTTGTAAGACTATTCCCGAGCTGACCTGCCTTAGCTCTGGGGACACCCACACAGACTGTAGTGGTGAGCAGCTCTGGAGAGAGAGGAAACCCCAGTGAGTGGCAGCTGGGTAAAGAGACTGAAGTTTGGAGGAGAAACATTGACGTGTCCAAGGTCACCCAGGCTGTCCATGACCGAGCTAGAAATAGGTTCTAGTGCCACCGTACTGCTGTTTCTGAAGGTCTCTGCCACCCTGGTGTTTTAGGCACTGGTGCAAACCCTTAGTGTAGGCAGAAGTTACACTAGTGCACTCTGATTGGCACTGGTGCGCCATGTCCCAGTTTGAAGGTTTGAGGTGGGGGGAAGTGACCTCACAGAGGCCTGGGGCTGGCTGACCAGTGCAGCTGGGAAGGGAGGGGCAGCAGTGAGTGCTGGAGGTATGAGCCAGGAGCACAGCCCCACAGGGCTGGACACTGACTTCTCCTGACCCAGGACACCCCCCAGCGAGGTGGTTTGTCCAGGGATGCACAGGCTGTCTTGGCAGGGCAGCTCACCTGCAGTCCCTGCACACCTCTTCCTGCAGCCTAATACAGTGTGCTCGGGGGCCTTCCCAAGCTGTGGGTGACGGGGCTCTGGAGCTAACAGGGTCTGTTCCTGGCTCTGTCACAGACCTGTTCAGTGACCGTGGGGAAGTCACAGCCCCTCTCTCTGTAACGCTGTCTTCAGTGACTCGAGAACACGAGCACCAGCCTCAGGCAGACTGGTAAGAAGCAGGGAACAAACCCCAAATTGGGCGTGAGGTCTGTATGGAGATTTCACCAACCAAGAATCCAGTGTAAACACAGACAGTCCCCTTGGGTGAGCGCATATATCTTTCTGAGCCGAGCCCCCCCCCCCCGCTATAAAAACTCCGCTGCCCATGTGGGCCACAATAACTGGTTTTCTGCATATAACAGCCAGGGCTGGCGTTAGGGGCAGCAAGCAGGGCAACTGCCTGCGGCCCCACGCCACAGGGGCCTTCACAAAGCTACATTGCTTAGGCTTTGGCTTCAGCCCTGGTGGTGGGGCTCAGGGCTGGCTTTAGGCCAATTCCACCGAATCGGGCCCAGCCCCTAAGAGGGCCCCGCATCCAGTGAGAATCTCTTCCCTGGCTAGAGACAACTTTTTAATTTTTACTCACCTGGCAGCACTTCAGGGGTGGGTCCTTCACTTGCTCTGGGTCTTCGGCGGCACTTCGGCGGCGGGTCCTTCAGTGCTGCCGAAGACCTGGAGCGAGTGAAGGACCCGCCCCCGAAGTGCCACCGAAGACTTGGAGCACCGCCCGGTGAGTACAAGCCCCACGTGTTTTTTTACATTTTTTTGGGGGGGGGCGGTCATCCCTGCCGGGGCCCTGTCAAAACTGTTTGAATTGGGCCCCGCACTTCCTAAAGCCGGCCCTGTCTGGACTTCAGCTCCATGCGCTGGGACTTCAGCTTTCTGCCCTGGGCCTCAGCGAGTCTAATGCCGGCCTTGCTTGGTAGCCCCCTGAAAGCTGCTCACGGCCCCCCCAGGGGGCCCCAGACCCCTGGTTGAGAACCCCTCCCTTACCCCACGAGTCACAGCGATGTTCAGGTTACTGCCAGGCCCATTGGGACTACTCATTGGGACTCGCTGGGGAGCCACAGAAAGGAACAAGATGTGCTGAGGCAAGAAGGCCCAGTCTCAGCAGCACTGGGGTCATGCTTCCCAAAAGCTAAAACTAGGCCCAGCCCAGGAAAGGGGCACTGCCAGGAGAGACTGGATAAAGGCTGGAGCATCAAACAACTTAGTTAAGCTGAGAGAGCTGCCTTGGGGACAGTGACAGGGAGAATCCCCAGAGTGACTCCTTGGATTCTGCTCGTCTCTGGCCTTTGGTTCATAGAATCACAGAACTGGAAGGGACCTCGAGAGGTAGCTAGTCCAGTCCCCTGCCCTCAAGGCAGGACGAAGTATTATCTAGACCAGGAGTGGCCAACCTGAGCTTGAGAAGGAGCCAGAGTTTACCAATGTACATTGCCAAAGAATCACAGTAATACGTCAGCAGCCCCGCATCAGCTCCCACCCCCTGCTCCCAGCGCCTCCCACCAATGGGAAGCCACAGTAATCAGAACCTCCCCCTCCCTCCTCGCACCTCCCGATCAACTCTTCACACTATGCAAGACACTCGGTGGGGGGGAATGGAGCAAGGGCATTGCAGGAATGGAGGCTCAGGAAAGGGAGTGGGAAGGGGTGGAGTGGAGGCAGGGCCTGTAGCTGAGTAGTGAGCACACCCAGCACACTGGAAAGTTGGTGCCTGTAGCTCCAACCCCGGAGTTGGTGCCTATACAAGGAGCCGCATATTAAATTCTAAAGAGCCACATGTTGGCCACCCCTGATCTAGCCCATCCCTGAGAGGTGTTTGTCCAGCCTGCTCTTAAAAATCCCCAACGATGGAGATTCCACAACCTCCCTAGGCAATTTATTCCAGTGCTTAACCACTCTGCCAGTTAGGGAGTTTTTCCTAATGTCCAGCCTAAACCTTCCTTGCTGCAATTTAAGCCCATTGATTTTTGTCCTGTCCTCAGAGGTTAAGAAGAACAATTTTTCTCCGGCATCTTTGTAACAACCTTTTATGTACTAGAAAACTGTGATCATCCCCTCTGAGTCTTCCCCAGTTTTCTTCCATCTCAGAGGTTAAGAAGAACAATGTTTCTCCCTCCTCCTTGAAACAAAATTTTATGTACTTGAAAGCTGATCATATCTTCTCCAGACTAAGCAAACACAGTTTTTTCAGTCTTCCTCATAGGTCATGTTCTCTAGACCTTTAATCATTTTTGTTGCTCTTCTCTGGACTTTCTCCAATTTGTTCACATCTTTCCTGAAATGTGGCACCCAGAACTGAACACAATACTCCAGTTGAGACCTAATCAGTGTGGAGTAGAGTGGAAGAATTACTTCTCATGTCTTGCTTACAATACTGCTGCTAAGACAGATCAGAATTATACTTGCTTTTTTTGCAACAGTGTAACACTGTTGACTCATATTTAGCTTGTGATCCACTGTGACTCCCAGATCCGTTTCTGCAGTGCTCCTTCCTGGGCAGTCATTTCCTGTCTTGTATGTGTGCAACTGATTGTTCCTTCCTAAGTGGAGTACTTTGGGTTTGTCCTTATTGAATTTCATCCTGTTTACTTCAGACCATTTCTCCTGTTTGTCCAGATAATTTTGAATTTTAATTCTATCCTCCAAAGCACTTGCAACCCCTCCCAGCTTGGTATCGCCCACAAACTTGATAAGTGTAACAGAGCTACTGGGAGGGTTTCACCATGTGTCAGAGGGTTACAGCCTGGTGGGAGGGGGCTAGGCCTGTACTGGAATAAGGTCACTCTGTGCTTCACAGTGTGGCAGAACCGGGAATGTCCATTACCAGGGGAAAATGCTGGGGGGAATCGACATGTGGAAAGGACAGAAACCCTGTCTGAATTCTCTCACATTGCCCTTCTCGCCCTGGCAGGCTACAGAATAACGTCCACGTTTTGCCCCAAATCATCCCCTCCTCCCAGGGGGAAGGAAATGGCTGCAGTGGAGCTGGCTCAGGTAAGGGATTCTCAGGGGCGGGTTCTGCTTGGAGGGAGAGGAGCAGTAAATGTATAGGAGGGTGGGAGGCAGGAACTATCTAGGGTGTGTAATGGGAGGGGACAGGATGTGACAAACCTGCTGAGACTTGTGTAATGTAGAGTGTGATGTGTTGTCACCCCGGGGTGCAGTCTGGGGAGCTTCTGGGAACCGCTGTGCCCTCTAACCCTCAAGCTGGGCTGCCCCTTCTCACGCTGCTTTGCTGGAGATTCAGCCAGCCTCTCCAGGGCCTGTTATCACCCAACACGACAGCAGGTGGCACCATGCATCTAACTAAGCTACCTGAGTGCTTTACCTAAGCCACTCAAGGACAGATAGAAGACAGAAGCCAATTTCCCAGCTGTAAGTGGTAGCAAACAGATCAAAGCAGATTACTTATATAACCAAAAACTCAAACTAAGCCTAACATACTATCTGGATAGAATTTGAATTAGCAAATTCTCACCCTGACTGATGATAGAAGCAGTCCACCAAGTTTCCATACACAAGCTAGAAATCCCTTTCCCCTGGGACCAGCATATCCCCCAGTTCAGTCTTTGTTCCTGAGGTGTTTCCAGGAGTTTTCTTGTGTGCGGAATGAGGCCAAGAGATGATGTCACACCCCACCATATGTAGCTTTTCCATATGGCAGGAACCATTTGTTCCAAACTCAGTTCCCAGTCCAGTTTGTGGAAAAATAGAGGTACCAAAATGGAGTTTAGTATCATGTGGTCTGGTCACAGGCCCTACCATGGCCTAGTGAGTCATAGTAGCCATGACTCATAGGCTGGCTGAAACATTCCCAGGAAGGCTAAGCTCTTCCACGGTACATTGTCTTTGTTGATGAGCCATGAACACTGTCTGGCTTCTTTGTTGTACCTGAAAGGCTCATTGTGGATGTTACCCAGAGTAAGCACATTTGAAAGACAGATACAGAGTCAATATCCATAACATCAGATACGAATATGATACATGCACAGAAATAGGACAATCATATTCAGCAAATACTAACTTTTCCAATGACACTGAACATATGATGCGTCTTGCACAAAATGCATCATAATTATGTCCTAATCATTTCATAATCATACCACTATGCTGAATGTGGGGTGTAGTGTCGGGGCCTAATTTCAAGGCACAGGTGTTGGGAATGGAACTTCCCCTCTTTGTGAAACAGGAAATAACCCTCTAGCCAGAACTGGGAAAACTTCCCAGACTCCCAGTGCTGAACCCTGAACTTACTGATACTTCATTAGTTACCACCAACCCCGATCTTTGTGGCAACTGGAAACGTTATCAGTGACGATTTTATATTCTCTTCCAGGTCATTGATAAGAATGTTAAATAGCACAGGGCCAAGATCCAATCCTTGTGGGAACCGCCTAGAAAGAAATCCACTCGACCATGGTTCCCCATTTACAATCATAGTTTTTAATCTATTTAATGTATGCTGTGTTTATTTTGTATCTTTCTAGTTTTCTAGTCAAAATGTTGTGCTGAACCAAGTCATACGCCTTACAGAAGTTTAGGTATATTACATCAATACTATTAGTTGCAACCAAACTTTTGATCTCATGCAATAAGGATATCCAGTTAGTTTGATTGGATTTGTTGTCTCTGAACCTTTGTTAATTGGTATTAATTATATTACCCTCCTTTAATTCTTTATTAATTAAATCCATATTCGCTGCTCCATTATCTTGCCCAGTATCAGACTAACACTCTCGTAATTAGCTGGGTCATTTCTTTTACCCTTTTTAAATATTGGCACAGCATTAGCTTTAGTCCAGTCTTCTGGAATTTCCCAAGTGTTCCAAGTCCTAATTGAAATCACCATTAACAGTCCACCACACTCCTCCACCAGGTCTTTCAAAACTCTTGGATACAAGTTATGTGGACCTGCTTATTTAAACATGTCTGACTGTAATAGCTGCTGTTTAACATCCTCGTGAGTTATTGTTGGGATGGAAAGACTGTCGTCGTCAACGTCTTATATGACTTACATCATCCGTTTTTCTCCAAATCCAGGAGAGAAATATTTATTGAACACACTTTTACCTCTTCTGTATTATTTTTGATAATTCTGCCATTTCTATCTAGTAAAGTACCATTGTTAGGATTAAGTTTGCACTTAATATACTTTTTAAAAACTTCCTTCTTATTGTCATTGATTGGTCATTGATTTCTGATAGCTTCCCTTGCCAACTTTCTACAATTCTGACTTTCTAACTTCTATTCTTTACTATTGACTTCCCCTTTCTTCCATATATTTTATTTGGAGAGTGTTGGGATTCCTACCAGGGAGCCACCAGCAGGGTCCAGAGACAGCCCCATCTCCTATATTAAGCTCTGGCTAGTGGGTATGTGATAAATGTGATGACCCTGCCTCCGTCTGTCAGCTGGGAGACACAAAGGTTCTCTCTTTCTATCCTCTGATGCCTCCTGGATGCTCTAGGCAAGGTGGGGTGGGACTCTGTTAACATGTGCCTCCCAGAGCTTCTATTTACCTGGTGCTGCAGTTCTGTGAATAGTGGGGTTGTGAGTGGGGCAGCAGGTACTGAGTGTTGGACTCTTGCTCTTTCAGGGGCCGGTGACCTTCGAGGAAGTGGCTGTCTATTTCACCAGGGAAGAGGGGACTCTGCTGGACCCTGTTCAGAGAGCCCTCTACAGGGATGTCATGCAGGAGAACTATGAGACGGTGACCTCGCTGGGTAAGGAGTCCTGTCCCCTGGGTTATTAGAAGCTGTGAGGTCTCTAAAGAACCTGAGTAGTTTATACCTTTATTTGTCATACAAGTTTTGACAAGTTTCCTTGCCCCCCCGTTTTTTGCCTTATCTCCCACCCACTAGTATCATTTTTGGACATGTGCCTTTTTCGTGCCGTCAGTCATTTAAAAATTGCACTTAATGTATCCTTATTGGCTACATTAATAACTGTAGCTTTCATGCGTATTCCTCATTTTAAGAGGAAAATATGCCACGTGTAGAATTCTAAATTGAGTAAATAGGTATGTGACTCTTGCCTGGCTTGTGTGACAGTCAGATGAGCTCCTCTTTTGATAGGAGAGCGTATAATGTTGCCATTCAGGACCCCACGGATGAAGGGAGAACAGAGCTGTGGGGGGGGGGGCGGAGAAGGGGGAATAGGTAATTCTGGGGTGCCCAGATATGGGGAGGGTGTGTGCAGGGTTAGAGCTAAGAAGCAGCAGGGAGGGATGAGGTAGTGAGAGACGTAGAGGGAACACAAGAAGCTCCCAAGGTGCCGGGAGGTGGTGCTGGCTGAGAGTAATGGGAAGAAGTGGAGGGGAGTGTGGAGGAAGGGCACCGAGGAAGTGGCTCATTCTCAGGTGCTGAAGCTAAGTGGCCTGTCCTTGTGGAAGAGTGGGACCCCTTGGGGGGTCTAGTGCACTCAAGGGGCACCTCCCAAGGATGGTTTAAAAGCCAGGGCATTGCACAGATCCTATGGATCCATGACAGTGCCAAAGGTTCAGCCTTATGGGGAAAAGATATAAAACAAGAAAAGGATCTAAATGCGTGTTTACCATCGCTCCCTCTCAGTCCTCATGGGAATCCCTGATCCGTTCCAAAGTGTATTAAAACCTTCCTTAAAGGCTTACCTCTTGGGTATCAGGTCACGTCCGTTTGTTAGAGGGTTTTCCCTTCACCCTCCCACTTCCCTGGTTCTTGTCACGCAGACAGCAAGCAGCAAAAGACCAGAAATCTGAAGCACAGATAATGCGATGTTTATTGGGGTTATTTCCAAGCAAGCATATTCCACTGCCCTAATGAACTTACACCTAGAAAAATTAATGATGCAGCAGACAGAAACAATTAGAGAACCAGACTGATTAACAAGGTAAAAGTGGTGGCCATAAAGATAAAACAATACAGAAATGAGGGTTTCACAACCACAACCATTGATAAGGGATTTATTGCCAGACCAGCTGCTGTCAAAGTAAGTTTTCTTTAACCATCTTAAGATCTGTTTCTTTATCTGGTGGTGATGGGCACTGTCAGGACAGGATTGACTTCCTAACAGCCCAATAGCACCTTATCCCAAACCAGTCACACTGAAATGTGAGGATGTGACGCTATATTTCCCAGCTTATGGCAGCCCCTGCTGCTTAACCAAAGGCCTTAGCCTAAGAACAAGGCCTCAGCCTAGCCTAGTGAGAGAAGGCCCAGACACAGGCAGACTGAGATTTTGATTCTTAGCTAGTTACAGGGGTATAAAGACAAAGTGATAAAAATACCCCTAAGTTCTTAAACTATAGGCTTTACAGGCAGGCCTGAATATCTCTATTCTAACAGTGGGTTCTAGCCCTTCCCCCGTTCTGTGTCTGTCTTGTCTATTTAGATCAGGGGTCGGCAACCTTTCAGCAGTGCTGTGCCGAGTCTTCATTTATTCACTCTAATTTAAGGTTCCGTGTGCCAGTAACACATTTTAACGTTTTTAGAAGGTCTCTTTCTATAAGTCTATAATATAGAACTAAACTATTGTTGTATGTAAAGTAAATAAGGTTTTTAAAATGTTTAAGAAGCTTAATTTAAAATTAAATTAAAATGCAGAGCCCCCCCTCGGACCAGGGGCCAGGACCCAGGCAGTGTGAGTGCCACTGAAAATCAGCTCGCTACCGCAGGTTTCCCACTCCTCATTTAGATTGTAAATTCTTCAGGGCACGGGCCATCTACTGTTCTCTGTTTGCACTTTGCCTAGCACAATGGGGACCCACTGTTAGTTGGTCCTTAGGCACTAAGGTAGTGAATATGATTTGTTATAATAGTAACTCTCCTGCCACTTTGAGCCAAAGAAGATGGCCTTGGGATGCGTAGCCTTATTTGGGGTGTGAGAGTAATGTTGATTTGATTTATCAACTTAATTTAATGTGTATTGTAATTATTTTAATTAATTAATAATAATACTTAATCATTTATATTAATTAATATGGGTTTAGGCTCGCCAATTTGTTTGATCAGAAGATAAAAGTTCGTGTTTCGAATCAGGTTCCACAGAATTGATAAAGGGACCTTCGGGGGTATGACAGGAAGCTCACAGTGAGACAGATATAGTCATAACGACTTTTTATTATACTCAATGAAATAGTAAGTAAATTGTAAAACAGGTAGAATTACAGAGTTACAATTGTATTACTGTTATTCAGGAGATGCATATGATGATACAATATTATGTGCTGCAAACTTTTGGTTAATATTCACACCCTGTTTTGATAAACTGGTGTTGGCCTCACCTCTGGCGGTTCTGGTTTCACAGCTCTTGCAAGGGAAACTAATGCAAAGAGCTGTCAAAGCTACTTTGGAATTTACTTTTTAGCTCAACTAAATAATCTAATACACAAATTAAAATAAAGTTTAGAGAGACCAAGCTTAGCCGAGACCCTTTTGAACTTAAAGTTTGAAAAGAAAATAAGTGTGGCCTATTACTGGTTAATAGCTGTCGTAGATGGATAGCATGAATACGTAGTTGAAGATGGTGAAGCGTAGAGAAGGAGGAGGAGGTCGAGGTGCGGGTAAAAAGAGATATGTTACCTCTTTTTATAGCGAGGTAGGTTACCTCTTTTTGGAAATAAATGCCGAAATCCTTCCTTTTATGCCAAAATTTCAGTCTTCCCCCATAGAAATGATAGGGTACACTTACTCCTTAGGCTAGTATGTATGTGCGTATGGATGGCAGGTATCTGCGCACTTGTGGGGTACTTGTTAAGCCTGTGAGTACAACTTGAAAAATCCCTTTGCTATTCTTCATTGTCTGTTGGTCTAGGTAAAGAGTCTTAGACCTAAGCGTAGGCACTTTATTTGGGTATAGGAAAAACAGTTCCTTTTCTGGATGAAAGGGCACAGGATATAGCTATGCTAACTTTGCTTTAACTTAAAATGCAGGTTTTTGGCGTGTAGGTTTCTTGAATTACAGCCAAATATATTTTTAATATGAATTAATAAACCTATCACAATACTGTACTTATAAGAAAAGAGATATTGATGCAGGCAAGCAGATGAATCCTGAGGGCTACAGATGTTACTGCCTAAAAATGAGATGGGGTTAAAACTACGGAATATTCTTTGTGACAAGTATCCCACAAATTCCACTGACCTCCCTTGTTTTCTTTGCCTGCAGTAGGGTTTCCAATTTCCAAACCTGCTGTGATCTCGCAGCTGGAACGAGGGGAAGAACCGTGGGTCCTGGACCTCCAGGGCTCTGAAAAGAAGTGGTCCCGAGCTGCCGTCACAGGTGAGGACTTGGTTAAACAACTCAACAACTGCTTAGGAATGCAGGAAACATTTGGGATGCCCTACAAAGATCCTGTGAGCTCTCCAAGTTCAGGATTGTCCCCTGCAGATGTGGAATCATTATGGCAGATGTCACTCATGGCTTCCCTCCTATTCTGACTGACAACTGGCAGCAGGTCCCTCCCCGATCTCACTTTCCCCTGAGAGTTATGGTGCAATGAGGACCCAGAACTGATGCCTTCCTCTCTTCTCTGTGGAAGGGTTTGGGGAAAATCAGCACCTGATAGGTTTGATCTCTCCCACATATATTTTGGTTTGTTCATCCCTTTTTCCATTCCTCTCTCTGACATTTCCTTTTTCTCAGGCACAGGGAGTGACCTATGTCTGGATTCTCTCTGTCTCCCATCCGGCGATGGGATGGTGAGTGAAAACAAGGAGGAGAAACCCCAGCAGGAAGACACTGTGCAAGTAGATCCACATTGGCTGTTATCAGGAAGATCCAAAGGGAATGTTTCCAGGAGTTGTGCACTCCCAGAAGACACAAAAGCCTGTGAGACTCAGCAGAGGCCAGAAGAAAACTACAGTCGCCACTCAGACCTTATTCCACACAACAGAGTCAACTTGGAAGAGAGACGCTACATGTGCCATGAGTGCAGGAAAAGCTTCAATCGGCGCTCAAACCTTATCACACATCAGATAATCCACACAGGGGAGACGCCCTACACGTGCTCTGAGTGCGGGAAAAGCTTCGGGCAGAGCTCTCACCTTATCACACATCAGAGAATCCACACAGGGGAGACGCCCTACACGTGCTCTGGGTGCGGGAAAAGCTTCAGTCGGAGCTCACACCTTATCACACATCAGAGAATCCACACTGGGGAGACGCCCTACACGTGCTCTGAGTGCGGGAAAAGCTTCAATCAGAGCTTTGACCTGAGCGCACACAGGAGAATCCACACTGGGGAGACGCCCTACACGTGCTCTGAGTGCGGGAAAAGCTTCAGGCGGAGCCCTGACCTTATCATACATCAGAGAATCCACACAGGGGAGAAGCCCTACACGTGCTCTGAGTGCGGGAAAAGTTTCAGGCAGAGCGCTCACCTTATCACACATCAGCGAATCCACACAGGGGAGATGCCCTACACGTGCTCTGAGTGTGGGAAAAGCTTCAATCAGAGCTCACACCTTATTAGACATCACAAAATCCACATGAGAGAGAACTGTAACAAATCCCTTGACTAGGGCTGGCCAAAGTTTTGTTTTTTTAATTACATTTGCTAATTCCCACATAGTGATTTTTGCACCATCTTCACCAAGGTCTCTCAGCTCCACCAGATCAGTTGCCTTCTTCTGCCTTTTGCAGCTCACTCTTCTTTGGGGTCAGTCCTGTGATCTTTTCTATCACCTCCTTTCCTTTGAGTCGAAGGAGTGTGTGTCCCTCCTGCCAGGAATGTTCATCCCTCCAGGTGGGGGAGAGGTTTGATCCCAACAAGCTACACTGAGGCAAAAACTACCTGTGCCTGACAGCCACTAGGGCTGTACATGGCGTTGGCTGCTCAAGTTAGTGATCGTAATGTAAACATTTGTAGTGCAGATGCAGCCCAGGTGCAGGGGTTGGCATTAGCTTCCCCCTTGACCTGACCTAAACTCCATCACTTTCCCTAGTCTAAACAAACCCTGAGCACCACGGTTATACTGTTCCCCCATTTCACAGCAACTGTTAGTCATCGAGTTCTCCCTTGGGGAACCAATTGTTTCATTCCCAGTTGCTCTGATGTTGCTTCAGGTTGTGCTGGGGAGCAGATATTTTTATCATCATTTTCCACACTTAAAATATATTGAACTATAACAAAGAGCAGGAACAGGGCAGGGATAGGGAAAAATGTCATGTCACCCATTGTAACAACAGACGTAGTTAGGGTAAGACAGAGGGATTCCCTTATTCCCTATCACCATCCTCCTTCAATCCGTGCTAGAGCCTAAGAATCCTTTTCCTTTCCCCCGTTGTGGGATGGGAGACGTCCCAAAGTGCTCCCTGTGCTATAGCACATGGCTAAGCTCAGAGAATAAACCCCCAATAACCCCTGAGCTTTGCTTTTTGAATTCTGTGTTTCCGATTACTTCAAGCCTGGGCATTGTGATTATTTACCAGTTTCTCTAGCACTGTTCCTACCACTTTTTCTGTAACATTTTTTGTTTTTTTATGGGACAGGGTTGTTATTCCTTTGCCTAACCCCAAGCTGGAAGGCCAGGGTGTCTGTTTTCTCTGGCCCCTCCCCAGAGACAAATCTGACAGGGTTGCACCTGCCAGGAGCAAACAAAAAGCCCCATCGGTCACACACACAAAGCAGATAGACACACACAAGACACAGAAGAAACTGAATTATTTGAGCTATCAACATTTCCACTTTCCCACAGCCATGTTAGTTCTGAAGGTTGTTTTAATTTGTTTATTTTCTTGGAACCAGAACTGGGGAAAGAGACACTGGAGTTAGTGGAATAACAGCGGGAAGGGATAAGTCTCATGATTTGTCACTAACCAAAGGCTTTTTAAACAGAGCGATAATGTTACTGAATGGTCTGGCTAACCCTGCAGTTAGAAACAATCAGCTCTACGGGTGGTAAATTTACAGAGGCTCTGCTGCTGATCATGAAATAGAAGCACATTGCCTTTAAACAGCTGCTATTTCAATGCCTCTGAAAGTACAGAAAACAATGATCTATGTTAAAGGAACGTTGCCATTTCTCAGAGCCCCAATTTCTGTTGTGTGTGTACAGGAAGGTTTGAATGTGTAGCAGGTAGTTTAGTAAAGCTTAGCTATTTTATGTGTGTAACAGGCTCCTGCCCACCTCCAGCAGAGGTTTCAATCACATACGATGGCAACTTACCGAATGTCACACAAATTAGTCCATCCCTCCCCATATTCAGTCTCTGACCGGAATGTTCGAATGAGAGAACTGGGAAAGTATCGCAGTAGGAATACATTAACAAGTGGGATTAATCAGAGCTGGGCTGCAGACAGAGCCTGGTCTAGAGCTGGTGAAGTGACAGGGACACGCTCCCGCTAGTGCCGGCTCTGAAATAACAGCAGAAGCAGATCGAAGAGAATGAGCTCATGGGCAGCTGCCCTGTCAGTGATCTCTCCGGGTGGTCCATGGTGATTCATAACAGAGCCATTAGGTATCAGAGGGGTAGCCGTGTTAGTCTGGATCTGTAAAAGCAACAAAGAATCCTGTGGCACCTTATAGACTAACAGACGTTCTGCAGCATGAGCTTTCGTGGGTGAATACCCACTTGACTTGCATCTGAAGAAGTGGGTATTCACCCACGAAAGCTCATGCTGCAGAACGTCTGTTAGTCTATAAGGTGCCACAGGATTCTTTGTTGCTTTTACAGAGCCATTAGGGGAGCAGGAGTCATCCCAATGGAAATCTCTCCACTTCTTTCTCAGTGTTACCTTCTTAGCCCTGGCTTTGGAGATGATATTAGCCTTATCCTGTCTTGATTTTAGGTAGGATTTTGATCACCTGCTTGGGCTTGGCAGCTTAGAACTTTTGAGGGCTTTTCTCTGCCTTTTTGGTCCCTGCTGCAGTCAGTACATTCTAGACATGGGCATGGTGACCTCCCTGGGGATCTTGACGGCTTTAGCCAGCTTCTTGGTGGCTATTTTCCTGCTCACAGCCACTGTCTTCTTCTCATGCCTTGTCCTGGGGCCCAGCTGCTGGTTGAATGGGAAGGAGCCAAAGTGCTGGTGACTTTAGCCCGCACCAAGTGGCCTTTGCTCGTCAGACTCCTGAACCCCAACTGGATGTGGTTCTTGTTCTTCTGCACAGCACAGCCCTGGAGAGGAGGGATCTGCAAATGTACATTCATGTGATCCCTTTGTTTAATTGATGAAAACATAAACTAGACACTTAGAGGCTTGGAACTGATTTCAGCTGATGGGCAGGTGTGCTAGGTTTTTATGCATTTGGACAGTGAAATGTTGAGTGTTTACATTCATTTCAAGCATCCCCGTATAGTGGAGCTCCTGAACATAATGGAGAATGGTAATCAAAATGTTTTCCCTATTTTTTAAAAAATAAAAATGAGAGGCTTATTAGAGGGCACTTGGATTTGAAGCAAGGACCACTTGATCTGCAGTCAAACACTCTACCACTGAGCTATACCCCCATGAGAGTAGATACTTTCCCCATTGTAGCTGAAGCACATCAGTGATTCCAATAGCAGGGGCAGGTTCTCTCTGGGGCACAGAGATTTTTTGGAGAGTTGGTGGCTCCTTTCTTTCCTCACCCTGGAGTAAACTCAGCTTTTTATTCCATGGTACATGTTTTATGGACTACAGCAGCAGCTTGAAGAAAGAGCAGAGTGAATATCTCACTCTCAGGGCTGAAGGTGGCCACGTCCCCTCTGTCTGACCGTTGCCATTGCAGGAGAGAAGGTTTCAATGGAGTTGAATGCCCTGACTCAGACTAGAGACACAGAAAGGTTTTGCTGTTCATTGAACAGCAAGGGAAATTGTGTCTGTATGTGAAACTGAGGAGGGACATGAAATGCCCACAGGGTGGCGCAATGCCCTAAGCTAAGGCAGGAGGGTGAAGGAATGGGGCTGAGGAATGACTGAAGTGGACTCACCTGGGATTGAAATGACATTTGTTTGTGCCGGGTAGTGAGAAATGTGACATTAATTCAGATGCAGGGTTGAGGCTTCTTTAGCTCCTTGTAGAATGTGAACTTGATTTCCCTGAAGGGAGAAAGGGAAAGTCTGGGGCGGCCTTTAGTCCCTGGCTGGAGCAGTGTATAAAAAAGGCTCCAGAGACGCAGCTGGCAATTACAGGCCACTAAGGCTAACGTCAGTACCAGGCACATTGGGTGGAATTGTAGAGCCCAATGATTAGACTCATAGCTAACCAGGATTTGCTGGGTAAATCTATTGGGTTTCCAGGAAACGGGGCGGAAGCCCGCCCAATGCTAATGGATCCCCCCCTCAGCCTAAGGGGAGGATCCACAGGGCCTCAGAAACCCACTAATTCCGGGGGACAACTAATAAAAGAACAGGGACAGGAGTGCGGTCAAAGGGTCATAAGAAGGGAGCCTGACGGGGACACCGAGCAGAGAACCCCGGACAGCGCCCACTGCTCCTCGAAGGCTTCAAGGGAGCCAGTGGACGCCGCCCAGAGGAACTCTGCCCGGAGACGTGAACGGACTAAGGACCGGAAACAATCCCCACAGTTGCAGGAGTCTCTGTTGGCCAACCGCCTCTCCCTGGTCACGTAGATGGCCATTTTAGCCAGGGCGAGGAGCAGGTTGATCAGGAGGTTCCGCGACTTTGTGGAGCCACGGATAGGGAGTGCATGGAGAAGGAGGTAGGGGGAAAAGTGCAGCCAGAAACGCAATAGGATATTGGTGAGGAGCCGGTATAGGGGCTGCAGCCTGGCGCACGCTAAATAAACGTGCGCCAGGGTCTCCACTTTGTTGGGTGTAGCGGGGTGGTCCCCTGCTCCTGCCCTGCGGGGCTTGAAGCAGCCCAGGACAGGGCTGGGGCAAGGAGCCTGGGCTGATTGGGGGAAGCAGGCTCAGCTGTGGCCATGCTCCAGTCAGGCCCAGCTGGCCCCTAAAAGAGGCTGTGAGCCAGGAGCCCAGTCAGTCTCCCTCTGTTTGTAGCGAGAGAAGGGCCTGGCTGCAGGGACCTATGCAAGACACCTAGATTGGGAGCAGGGCTGGGGAAGGGCCAGAGGAGCTGGGAGCTCTGGCCTGGAAAGCCCCAGGCTGCAGGCCTGACTATAGGCTGAATGGGTGCAGGGCTGCAATGGGGCAGCCCAGGGGGAAGCAGAGGCAGCAGGTCCAAACCCCTTTGCCTGTGATGAGTGGCTCATACTGCAGTCTGCCCCAGTGAACGGGGGCTGGATGGAGACTGGGCAGTAGCCAAGACTGAGGTGAAGTGGGGATAGTGGGTGGGGGTTCCCCTGGGAGGGGGAGACCCAGAACTCGGGGGGTACTGCCAGGGTAAAAGAGGCACTGGGGTCCTGGGAGGGACAGGGGGCCAGCTGCGGTAAGGCAGATCACCGGCCTGCAGAGTGTGCTCTGACGGCTGGAGAGCTAATTCCCAAGACGACCAGCAGGAGGTGCCGCTGGGTGAGTCTGCCCCTCCTTACATTGGGGAAGAATGAACATGGTTTTTGTAAAGGAAAATCATGCCTCACGAATCTACTATAATTCTTTGAGGGAGTCAACGAGCATGTGGATAAAGGTGATCCTGTGGATATAGTATACTTAGATTTTCAGAAAACCTTTGACAAGGTCTCTCCCCAAAGGCTCTGAAGCAAAATGGGATAAGATGGAAGGTCCTCTCTGGGTTAGGTAACTGGTTCAAAGGCAAGAAACAAAGAGTTTGACTAAGTGGTCAGTTTTCAGAATGGAGAGAGGTAAATAGTGGTGTCCCCCTGGGGTCTGTACTGGGACCAGCACTGTTCAACATAGTCCTAAGTGATCTGGAAAAAGGGGTAAACAGTGAGGTGGCAACATTTGCAGATGATACAAACCAACTCAATTTAGTTACGTCCAAAAGAGAGTGCAAAGTGTGACAAAGGGATCTCACCAAACTGAGTGACTGGGCAGCAAAAAGGCAGATGAAATTCAATGTGGATCAATGCAAAGTAATGCACATGGGAAAACATGATCCCAATTCTACATCTAAACTGATGGGGTCTAAATTAGCTCTTACAACTTAAGAAAGAGATCTTGGAGTCACTGTGGATACTTCTCTGAAAACATCTACTCAATGTGCATTGGCAGTCAAAAAAGCCAACACAATGTTGGGAAGTCATTAGGAAAGGGATGGCTAGCGAGACAGAAATATAATATTGCCTGTCTATAAATCTGTGGTCTGCCCACATCTTGAATACTGGAGCTGGTCCCCCATCTCAAAAAGATATATCGGAATTGGGAAAGGCACAGAAAAGGGCAACCAAAATGATTGGGGTATGGAACAGCTTCCATGTGAGGTGAGATTAGTAAGACTGAAGGGAGTTTTCAGCTTGGAAAAGAGATGACTAAGGGGGGGCTAGGATAGAGGTCTATAAAATTACGACGGGTTTGGAGAAAGTAAATAAGGAAGTATCAGAGGGGTAGCCGTGTTAGTCTGGATCTGTAAGGAAGTGCTATTTACTCCTCATAACCCAAGAACTGGGGTCACCTGATGAAAGGAATAGACAGCAGGTTTAAAATAAACCAAAGGAAGTATTTTTTCACCCAACACACAGTCAACCTGGGGAAACTTTGCCAGAGGATGCTGTGAGGGCCAAGACTATAACAGGGTCCACCAAAGAACTAGATAAGTTGATGGAGGATGGGTCCATCATTGGCTATTAGCCAGGATGGGCAGAGATACAAAACCATGCTCTTGAAGTGTCCCCAGCCTCTGTTTGCCGGAAGCTGGGAATGGGCGACGGGATGGATTGCTTGATGATTCCCTGTTCTGTCGATTCCCTCGCGGGCACCTGGCATTGGCCACTGTGGGAGGATAGGATTCTGGGCTGGCTGGACCATTGGTCTGATCCAGTATGGCTGTTCTTATGACCAATAGAGGGCAGTCCCGAACAGCAATATTTATATTTGGTGCACTGAAAGGGCTAACTTTCCAAAGCTTACCAAAATGATTAGTGAAAGTGTTTTGGAGAAAAACACTAAACAGAAGAATGTAAATGAAAATTGGGAGCTATTGTTTAAGGAGCTTGTTAGATGGGGCATAAGCCACATTGCCTAATTACCTGAGCTTGCAATGGCCTTCCACTCAACTCGCTGACATTTCTCCATCTGCAAATGTGGTAACTTTTTAAAAACCTAGATCCAATCAATTACAACATGTCAGGGAAGATTCTAAGCATCAATGATCTGATCATTGGGTTGATGGTGGTAAACAAGAGATTCCCATAAGGCTCCCTCCCTCCCTCTTCCCAAGAGCCATATTCATCCTCTCTCCCCCCACATCCTCTGCAAATTTTCAAAGACAGATGCCTCGTGATGGCCTTTGCTCTTGGGGAAGTTGCCTAGTGGTCAGGATTTCGGTCCTTTGGGGTGGAAGGACGCAGCAGATGGCAGGGGAGCCCAGGGCCTCCCATGGGCTCTGACCCAGGCCACTCTGAGGACCACACTTCCTGCCACCTCACTATTGTCCAAAGTTTGCAGTTTGTCACAGGAAGCTCTGAACGGTGTCAGCTCACTGCTTGGCACCTCTTTGCAGCCAGGTACGGCAAGGCAACTCTCTTCTTCTTGGGATGGCAGCTGTGTCTGTTACGCTGACAGATCTGGGTCAGTGACTTGTCAGTGGGTGGGATTGAACTGGGAACAGGAGCTTAGTGTGTGGGCCTCCACAGCATGAACTGAAAGCCACCTGGCTGTTAGCTAAGACTGTAGAAAAGACTCATTTTCTCTCTCCCTCTAAGTGATCCCGGTGCCACTAGCTGGGACGCCCCACCACACCCTGGAGGTGTGTGGGTTACGTACTTCCCCTAGCTGAGGAAGCGCATCCTGAGATTCGGAGAGTTCCCAGCTGTAATCCCGGACGACCCCTGTAACGATGCAGCCTCTGGCAGGATGCTGCTGAGAGTATCAATTCAGGACAAATTGCTTGGAGCAGGGCAGTCACAGCCCGAGGCTGGGTGCCCTTTACTATTCAAGCACGTCACAGCAGCCATGCAGAGAGGACTTTGGTTTTACCCCACTGGCCAATTGGACGTCATACAAGCAATTCCCTCAGCTATTCCAGTTCCCTTCTATCACCACTAGCACCGCTCCTTATGGGGATGAATGGTTATGAAAACCAATACCCCAGTAAAAGAAAACGGGTTCTCTCAAAGGATCCCAAAGGACCAAAGCCCAGATGCTGGTCAATAGACAAGTCAGATCTTACCCACAAATCACGCTCTTGCAAATCCTTTAGCATTGTTATGGAAAAATCGATCCACCTGTTGTGTTTTCAATCAGATCAGTCTGAGGTGGGAAGGATAGCTCAATGGTTTGAGCATTGGCCTGCTTAAACCCAGGGTTGTAAGTTCAATCCTTGAGGAGGCCACTTAGGGATCTGGGGCAAAAACTGGTCCTGCTAGTGAAGGCAGGGGGCTGGACTCAATGACCTTTTGAGGTCCCTTCCAGTTCTAGGAGATGGGAGGCCTTTTATTGATTAGAAGCACGCAGGGGAGAACCGTTATGGAAACGGCCTCCCGAAAGCTGGTTACAGACAGCCTTATAAAGCTTAAAACCACAATCAGAATATGCAAGTTACATCATTTCCTTATTATTTTCCTAAAAAAATATTGCAAAGTTAATGCTGATTGGAGCAGGAGTAAATTTCCTCCATGTTAGGCTTTTCCTGTTGTTACTTATCTGTTCTATGCGGTTACGTGTTGACAGTAGGGGATATTACAAAATTGTTTTTCAGTCGGGGACTGTTAGGACTTTCCACTGTCTCCTCTGTGCCCCCCTACTTGGCTTGTCTGGCCGGCCCTGGCAGCCTGACATGAGGCCTGGGCCTACAAGGCCTTGGATAACACTGGATTTTCCCTTACATCTAAAATATAAAGGTTTATTCATAAAAAGAAAGAAATATAGATGAGAGTTAAAATTTTTAAAGGAATCAATTACACACAGTAATGGCAAAGTTCTTGGTTCAGGCTTGTAGCAGTGATGGAATAAAGGTTCAAATCAAGTCTCTGGCTTTGGCTACACTTACACTTCAAAGCGCTGCCGCGGTAGCGCTGCTGCGGCAGCGCTTTGAAGCGCTAAGTGTAGTCAAAGCGCCAGCGCTGGGAGAAAGCTCTCCCAGCGCTGTCCGTACTCCACCTCCGTGTGGGGAATAACGGACAGCGCTGGGAGCCGCGCTCCCAGCGCTGGGGCTTTGACCACACTGGCGCTTTGCAGCGCCGCAATTTGCAGCGCTGGAGAGGGTGTGTTTTCACACCCTGCTGCAGCGCTGCAAATTTGCAAGTGTAGCCAAGCCCTCTGGAGTCCATCCACAGCTGGGATGGGTCATTCAGTCTTTTGTATAGAGCTTCAGTTTGTAGCAAAGTCCCTCCAGAGACATGAAGCAGGATTGAAAACAAGATGGAGACGAGGCATCAGCCTTTTCTAGCCTCTTGCCATGTGGTCTTTGCTTTCTTTGTCCCAAGGACACTCTGTCCAGCACGTGGCACAGAAACACCTTAGAGTTCTGTCCATAGGCAGGTCCCTGCAGACCTTGTTGAGTCACAAGGCGTATCTGCCTTCTCTCAATGGGTCAATTGTATAGCTGATGATCCTTAATGGGCCATTAAGCAGGCTAGGCAGAACTGACACCAACTTACCTCAGGTGTTCCCCAGAAGCAGAACACAAGTTTGAAATACAGGCAGCATAGAGCCAATATTCATAACGTCAACTACAAAAATGATACACATCTGGAGATAGCATCGTTATAATCAGCCAATCAGAACCTCTCCATAGACCCCCTTACACGACAACCTTTCTACAATATTGGCTGCAAATACAGAACAGTGGTTGCAACGGTGATCTATACAGTTACAGATTATGTCAATAATGTCACAGGAGGTGACACGGCATCAGTGAGACTGATACTGGAATACTGCCTCCAGTTTTGGTGTCCTCATTTGAAAAAGATGGTGTGAAATTGGAGCTGGGGCAGCAAAGAGCCACCAAAGGTTCTGAGGGCTGGAGAAAAATGCCTTCTAGTGAGCTACTGAAAGAGCTCAACCTGTTTAGCTTATCAAAAGAAGATTGAAAGGTGACTTCATTGAAGTGCTGAAGTGCCTTAATGGAGAGAAAGGATTGGGTATTAAAGGTCTCTTTAATTGAGCAGACAAAGGCATAACAAGACCCAATGGCTGGAAGATGAAAAGAGACAAATTCATATTACAAATAAGGCACAAATATTCAACAGCGAGGATGATTCATCACGGGAACAAGCTACCAAGGAAAGTGGTGGATTCTCCATCTCCTGATGTCATTTAATGAAGACAAGATGCCTTTCTGGAATGTGTTTGCCCCAAAAGTAGCTCTTCTGTCATACAGGAAGCCTGTGATATGCGGGGGGTCAGATTAGATGCTCTAATGGTCTCTTCTGGCCATAAAGTCGACTAATTTCTGACAAACTGAGTTTAACATTGGGAGCAGCGTCTGATGTTTCCCTGTCCAGCCGGCTTGCTGTCTAGAACGAACGCTCCTTGAGTGGGGTGATCCACAGGGAGTAGCTCAAACCTCCAAAGTGCCTGGCCAGGGGCAGGACATTGGCACAGCAAGGGAGGGGTGTGGCAGTGACATCACAAAGGCCTTTTGCAGGACCTCAGCCTATTGGTCCAAGGTGGTGGGGAGGTGGTGACCTCACAGAGAGATGCTGACATCAGCCAGGCAGGACAGGGGCGAGGGGCCAGGGAAACCTCAGAGACCCCTGTGGCTTTGCTGCAGCAAGTCTCCTTCTCCAGGTCTCTCTTTGAGGACTGAGAGAGTATTTGGGTTCATGGACGTGAGCGCCAGGAGGAACCTCTTTCGAGTTTTCTCCTTCCCTTTGAGTGATTTTACTAGAAAACAGCCGTCCCTGTTTAGAAGGTAAGAGCCTCCTTTCTCAGCCTTAGCTTCTCCCTCTTTCAAGTAGGGATAATAATGATCCGCTCCTACCTACCTCACGGTGCATGGAGGCAGGGCCGGCTCTAGGTTTTGCCGTCCCAAGCAAAAAAATTTTGGCTGCCCCACCCCAGCCCTGGGCTCCCCTGACCTCCCTGCCTCCCCAGACCTGGGCTCTGCTCCCTCCACCCACACCCCTGCCATCCCAGCCTTGGGCTCTCCACTCCCAACCCGCACCCCTCTGCCCTCCCAGCCCTGGGGTCTCCCACCCCTGCCATCCCAGCCCTGGACTCTCCCCCACCCCTGCACTCTCCTTCCACCCCAGCCTTGGGCTCTTCCCCTGCACTCTCCTGCCACCCCAGCCCTGGGTCACTGGTAACTTGCTCCCAGGGTGGGTCATTCAGCAGGGATTTTGGATGTGCACAGAACACAGACAGGATTGGTTCCCATATGGTTACAGAGCTGCAGTAAAGTGGAACAATTTTCAGCTTGTGTGATTGGAGGAGATCTGGATGCATATTATAAGACTGTCTTACCTAAAAGAGGAAAAGTTGAGGTGCCTTTATTATTCTTTTGTTACATTCTTTCTTTCTCTGGGGAATTTGCCAATGCAATATCACTGTCTTCCTTAAACAAATAAAACAAAAACAAACAAAAAGTCAATGGCTGTTGAAAATTGCAATTCCAGTCCTAATAACCCCTGGGAAGCATTTCTTGCTCAATTTTATCCTACTTTTTCTACAGCAAATGACAGTGGATCAGCATATTTGATTTGGGAGAAATGAAGTAACAGCTGCCCAAACTGAGCTGGAGCCCTCCTGAATGTTGAGGTATTCAAATCTGGAAGGCAGGTGCTAGATTCCCTTTCTGAACATTAGCTAAATATGGAAAGGAAAAGTCAATTTCTGTTTCCATGGCTCAGGAGTGGAAATCCTCCTACGTGCCTGGTGCTGTATCTAGAGCTGCCCAGGTCCAGCAGAGCCTCCCCGCCCTCACTTTTCATTTTAAATTCTAGTGGGATCCACGTACCTCCCTTGCCGGCTTCAGCTAGAGAGGGGGCCTGTCCATTTAGTCCCCCCAATTCCTTCTTTGGGGGCTGCCAGGTGAGGTCACACCAGTATCCCTCAGCCCGTCTGGGGATGTCTTCTGAAGGGGATGTCTGGGGCAAAGCTTTCTAGTCCAAAAAGTTGGTGGCTGGAGGGGGGCGCCATTTTCAGCAGTTTAATGTTTGGTGCTGCAGTGAGTGACTGCGGGGTGCAGTGATATAGTGACCCCCCCCGGGTCTCTGAATGAGGCTTTATATGGGGGGGGTGAGGGGGCAAGTGGAGAGCAGGTGGGCGAGCGGGTGGGCAAGTGGCAGGTGGGCACAGAGGTGAGCAGTGAGCCAGCAGGGGCTCTAGGGGCCGGCACGGGGTTTCTGGCAGGAGGGAGGAGGTGAAAGGAGGTGAGTGGTGGGCGCGGCACTGACTCGCAGGAGCTGCCGCCGGCCAGCGGGGGGTGAAGAGGGGTGTGATGGTGTGAGCTGGTCACCCTATGGGGGCCGTTTCTTCTCCCTCCCCCAAACTTTCCTTTTCGGCCCACAGCTGTTTCGGGGGGGCAGCGCTGGGGACGGAGGGTTTGTTTCTGCGGGGCGGGCAGCGCTGGGGGGGTGTTTCAAGGGGGCTGGGTGGCACAGCCCAGGGGCGGCAGCTCCTGGGGTGGGGCTCTGGCATAACCCAGGGGCGGGCAGCTCCTGGGAGGGGCTCTGGCACAGCCCGGGGCGGGGCAGCTCCTGGGGCGGGGCTCTGGCACAGCCCGGGGCAGGGCAGCTCCTGGGGCGGGGCTCTGGCACAGCCCGGGGCGGGGCAGCTCCTGGGGCGGGGCTCTGGCACAGCCCAGGGGCGGGGCAGCTCCTGGGGGCGGGGCTCTGGCACAGCCCGGGGGCGGGGCTCTGGCACATTGTGACGCAGGAGCCCGGGCTCAGCAGCTGCTCCCTGGTGGCCACGTGCTGCCAGCAGCGCTGGAGCCGCCCAGGCGGAGCGGAGCCGCTGTTCTCAGCTGCAGCAGGAGCTGCCCCCGGCCCCGCTGGGCTCCAGGTGGGGACAGAGCCTGGGCCCGGGGCTCCCCTGGGTGCGGCTGGCGGGGAGGGGAGGGGAGAGGCCGGAGCTGCAGGCGGGGAAGGGCGGGGGGCAGGCGGGGGGTTGATCGGTCTCTGGGCACCAGGGGAGCCCCGGGGCAGAGTGTGTGTGTGAGTGTCCCGGGCCCAGGCGTGCGCAGGGGGGGAGCCCCGGCACCCCAATGCCCTGAGTCCCGGATGGGGAGGCTGCTCCCCCCCTCCCGTGGGGGCTCCGGGCGGGGGGGAGGCTGCGGCGGCTGCAGGCGGGTGCTCGGCCCCCCCGGACTGACCCGCTGCCGGCAGCTTGTGGCGCCTCCTCCGCGGAGCTTTTCCCCGGGGGCGGCCTGGGCGCAGCTGCGATCAGCTGTTTGCGGGGCAGGCTCCGCTCCGCTGCTCCCCCCCCCCCCCCGCTCCTGGGGGGCTGAGTGAGCCCCCCCAAAACAGTCCCAGGGGTCGGTGTGGGGGGCGGGGCCAGCAGCAGCAGAGCCCCCCCCGCTCCCCTGGGGCTGCCCCGCCCCGCTCGGGCTGGGGGCTCTGCCAGGGCCCCCGCGTGAATCGCTGCTCCCTGCCCGCCAGGATCGGCTCCGGCCACAGCAGCGGCGGGTGCCCCGGAAAGCCCGGCTGGGCTGAGGAGAAGCTCCAGGTACCGGGGGGGGAGCCGAGTTGGGGCGGTGTGGGGGAAGCCCTGGACCCTGGCAGATGTGGGGCTGAAGTCCCCGGCTCCGGAGCCCCAGCCACCTTAGTGCCAAAAGTTGCAGGGCTGAAGCCCTGACCCCCCCTCTGTGTGGAGCTGGCCTGAGCCCCTCTCGCTCCCATCCCCCTTGTGGAGCTGGCTCTCACTCTCCGGCTGTGGAGAAATTCAGCCCCAATCTCCCCATGTTGGTATCTCCATCCCCCCCCCCCCCCGAATCACCCAGCCATGAAGGGATTTAGCCCAGGAGGCAGGGTCACTGTTGGCCCCATTGGGCAGGCGGGATCTAGGGCACAATGAGGTGAAGTGACTTTCCCAAGGCTAAGCAGGGAGTCTGTGGCAGAGCAGAGACTCGAACCCAGAACACCTGAGCCTGAGTCCTGTGCCTTAACCACTAGGCAACCTTCCCCCCCGAAGGAGAGGGAACCTTCTCTGCCACTTTGAGTGTGTGGGTGGGAGCAGCCACTAGACAGAGCTGCCAGGAGGTGGGGAGGGGGGTTGGATAGTTGGGGGTGATTAGGGGTGGGGGTCTCTGGAGGGGTTGGTCATGGGACAAGGAGCAGGGGATTGGATGGGTTGAGGGGTCGGGGCAGGCAGGAGCAGAGGGAGTTGGATGGGTCAGGAGTTCTGGGGGTCCTGTCAGGTGGGGAGCGGTTGGATGGGGCGTGGGAGTCCCGGGGGTCTGTCTCAGGGTGGGGGGGGGGTGGATAAGGGTCAGGGGGACAGGTAGGGGGTAGGGTCCTAGGGAGGCAGTTACAGTGGGGGGGGTCCCAGGAGTGGGAAGTCAGGGGACAAGGAGCAGGGAGGCTCAGATAGGGGTTGGGTCCTGGAGGGCAGTTACGGGGTGTCTCAGGAGGGGGCAGTCAGGGGACAAGGAGCAGGGGGGGTTGGAGGTTCTGAGGGGGGCAGCCAGGGGGCAGGAATTGGGAGGCAGTGGATGGGATGGGGCTAGGGCGGGGCTCCCTGGGTGCACACCCTAATGAAATGTGCTGCACACGCCTATGGTCACAGGGGTGAGCTACTCGCATCCTTTTCCTGTTTGTGCCATTTCTTTCCGTCTCAAAACCTGAGAACAATGCTCTCTCGTTCTTCCCCTTCTCTCTCCCTCCACATGTGGCCAAAAAACCCCAGGAGATTCCCTCATTTTCCCTAAAATTATTGACTCTCTAGTCTCTCATTTTGCCCTATTTTCTCTGTAATTCTCCAGTTGCTGTTTCAATTCTCCTCAGCTTTGGGATGTGAACCCAGCCCGTTTATCTGCAGCAATTTGTCCTTGGGTAGGTGGAATTTGCTGTCCTGTGTCACTCCCCCAGCGTGGGTGGTGGTTAGTAGGTGCTGGCTCGGGGAGCCCGCAGACGCGGCTGCCTCTGGGTGGGGGGGAGATCGGGGGGGCGATCTCTGCCAGTGACAGGACATGGCCGCACAGGAGGGGAAGGGAGGAGCCAGTGTCCCTATGGAGCCGGCCCAGCCCCTTTGGTTCTGCTCCTTTCCAGCATTTTGTTCAGAGACTTTATTACTGGGGAGGCTGAAAAATCTCCCTGTGGGCTTAGCCTGGCAGGAGGGGCCAGGTCTCCCCGGCAATAAAGAGATGGAGCATGTTCCCAGCATGGCAGAGCCTAGGCTGTGTCTCTGCAGGGAAAGATCCTGGGGGAATCGTGATGTGACATGAACTAAAGCCTGTTCTGAAACCCCCACAACTGCCCTTCTCGCCCTGCCAGGCTGCAGGATGTCATCCATGTTTCGCTCCAGTTCATCCCATCCTCCCATGGGACAGGGAAGGGAAATGGCTGCAGTGGAGCCAGCTCAGGTAGGGGTTATTGGGGGGGGGGGGGGTTCCTGCTGGAGGGAAGGGACCGCAAATACACCGGAGGAGGGAGGTTTGGGCAGTCTGGTTTGGAGGTTGGAGTAGCCAAAACATTCACGGGGGGGGGGAGAATGGGAAGAGGCCAGGGTGTAGCAAACCTGCTGGGACTTGTTTAATATGTGGCTTCCATTCTAGGAACAGACCCACGAGGTAAGCGGGTGGAAATGCTCTAATTTGTGGAACAGGAAACAACCCCCCTAGGTGGGGCTAGGAAAATGGGCCAGACTCCCAGGGCTGGAGCCCGACCTGACTAACCAGCGGCTGCTGTGAGATGTGAGGGGCACCCACCAGGGAGGCTGGGGGGGGGGGAGGTTCTTAACCTTTTTCTTTCTAAGGCCCCCAACGTGCTATAAAAACTCCATGGCCCTGCATGTGCCTGGTTCTCTGCATATAAAAGCCAGGGCTGGCGTTGGAGGGCGGCAACCAGGGCAGTTGCCTGGGGCCCCATGTGACAGGCCCCCCCGCAAAGCTAATTGCTCAAGCTTTGGCTTCAGCCCCTGGTGGCAGGGCTCATGGCCGCAGGCTTCAGCCCCAGGCAGGGAGGTTTGGGCTTTCTGCCCTGGGCCCAAGCGAGTCTGACACGGGCCCTGCTTGGAGGCCCCCCTGAAACCTGCTCGCAGCCCCCCAGAGGCCCAGGGACCCCTAGCTGAGAACCACGGCCTTAGGGGATGTGCCCCTCCCCCATACCCAGCTCCAGGGCTGGCCTTAGAGAAAATGGGGCCCTGGGTGAACTTGTATTTTGGTGCCCCCCATCCCCCCTGGCCCTCACGGGCTCCCCACCATCACGTTGTGGGTGTTACCCAGAGTAAGCACATTTGAAATACAGATACAAAGTCAATATCCATAACTTCAGATACGAACATGATGCATGCACACAAATAGGACAATCATATTCAGCAAATCATAACTTTTCCAGTGACACCACACATGATGCATCTTGTACAAAATACATCATAATTATGTCCTAATCATATTATAACCGTACCACTATGATGAATATGGGGGTGTAGTGTCAGGTAGGGCCTAATTTCAAGGCACAGGAGTTGGGAATGGAACTTCCCCTCTTTGTGGAACAGGAAATAACCCTCCAGCCAGGGCTGGGACAACTTCCCAGACTCCCAGTGATGGAGCCTGAATCTACTGGCACTTCATTAGTTACCACCACCCGCAATCTTTGTGATACTGCAAACTTTATCAGTGATGATTTTATACTCTCTTCTAGTTCATGGATAAGAATGTTAAATAGCACAGGGCCAAGAACCAGTCCCTGCGGGAACCTGCTAGAAAGAAATCCACTCGACCCTGGTTCCCCATTTACTATCACAGTTTTTAATCTATTTAATGCATGCCGTGTTTATTTTGTATCAGTCTAGTTTTTTTAGTAAAAATATTGTGCTGATCAAGTCATATCCCTTACAGAAGTTTAGGTAAATTACATCAATACTATTAGCTGCAACCAAACTTTTGATCTCCTCCAGTAAGGATATCCCGTTAGTTTGATAGGCTCTATTTTCTCTAAACCTTTGTTAGTGGGCACTAATCATATTACCCTTCTTTGATTCTTTATTAATGAATGAAATCCAGTATTGGCTGCTCCATTATCTTCACGAGTATAGATGTCAGACTTCAGGTCTTTTAGAAAGTCTTGGATACAAGTTATCCAGACCCGCTGATTTAAACATGTCTGACTTTTAATAGCTGCTGTTTAATGTCCTCATGACTTCTTGTCGGAATGGAAAGAGTGTCGTCAACATCTTATGATAGGAGTACATGATCTGTTTTTCTCCAAATCCAGGAGAGAAATATTTATTGAGGACTTTTACCTCTTCTGCATTATTTTTGATAATTCTGCCATTTCTATCTAGTAAAGTTTGCACTTAATATACTTTTAAAAACTTCCTTCTTATTGTCATTGATTGGTCATTGATTTCTGATAGCTTTCTTTACCAGTTCTCTACAATTCTAACTTTCTAACTTCTGTTCTTTACTATTGACTTCTCCTTTCTTCCATATATTTTATTTGGAGAGTGTTGGGATTCCTACCAGGGAGACACCAGTAGGGTCCAGAGACAGACCCATCTCCTATATCAAACTCTGGCTAGTAGGTATGTGATAAATGTGAAGACCCTGCCTCTGTCTGTCAGCTGGGAGACACAAAGGTTCTCTCTTTCTACCCTCCGATGCCGCCTGGCTGCTCTAAGCTAGGTGAGGTGGGACTCTGTTAACATGTGCCTCACGGAGCTTCCCTTTACCTGGTGCTGCTGTTCCGTGAATAGTGGGGCTGTGAGTGGGGCAGCAGGTACTGAGTGTTGGACTCTTGCTCTTTCAGGGGCTGGTGACCTTCGAGGAAGTGGCTGTGTATTTCACCAGGGAAGAGTGGGCTCTGCTGGACCCCACTCAGAGAGCCCTCTACTGGGATGTCATGCAGCAGAACTATGAGAATGTGACCTCGCTGGGTAAGCAGTCTGTCCCCTCTGTTCTTGGAAGGGGAAATGAAGAGTGAAGTTCATGCCACCCCCACAATGCCATCTGTACTCTATCCTGTTGCAGCATCACCCCAATATGCCAGTGACACACACACACTACCAGAGACCCTCCCCTGCTGCAGAACACTTTGGGAACAGAGCACAGGAGCAGTATCACACAGTCTCAAATATCTCCTCTTTACTCAAGTAAAACTGGGGGTTAGGTCCAGCATAACAAACAGAAGCTTCCTACCCCCGGCCTTCTCTCAAACCCTGAGCCTTCTCTACCCAAACCAGAATGTGCTTGGGGTTTAACAAGCAGGCGGCTGGAGTCAGAGCTGCCAGTCCAGGGTTACTTATCACACAGACACTCGGTGCGTCCTTGAATGCTGGCTGGGGGTATCCAGACAGGGGAGCTCCAGCAGCAGAACACTGAATCTCACCCAGGATTACAGATGACACAACTCCTCACTGCTCTGGATTGCACCCCAGCATGTGAAAATGGCCTAGGTTGGTAGTGACATTTCTTGAGACATGCAGAGTCTTGCTCCCATGTCACCAGGTGTAATAACAATAAGAGGAAAGGCCTAATATGGAAAACTGATTGTTCAGCTCGCTTTTGACCTGCATCACATCTTGCAATATATTCCAAATAAGGAAATTAATGTGTGACGTATGTGTGGTTGTTTGGGGTTTTAAGCTTTAAAAGGCTTGTGTGATTTTTAGCTCAGGGGGACAGTATTCCAATAGCTGTCGCCCCCTGTGCACTTTTAACCAAGAAAAGAGCCTCAGGCTGAGCTGGTTCAAAATCAATCGTGTGGTCGTTTTCCACAACAGCTTCAAGAGGTCCCTGTGATGGAATGTAAATGTCTTCTTCACACCTTCCCCCTACAGGAGAATGGCTGTTTGACCAGCTGTTTGCCTTGCTGTCTCTGAGGAACTGCTCTGTGGGTGTTCCCCAGAATTGTAACTTTTTCAGTAATCTCATACAGTAAAATCTCATAACTTTACATACAGTGTTACTACACATTTTAACAGGAGGATAATATTCAGAAGATTATGCGTTTTCAAATGATACCTCACAAGCCATACTGCGTACAAAATTGATCATAATTTTCTAGAAGAGTGAACACAGGGGTATAGACTGACAGTGTCTGTGTGTGTGTTCCCAGCAGATATGTTGGTATTTCAATCCTTCATAAGCACAGTGTTTGGCGTCTTCAAGGACCTGGGGAACTGGTCCTGGGAATTCACTGGTTTACCAAGTGTGACACTGTATGGAATTGTGAGACACTTTGGTATTAATAATAAAATAATATAATCTGATAAATTTGCAATGAATCATGCTAGATATGCCATACCAAGTGTCAGTGAAAATGTTATGATTTGCCAAGTATGATGATATTGTTTCTATGTTTGTATCACCTTTGTATTGTGAGTTATAGGTGTGTAGAGTATATCTGTATTTCCAGACTTGTGCAGTATTTCTGGGTGACACCCCCAGACATATTGGCATCAACACTGCCTAGCCTGTTTGATGGCCCATTCAGGGTCATCAGCTATACAATGAGCCCATGGAAAGGACCAAGGGGATACACCTATTGAGTCAGCAAGACATGCCGTGGTATGCCTGTGTAATGAGAACTCCAAGGCTTTTCCTTGCCACGTGCTGTGAAGCTTGTGTTTGGGACACAGGAAGTACAGGCCACATGGCAAAAGGAATGTAAAGGGCAGCTGCATCATCTCCATTTTGTCTTCCATCTCCCCTTCCTACCTCTGGAGCAACTTCTCTACAAACTGAACCCTGGAACAAAGGACTGAATGACCCATCCAAGCTATGGGTGTGTTCCAGACGGACTTTCAAGCCAGCAACTCACCAATACTGCTAAGAACCTGATATATCCATTTTGGAATGTATCTGACTGCGTTCCCATTTAACTTCTTTCTGTCTTTCTTTCGTTTAAACCTTTAGTTTAGATGCTAAAGGATTGTCTGGAAGGATGGAATTTTGGGTACTATCCAAACCTATACTGACCTGGTGATGTGGCTGAGCCTTTGGGGTCAGAGGAACACTTTGTTTATGTGAGCAGAGTTTTTAAATAACCTCTCACTGTGCTGGACCTAGTTGCTGATTGGGAGTCAGAGAACAGGGATGCAATAAAGGGGGCCGTGTGATTTCTTTTTTCAGCTTCTCGATAACCCGTGTGGGGGATCAGAAGCACAGTTGGTGACTGGTCGGTGAGTTTAACTTCAGTGTTAACCAGCAGTTTTGGGAGCATCTGCTCTCCCTTTTTCAGCCTGCCCTGATCTTGGCATTTTCAGTGAGAACTGCCCCTGGCCCACCAGGTCACACTAAGCACTGAAGTTAAATGAATAGAATGTTTTTTTATGACCAAGTCGTATGAAATCAACTGAACTCCTTTGTTTTCTTTCATCTGAGCAGGGTTTCTAGTTTTCCAATGTGATGTGATCTCCCAGCTGGAACAAGGGGAAGAGCCATGGGTCCCAGACCTCCAGGGTTCAGAGGAAAGAGAGATCCTGAGATCTCCCTGCACAGGTGAGGAAACATTAAACCACCTCAGAATCTGTAAGTGCCTGAAGGAAACATCTGGGATACCCAACAAAGCCCTTGGGGAGGTCTCTCAGTTCATTATTATCCCTAGCAGGGGTCGTATCCTCAGGGTAAATATAGTTCATGGATTCCTATAGATCCTAGCAGACACCAGGCAGTGGCTTCCTCCCTTCCCCCTGCGTATTTGGATGGGATGTGAAGGCTGAATTCATCCCCCCTCCTCTCTCCTACTTGGGAGAAGAGTTTGGGGGAGTTCAGCTCCTGATTTTTATTTGACCTGTCTTCAGCACTTGTTTTTGTTTGGTCTTCCCCTTTCCATCCCTGTTTGAGGTTTCTGTCTCTGTCACAGCAGGTGATGCAATGGCATGTGAGAAAGAGGAGCAGAATTTTCAGCCTGAAAATGTTGAGCCAGTGGGTAAAAACAGAACATTATCTCAAAGATCGAAAAGGAATGTGTCCAGGAGTCATGAGCAGGGAAAATCTTGGGAGATTCAGCACAGACCACAAACAGATCAAGGAAACCAGCCAGGGAAGAAAGTGGATAAATTTATTTCCTGTTGGGGAACTCGGAAGGTCCTCATGGAAACCACAACACAGCAGGATATTCTCAGGCGAAAAAGAAAAAATACATGCACTGAGTGTGGGAAAACCTTCTCTCACAACTCAGCCCTTTCTGTACATCAGAGAATCCACACAGGGGACAGGCCCTATGAATGCAGTGAGTGTGGGAAAACCTTCAATCGCAGTTCGCACCTTATTAGGCATCAAACAATCCACAGAGGAGAGAGGCCCTATGAATGCCGTGAGTGTGGGAAATGCTTCACTAGCAGCTCACAACTTTCTAAACATCAGAGAATCCACACAGGGGACAGGCCCTATGAATGCCGTGAGTGTAGGAAAACCTTCTCTCACAGCTCATCCCTTTCTGTACATCAGAGAATCCACACAGGGGACAGGCCCTATGAATGCAGTGAGTGTGGGAAAAGCTTCACTAGCAGCTCACACCTTTCTAAACAGAGAATCCACACAGGGGAAAGGCCCTATGAATGCCGTGAGTGTAGGAAAACCTTCTCTCACAGCTCAGCCCTTTCTTTACATCAGAGAATCCACACAGGGGACAGGCCCTATGAATGCACTAAGTGTGGGAAAACCTTCAATCGCAGTTCGCACCTTATTAGGCATCAAACAATCCACAGAGGAGAGAGGCTCTATGAATGCCGTGAGTGTGGGAAATGCTTCACTAGCAGCTCACAAGTTTCTCAACATCAGAGAATCCACACAGGGGACAGGCCCTATAAATGCTGTGAGTGTGGGAAAACCTTCAATCGCAGCTCAACCCATGTTAGCCATCAGAGAATCTGCAAAGGAGATAAACATTGTAAAAATCTCTAGGGCTATCAAGACTTTCTTTTCTTTAATACTTTTCCTGATTCCCACATAGTAACTTTTAAAACTCTTTGAACTGTGTGCAGAACCATTATCCCTCAGCTTGTCCAGATGACTGGCCCATTTTTGCCTTTTGCAGTTCACCCTCTTTTGAGATGGATCTATTTGTCCTTTCTATTGTCCCACAAGGAATTGGAGTGTGTCCTCCCTATGAGGAACCAGGGAGCATCACGTTTATACCATTCCTCCTATTGCAAAGTTATTGTTAGAGTCACCAGTGATCCAGATTGTATCCTTGCCAGTTGTTCTCACGTTGCTCTGGGTTGTGCTGAAGAGCAGATATATTGGGAATTTTTCAAATTATATGTAAATGAAGAGGAGCAGGGGCAGGAAAAAAGTATAATTACAGCTTCTGTGACACTGGAAGGAGATGGGGTGAGTCAGAGATTCCTTCCTTCCCCATCACTGCAGAACTGTTACCTTTTGCCTGAGCCAGGCAGAGTTTATCTTCATCACATTCTATCCATCCACTTCTCAAAGTGTCATGTGATGAAGCATTCTCCATTGTCTGTGCTTGCAGATGATGTTTTGACTTCTTTAATCCTATATCAGAGTCGCTATGACTGGAGATGAAAGTGTCAAAGACCTGGGAGGGGAATTCAAATGGATCCCAAATACAGTGTGATCATTTAGAGTTTAAATTCCAGGTTCCATCTATTGTAAAGCCACTTTGGCGAGGTGGCTGTTTTTCCCTCATTATGGGGATGCTAGGATACTAAAAATGTTGTAAATAACATAACTGACTATTGAGACAGGGATGAGGGAAGCAGTTTTGAATGGATCAGAGGAGAATGTGATGGGAGAATCTCTTGTCCCGATACTGAATAATCAGATGTAACCTGCTCTTGAATTTCACTTGACACTTTCTTTGTCATGTATTCTCTATCTGTGATGTGGGTTTCTATCTTTCCTGAAGGCTGTTTGGTCACCCAATTGGATATTAGTTCAGTTTGATAGGATGTAGCTCAGATTTATTGAAGAATTTAAGACAATGACCCTTTGCTAAAGTCCTCATTTATGATTTCTGCTTTGCTTTTTCCCCATCCCTCCATGATGACATGGAGAAAGTTGAAGTGCAGTTCTATCAACAGGAGAGACCTCTCTAATTTACTGGACAGGCTAACAAAGAAATAGCAGTGATTTAAAATCTCCACTCAGAAATGGTGAACAACAGCAGAACCCCAACTAACTGAAGGAAGTGCATCTGATCACAGTGTATTTCAGTTGTTTAAGGCAATATTGTCTCCGATGATCTGGGAAGAGAATTCCACGGTAAGTGGTTTTGAACTAGGCAAAATGCCCATGTGTTTGGTTCTCAAAGCATTTGTAACCCAGGCCCTACAGAAGATCTCTCCTAGCTAATCCTATGCTATGGGAAATGCAGCCCCTCATGACACAGATGTTGAGGAAATAGAAGTGGAGTTTTTGGTGGAATTTATCCTTTGTAGGTGCTAAAGATGTGTATAAAATGAAACCAGTGTTGAAAATGTAATATCGTCAGAAAAATAGCCATTTTTTAATAGAATCTCCAGCTCTGGTAACTAACCAAGATTCTGATCCAGGCCTGTATCCAGTCCCTTCCCTGGACCTGTGCCACCGAATTAAAGAAAAGCTGGGCATGTTTCAGGAAGCCATTCCTCATTCACACTGCTGAGATTTTAAGTGGTTTTGTAAAGTATTCTACTTCAGAGAACTGTAACTTTACCCTATCCAAGACCAAGGATTTGGAAAGAGCTGAGGTTGAAAGAGTCCACACCCAGTTCTTGGTTTCTACCCCAGTAAAGGAAGCTATGGTGACCCAAGGAAAATCGTTTGTACAGCTCCACTTCCAAGTTCAGTGTCACTGATTACACTTCCAAAGTATGCCAGGGTTAGATTGAGAACAGTCATCCTTCAGTGTTTGGATGCAAAGAGAGAGTGCTTCATAGGACAGTCCTTCCCTGTGGATCCCAAACTGGCTGCCTGGATGGGTAACAAGGACTTTCAGGCTGTAGAAATTATGGTAACCAATAAGGCAAAGAATGTGTCAGCCTACAATTTCAGATTTTCAGATACACGCATGTTGAGTCCTGAGACTATGGTTTTGTGTCTGACGCTGTGGCTACACAATTAAGCTGATGTTGGCACAGCTCCACCAATGTAGCTGTGCTGCTGTAGCACTGCAATAACAGATGCTGTAAGCCAATGGGAGAGATTTCTCCCATCAGACTTGATTAGTCCAGCCCCTGCAAGCGGCGGTGGCTATGTTGAGAGGAGAAGCTCTCCTGCTCATGTAGCACTATCTACACAGGGGGTTAGGGCTGTGTAACTACATTGTTCAGCTGTGTGGATTTTTCACTCCCCTAAATAATATAGTTATCCCAATAAATGTCTTTAGTGTAGACCAGAGAGGTTTCTCTTGTGTTTTATGCATTTACCTTACTTCTCTACCTCCTCCTACTTTGAAAGATTAAAAAGTGTGAAAAGAGAGGTATTTTTCTCCATGATGCAAACATTCCGACATAGAAGACCCCTTCTACCAACACACATGGCAGAAGATCCTGAGATACGTGAACTCACAGAAGTAGTTGGGACCTATGTTGGGACAAACCACAACAAGAACCAGGGTTCAGTTGTTGGCAATGGGGATTAAAAGAAAATTAACATATGACAAGAATGTGTGATCTTTGAATATGTTATTGTTACCAATTAAGAGGAAATTATACGTGAATTTATTGGTTAAAGAGTAAGAGACTGTGTGATAATCTGAATTATTTTGGAAAACTTAAAGTTGTCTTGTTTTTGTGTTCTGTTAGTTGTACAGGAAATGATGGCTAATCTTGAAAAGTTAATTAGATTTAACTTACCCTGGTTCCTCAACTGTTGCTACAGCTCTAGTACCCATCAATCCAAAGACTGAGAGAAATGGAGAGTTCCAATCATTGTCCTTTTAGTATCTTATTGTTCTTCTCTCTGTTTTTTGTGCTGGCCTTTCTATACTATCACTTTCTGCATTTGTTTAGTGGTAACAGTTGGTTTCCATCACTCATGTACATTTGTTTAAATCTCTATCCATGGTTAAATAAATGTTTTGCTTTTTCGATAACTGTACTCACGTGCTGTGTGAGATACAGTAGCAATGGTCCACAGTAAAACTAGTAACCTTGGGATACTTGGGGAAGAGAGGATCTGGGATTTCACTGAGTATCTGGTGATCCAAGCTGGACCCCAGAGGGGGACACATTGAAGGAACTCAGGGTTAGGGTGGCTGCTGTAGCTCAGAGGAGGGTGCTTGAGTTCCAGCAGGCTGGTGAGTTTGGTCACTAACATCCAAATGGAAAACTCCCTCTTCCTTGTGGCAGGTGGCAACAAGGAGACTCATAGCCCTCAGCACCCTGAGAAGGGTCATAATGTGTCTCTATGTTGATCCACCTGTCAAATTCACACAGGGAAAGCTCTCTATAGCATAAAACTCTGCCCTAGGAAATCATGGAACATGTGCTTTTCGCTCTGTGGGTACGTCTAGACTACCCGCCGTATCGGCGGGTAACGATCGATTTCTCGGGGATCGATATATCGCATCTCATCTAGATGTGATATATCGATCCCCGAAAGTGCTCCCGTTGACACCGGAACTCCACCACTGCGATCAGCAGTAGCGGAGTTGACAGAGGGAGCCACAGATGTCAATCCCACGCCGTGAGAGCGAGAGGTAAATCGATCTAAGATACTTCGACTTCAGCTACGCTATTCACATAGCTGAAGTTGTGTATCTTAGATTGACCCCCCCAGTGTAGACCAGCCTTGTGAAAGCATGTAAAGAATCCCAAGCGCTGGAGGACAGGCTTTGGGTCCAGAGCGACCTAGACAAATTGGAGGATTGGGCCCAAAGAAATCTGAGGAGGTTCAACAAGGAGAAGTGCAGAGTCCTGCACTTAGGATGGAAGAATCCCATGCACTGCAACAGACTGGTGACTGACTGAGTGAGGGGGGTTTGATAGCAGCCTTCAACTACCTGAAAGAGCAGCAGTGTGGGCTTTCTCCTGGCCACTTTTGCTGGGCTGGGCAGGCATCCTGGAGGCCTTTCTAGAAGAGCATTGGGAACTGAGTTAGAAAAACCAATGTGAAAACCAGAACCTCAGGTTTAGACTCATTTATTTATAATATTAAATCTTCAATTCTAGTGTAACAATCAATACAATTGCTTCAGCCTGATAAGTCTTCCCTTTGGGAAACTTAACTTCTCTCCAAGGGGAGTGGAGAGAAAACACTTTTCACAGTCCAAGAGAGACAAGGCGGGTGAGGGTAAGAGCTTGCAGAGGACCAACCTCTGTTGGTGAAAGAGACAAGCTGTGGAGATAACCCCACACACTTCTTCAGTTCTGGGTAGCCTCCATAACCAGCAGTTAGAACATAAGAACAGCCACACTGAGTCAGACCAGTTCATCTAGCCCACTCTCCCGAAAGTGGCCAATGCCCGGTGCCCCAGAGGACCCCTGGGACCATCATGGATACACCACCACCACAAACAAGGTTAAAAGTCAATGCACAGGGGAGAAGAATCTTGTGTTTCATTCCTTATGTTCTAGTCCCACCGTGTGGCCATTTCCTTTTCTTCCTTTCTGTTAAAAGCTTTGGTGTTTTGCACAGAAACATTATTTCCCCAGGAGAGACCCAGGAGTGGGGGCTGCATTCCTGTGCCAAACAGTCACTGGAAGGGGGCAGACAAAGGCCTTTAGGATGAGGCATCCGTCACTGTCAAAAGATCATCTCCCTCCTGCAGGTCACTGGCAGCCTGAATTTGTTCCTTATCCTCCCAGAGTCTGGGGGCTGGAATCAGCACTACCCAGCCCCTCCGTATGTAGCAGGAACAAACACAAACCTGGTCTTTAAAACAAGCTGTCCCCTTCCTTCTCAGGGAAGATTTTTCTGTGATTGAAGTTGAGCTTCAGTTCCCCTCTCCTAGGGGTGGGGCCAGCTCCCAGTGAGATCTGTTTTCACCTTTGCTCCCTTTCAGTCACTCTGGGATGGTAACTCTGCTCCCAGCTGTCAGGCAGCTTCCAGCCCATCCACCCTGCTCACTAACTCTGTGGTCATGTGTCACCCCCTTTGCCAGCACACAGAGCCTGCAGGAAAGCGACTCCTGCCAGATGCATTGGTGGTATAGTGGTGTGTGTAGGTTCCTTCCACGCAGTTGATCTGGGTTTTATTCCCAGTCAATGCAATAATGGCTTTTCTCTTCTGTTGTTTCCTCATCTGGAAGTGGTTTAATTTCAGTCCCATTGTGTTACAATCACATTATCTATAGAATGAGACAATAAATGTGTCGAAGTCCAGCAGGTCATATAGGATGGAGGCACACAAGGGGCGGGAATGTGTCATCTGAGAAAGACAGAACCCTTGGAAACCTGCATCTCCCATCCCCTGGCCTTGCATGTTATGATTCCAGCTGTGTGAGCTGTTTGTAGGATGTTCCAGCACGATGGGGAAATGAAGTTTTGAGTCAGTTTTTCCTCCTGCAGATTCCTTTGCTGTTATAATTATAATGACATGAACAACAGGGAGGCAAAATAAACATAAACCCCAAATTGCAATACAGGTGGGGAAAGAGACGATCACGGTTAAGCCAAACACATCAAAATAAAAATTAATACTAAAAAAGGGGAGAGGGAAGAGATCAGGTATGTGGAGATCCCCTTGATATTTCAATGCACATTGTTAGAATCAAAGTTCATACTTGACACTGGAAAACCCACAACTACCTGTCTCTCTGAACACCTATGATGAGCAAGATGGAGTTGGGACACCTGTTCTGCTTCAATCATTTACTGTCTCTCTGTTCTCTCCTTCTTCTCCCCCCAATTCCTCATCTCCAATGTCTCTGCCTTTCTCCTCTTGCTCCCTCTCCCCTGCCCTTTCCCAGGAACTCACACTCTACAGCATTTAGGACAAGCCAGAGCTCCCATGTTCTGCACATGAGCCTGTGTCAGAGGACGTGTGACCCCGGTCAGAACCAGTCACCAGATCAATATGACCCTTTATGGGCGACTTCTCTGCCTGCTCTGCAATTTACATCTCCCCTCTCCCCCCCCCCCCCGCACACAGGGTGGGGTACAGCTCTGACAGAGGCCTAACAGGAGAAATTTCAGCCAAAAGACAAAATTGTGTGAAATGTTGAGAAATGAAGAGCCTCCCAAATCCCCAGAACTCTAGTGTCACCCCCATGGCACCAGCACAGGGAACCCAGTGAGATGGGGTTACAGAATACAAGGGGGGAGGCAGCAGGGAGAGAGTTGACAGGGAATCTCTCTTTTTCCTTCTCTCTTCACTTTCTGTTCTTCTCTTTCCTTCCAGGAATTGTAGTCACAGCAGGGAGGGGTTTGTCTCCGTGTCTGTCACGGAGGTGGTGGAAGTGATGGATTCTGTGACTTCCTGCAACCTCCGTGACTTCTGCAGTGGGCACAGTGGCTGACTCCAGGGCCACTCAATCAACTGGCTCCAGGGGCCGCCCAAGCAGCGGCCAATGCGGCTGGCCTGGGGACCACTTGTCCAGTGGTCCCGAGGGCAGCAGGAGCAGCCACAGCCTGGTGGCCTCTGGCAGCACTTCTGGGGTGGCCAGAGCAGCAGCTGGCCCCCTGGGGCTCCCCCCTGCCCTAGCAGCAGCTGGAGTGGCAGCGACTCTTAGGGCTTCTCCCCTGGTAGCTGGTGCTCATTATCCATCAAATAAATCAAAACACTTCCCCCTGCAAGTGGATTTAGCCCGGGACCCTCAGAGTCAGCAGCTGTTACGCCCCCACTGAGCTCTCTGGTCAGGTGTCCTAGTGCCGGGAGCCTCCGATGTAGATCTTAAAATAGCGTTTTTGCACCAGGGGCGGATGAAATTTTGGACCAGACATTGTAGCTCCACTGTTATTTTACTGAATTGCTTCAAAACAGCAAGTGTAGAAAGTCTCCTAAGTGCCAGGCTCTCTGCCATGGAAACAGCTGCCCCTGCTCTCCAGGAGTCTGTGCATTGCACCCAGCAACGTACAAACCTGCTCCGCACTGAAGGGGGGTCAGACAGTGAGGGTAACGCAAATCTTCAGACTATTAACCCAGGTCCCTTTCTTTAACCCAGGATGTGCCAGTCACCTGTTAGCCATGGCGTTATCTTCATCTTCAAATACCTCTCAGGACATTTAACAGAGGGAGTGAACCCCCCCAAATGGCTCCCTGTTGAGGCGTTGTACCGTACCTGCCCCTGGAGACTGTCTGGTTTTATACTTTTAGAGCTTTTTCTCTTCAAACCGCTTATTCCAATCTCTGGGCCAACCTCTGCATTTCAGAGTTTAGAATTTATTCTCATCACCGTCCTATGGCACTTTCCATGTGACTGAGACAAAGCAAGTGGGGGAAGCTCCGTGGCTAATGAAAACCAACGCTCTGGGTGAGGCCTGAACTCACACCCACAGCTGTATTTCCCCCTGCATGAGCCACTATAGGTGCTTCTTAGACAGACTTGGGCTGTAGGTGGTTATATGTGTCTGTGGTTCACCACTTTGGCTGCTCTGTGAAAAGCTGATGGTTCAAACAGAAGCTGGTGGGTTTTTGTTTTGTTTTAAGCAATTAGAGTCTAGTACATTTTAACAGGCAGAAAATGTCCTATTCTGGTCTAGCCCCATTTGACTCCTTCTGTCCATCTTCTTCCTTCGCCCTCAGTGTCTTTCCTTCCCCATTGGGGACATACAGAGATGAACCCCAGTCAGTCTGTGTCACAGAGAGTCTGTATCTCCTAAGGAATGTGGGTGAAGGATTCCAGCTGAATTAACGCCGCTCACCTGGGTTAGAAACATGTGTTTCTTTCGAGCAGATAGTGGGAAATGGGACATTAATTCAGACCCAGGAGGCAAGGCAGAGGCTTCATGACCTTGATCTCCATGAAGGGAGAGAGGATCCCCAGGAAGGAACAGAGCTTCCTTTAGATTCAAGCTGGGTCTCCTGGAAGTTGGAAAAGACCCTTGGTCACTGAGGATCTCATGGGATCGTGCTGCTCCAGAGGCTCGAGAGTCCTGGGTGCAGGGAGGGTGTCACTGCACAGTCTGAAATGGAAGGGAGGACCCTGGAAGGGACAGGGAGGAACAGAAAATGGAGAGGAATGAAACAGAATAAACGCCTCTTCTCTCTCCCATCCCCAACCCAGCAAGAACTGTTATCAGTGGGGAAACTCCCCACCATGAATGGCAGAGACCACAGAGACATTTGCCTCATGCTGAGAAGTAAGGTGACCAGACACCAAGTGTGAAAAATCAGAGACTTTCACCAGATGCCTTGGTGGTATAGTGGTGAGCATAGCTGCCTTCCAAGCAGTTGACCTGGGTTCGATTCCCAGCTGATGTGATGATTCCTCTACTGGGAATTGGTTTAATTTCAGTCATGTTGTATCAGTTTATCAATGGAATGAGAGAATTAGTGTCCCAAGTCCCAACAGGTCATTAAACACCCAGTGGAGGAAGAAAGGGGTGGGACTATATAATGAGCAGTTGGAGTCATCCTGGTATTACAATGCTTGGTTTATTTATTTTTTTTTAAATTTCCTTTACTTCCCTCTCCCTTTTAGACTCAGAGCCTTTAAGGTCAGAAGGGACCAGTGTGATCATCTAGTCCGACCTGCTGCACCTTGCAGGCCAAAAGACCCCACCCACCCACTCCTGTAATAGACCCTGGAGGGGAGGCAGCTCTGTGCACTGCCCCTACCCCAGGCAGCACATGGAGGCCCTCTGCTCCCCTCCCCAATGCATGTGCAGAGATGTGCCAGCAGCACTAAGGTGGCTCCCTGCCCACATTGCCTCCATCCCTCCGTGCCGCTCCCAGAAGTGGCTGGCATGTCCCAGCATCCCCTGGGGTGGGGGGAGTGTCTCCACGTGCTGCCCCTGCCCCGAACACCAACTCTGCAGCTCCCATTGGCCAGGAACTGTAGCCAATGGGAGCTCTGGGGGCAGCACCTGCAGAGAGCAGCACATGGAGATCCCCTGGCCCCACTCATCTAGGAGCTGCTGCCAGAGGGTTGTGTGTACCAGTCACATTGGGAGCTGCACCACCCCTCCTGCACCCCACCCCCACCCCCAGCGCAGACCCCACACCCAAATTTCCTCCCAGTGCTTTGCTTGTCTTCCTTTCACCAGAACCATCCTTCTTCTCCTGGGCTGCAAATAGCCACCCCTGGGAAGCCAAGAGGCAGGCACAGGATTCTGCAAGGTAAGTGTCCCACAGCGCCGTGATGGACGGTGCGATGAAGGTAAGTCTTCCCGAGGTACGATGGAATGTAATGCAGCGAACCACTGGCCAGGCGGTCGGGACGAAGGGCATTCACTGGAGGTACAAGCTTGTGAGTGACTCCTGTGCACAGGGCCCCTTCCCCTTTTAAGGACCTGCTCCTCATGGCCTGCGACTGGAGATGACTTGGCTGCATCTGGTGGGTCACACTCCACCTTGGGCAGTGTCCATGCTCTGGGTGTGTGATCACTGCCTAATGAGAGTCCCAGACACCTTGTCTATCTAGCAGCTCTTCTGATCTTCCAGCTGTTCAACCAGCCCCTTCATCCCACAAGCATTCCAGGAGGGAGCGGGACGGGGAGGGGGAAAGCCACTTCACAGGCATTCAGAGAGGAAGAGGAGACAAAAATGGGAATGGGGAAAGTATAACAGACCTATTGAGCATAGAAATCACTGCTGCTCCTACAACAGCAGGGACAGGCCACTAGGAGCTGGGAAAAATTAAGCCCTCATGTTTCTGCCTGGTTTTGAACCAGGGACCTTTTGCATATTAGGCAAACATGATAACCACTACACTACAGAAACTCTATTGCAGGGCTCTGCCCCTCTCTTCATAAGAACAGAACAATGGCCAGACTGGGTCAGACCAAAGGTCCATCCAACCTCATATCCTATCTGCCAACAGTGGCCAATGCCAGGTGCCCCAGAGGGAGTGAACCTAACAGGTAATGATCAAGTGATCTCTCTCCTGCCATCCATCTCCACCCTCTGACAAACAGAGGCTAGGGACACCATTCCTTACCCAGGCTGCCTAATAGCCATTAATGGACTTAACCTCCATTAATTTATCTGCAAAAATAGTGAGGAGTACTTGTGGCACCTTAGAGACTAACAAACTTATTTGAGCATAAGCTTTCGTGGGCTAAAATCCACTTCATCAGATGCATACAGTGGAAAATACAGCAGGAAGATATATATATATACAGAGAACATGAAAAAATGGGTGTTGCCATCCACACTATAATGAGAGTGAGCAGTTAAGGTGAGCTATTATCAGCAGGAGAAAAAAACTTGTAGTGATAATCAGGATGGCCCATTTCCAACAGTTGACAAGAAGGTGTGAGTAACAGTAGGGGGACAAATAAACATGGGGAAATAGTTTTACTTTGTGTAATGACCCACTCACTCCCAGTCTTTATTCAAGCCTAATTTAATGGTGTCCAGTTTGCAAATTAATTCCAATTCAGCATCTCTCGTGGGAGTCTGTTGTTGAAGGTTTTTTGTTGTAATATTGCGACGTTTAGGTCTGTAATCGAGTGACCAGGGAGATTGAAGTGTTCTCTGGCTGTGTTTGAATGTTATAATTCTTGATGTCTGATTTGTGTCCATTTATTCTTTTATGTACAGACTCTGGTTTGGCCAATGTACATGGCAGAGAGGCATTGCTGGCACATGATGGCACATATCACATTGGTAGATGTGCAGGTGAATGAGCCCCTGATGGCATGGCTGATGTGATTAGATCCTATGATGGTGTCCCCTGAATAGATATGTGGACAGAGTTGGCAATGGGCTTTGTTGCAAGGATAGGTTCCTGGGTTAGTGTTTTTGTTGTGTGGTTGCTGGTAAATATTTGCTTCAGGTTGGGTGGCTGTCAGTAAGCAAGGACTGACCTGGCTCCCAAGATCAGTGAGAGTGAGGGATTGTCCTTCAGCATGGGTTGTAGATCCTTGATGATGCACTGGAGAGGTTTTAGTTGGGGGCTGAAGGTGATGGCTAGTGGGGTTCTGTTACTTCCTTTGTTGGGCCTGTCCTGTAGTAGGTGACTTCTGGGTACTCTTCTGGCTCTGTCAATCTGCTTCTTCACTTCAGCAGGTGGGTACTGTAGTTGTAAGAACGCTTGATAGAGATCTTGTAGGTGTTTGTCTCTGTCTGAGGGGTTAGAGCAAATGCGGTTGTATCTTAGAGCTTGGCTGTAGACAATGGATTGTGTGATGTGGTCTGGGTGAAAGCTGGAGACATGTAGGTAAGTATAGCGTTCAGTATTTTTCCGGTATAGGGTGGTGTTTATGTGACCATCGCTTATTAGCACAGTAGTGTCCAGGAAGTGGATCCCTTGTGTGGACTCGTCCAGGCAGAGGTTGTAGGTGGGATGGAAATTGTTGAAATCATGGTGGAATTCCTCAAGGGTTTTCTTTTCCATGGGACCAGATGATGAAGATGTCATCAGTGTAGCACAAGTAGAGTAGGGGCATTAGGGGACGAGAGCTGAGGAAGCGTTGTTCTAAGTCAGCCATAAAAACGTTGGCACACCGTGGGGCCATGTGAGTACCCATAGCAGTGCCGCTGACTTGAAGGTAAACATTGTCCCCAAATGTGAAATAGTTATGGGTGAGGACAAAGTCACAAAGTTCAGCCTCCAGGTTTGCTGTGACATTATCGGGGATACTGTTCCTGACGGCTTGTAGTCCATCTTTGTGTGGAATGATGATGGAGCATCTACATAGCCAGACAATCCTGCTGTCAGGGTGCCAATGTATGAGATGATGGGGCGTCCAGGATTTCCAGGTTTATGGATCTTGGGTAGCAGATACAATAACCCTGGTTGGGGTTCTAGACTGTCTTGTTGCCAAGGGACAGAGAAACTCAGCCAGCCGCAGGGGGTGCAGAACACCGTCCTAGTGTGGGGGTGACAGCGCCTCCAAGATCCTGACACCCCTATTGGTTCCACTGCTGGTTGTTTTCCTTTTCCGGTGGGACTTTGGGCAAGTTGCTCCCCCCTCTAGGGCTCCGTCCCCAGCAGGCAAATGGGGATACCGTACCTTCCCACTATTGGAAAGTGCTGGGAGAATCCCCCAGCCAAAGCTGCTCTGACAGAGCTAAGCAGCATCTGACCATTCAAGGTCGGAGTGCGCTGCCCAGGAGGAGGAGTGTGTGGCTCTGGGGTTTCACTTCAGCCCAGTCTAGAAAGAGGGGCCCAGCCATGGGGTTTGGCTCAAGAAGACCAAGTCTCCAATTTGTTACGGGTGTTTTGAATTCCAATCCTGAGCTCCAAAGTGCTTGGTGTCATTTGCACATTTTAGAAGCATGCTCTCCACTTCATTTTCCAAATCATTCATGAAACTATTGAATAGTACCGGACCCCGGACTGATCCCTGCCGGACCCACTAGCTGCCCCCTCTCCGTTGGGCAGCCAAACCTGGAGAGGGGCCCTTGGAGTCTGGGCTTTCAACCAGCTCTGCACCCACATGACAGTGATTGCATCTAGACCGCATTTCCCTCGTTTGCTTGTGAGAATGTCCTGCGGGACTGTGTCAAAAGTCTTAGTAACCCCAAGATAGATCCCATTTACTGTTTACCCACCACCACTAGGCCCGGAACCCTGCCAAAGAAGGAAAGAGGATGGGTTTGGGATGATTTGTTCTTGACAAATCCATGCTCACTTGTCCTAAGAATCAAATTATCCTGTAGGTGCTGCTGACAAACTGAGTGTTTAAGAATGTATTCCAGTATCTCTCCAGCTATGGAAGTCAGGCTAGGTAGTCTGCAAATCCAAGGGGTCTCTTTGTTCCCCTTTGAAAGATAGGTCCTGTCTTGTTCATGGATGGGAAGATGTTCTTTTTCAGGGATCTCAGACGAGAACTGGGGCACAACACCTGGTTTGTTAAGGCCACAAAAATGGAGGCAGGAACTTCTTCTCTCCTGCTGGCAAAGAACCCCAGGTACCGAAAAGACAGAGACTCACATCCCTGAATGGGCTTTAGAAAAAGCAGTGGTTAAAAAGTTTGGCCCCGACCATTTCTTATTTCCGCAGACTAGACATTTTAGCAAACTTTAGAATTCCTTGGGGCTAAACACCGTGAAACTCCCCTTTCTCCTTCATAGAGGGCTTTAACACCCCTTATCTCACTCAGGCTCACGACTGCCCAGAGCTCGAGAACTGTTCCTGTTCCCACTGGACAGATGGGGAGGAGCCTGAGGTCCAGAGAAGGGAAATGACCTACCCAAGGGCCTACACCGCAAGGCAGTGGCAGAGCCAGAAAGAGAAGCCACCAGTTCCGACTCCTGACAGACAAAAAAACTCCAGAGGCAGGTATAGATCCCAGGAATCGAGATGGTGGGGAAATTTCATTCAAACCGTTTCTGTCAGAAAATCCCATTCAGACTAAACCAGTTTGTTTCTCGAAATCATAACAAGTGGGATGAAAGTTCTTTGCAAAAAGATTTTGTTGCAAAACAAAAGCATCTCCTGTTTGTCACAGTGTGTTAGATTGTCTCGTCACACACAAAGAGGAGACACTTAGATCTCAAAAATTAGATAAAATGCTTCAATCTGAGCTAAGTCGTTGCTGCTCTTAACAATTTAAAAATAAAAAAATACAAATAAAATAGACTGTTTCAGCTATTCTATTATGTCATAATCTGCTCTGAGTAAACGTGATAGGACACCTCATATTATGCACTACTCCTAGTGACACTCTCCAATGGATCCCCATCCTCCACCTACCGTGAGGTAGGTAGAAGAGGATCATTATTATCCCTCCTTGAAAGAGGGAGAAGCTAAGGCTGAGAAAGGAGAATTGACTTGTTTGAGGTCACACAGCCAGTCAGTGGCAGAGTTGGGAACAGGACCCAAGAGCCCTGATTTTCAAACTAACCATCGGATCTTGAATTTCAGACATTGAATGACCTGAATAAAGTGCTCTGATGAGCTCCAGAGCAACAGCAGTGCACAGGAATTATCCAGCAAGTATTTGAGGAGAACTGCAATGTTAGAAGACTAACAAATTTATTTTAGCATGAGCTTTCGTGAGCTGCAGCTCACTTCTTCGGATGCATCTCACGAAAGCTCATGCTAAAATAAATTTGTTAGTCTTTAAGGTGCCACAAGTACTCCTGTTCTTTTTGCGGATACAGACTAACACGGCTGCTACTCTGAAACCTGCAATGTTAGAGAGAATCATGAACTGCTCAGAGACCATTAATGTAGAGAAGCAGCAAAATTCGTCAAACATAGAACTGGTTCTGACTTATTTCCTTGGTCTTGAAAGAGAACAACAAGGACCTGAGTCTCCTCCCTGTCAATAACCCCTGCTCAGCCAATCAGGGTAGAGACTGAGGACGGGAGGCTGAGGGTTCTCACCAGAGAGCCCAAAGGATGGCCCAGGTCACTGGTGGGGATCAAATAAAATTCAGAATAAAATTCGGCCTCCTTAAGCTCGTGTTTTCCATGCCTAGAATTCAACTCTCACCAGATGGATCAGACTGAACAGGTTTCAAACCTCCAGGAGGCTCTTACCTTCTAAACAGGGACGTCTGTTTTCTAGTAAAATCACTACAAGGGAAGGAGAAAACTCAAAAGAGGTTCCTCCTAGCGCTCACGTCTGTGAACCCGAATACTCTCTCAGTCCTCAGAGAGAGACCTGGAGAAGGAGACTTGCTGAAGCAAAGCCACAGGGGTCTCTGAGGTTTCCCTGGCCCCTCGCCCCTGTCCTGCCTGGCTGATGTCAGCATCTCTCTGTGAGGTCACCACCTCCCCACCACCTTTGACCAATAGGCTGAGGTCCTGCAAAAGGCCTTTGTGATGTCACTGCCGCACCCCTCCCTTGCTGTGCCAATGTCCTGCCCCTGCCCAGGCCCTTTGGAGGTTTGAGCTACTCCAGGTGGATCACCCCACTAAAGGAGCGTTCGTTCTAGGCAGAACTGACACCAACTTGTCTGGCTGGGGTGTTCCCTGGAGGCAGAGCACAAGTTTGAAATACGGGCAGCATAGAGCCTATAATCATAACGTCAACTACAAAAATGATACACATCTAGAGATAGCATCATTATAATCAGCCAATCAGAACCTCTCCATAGACCCCTTACACGACAACCTTTCTACAATATTGGCTGCAAATATAGAACCGTGGTCGCAGCAGTGATCTATACAGTTACAGATTATGTCAATAACATTACAAGAGGTGACACGGCATCAGTGAGACTGATACTGGAATACTGCCTCCAGTTTTGGTGTCCTCATGTGAAAAAGATGTTATGAAATTGGAGCTGGGGCAGCAAAGAGCCACCAAATGTTCTGAGGGCCGGAGAAAAATGCCTTATAGTGAGCTATTGAACGAGCTCAACCTGTTTAGCTGATCAAAAGAAGATTGAAAGGTGACTTCACTGAAGTGTTGAAGTGCCTTAATGGAGAGAAAAGATTGGGTATTAAAGGGCTCTTTAATTGAGCAGAAAAAGGCCTAACAAGACCCAATGGCTGGAAGATGAAAAGAGACAAATTCATATTACAACTAAGGCACAAATATTCAACAACGAGGATGATTCACCACAGGAACAAGCTACCAAGGAAAGTGGTGGATTCGCCATCTCCTGATGTCATTTCCTGAAGACTAGATGCCTTTCTGGAATGTGTTTGCCCCAAAAGTAGCTCTTGTGTCCTACAGGAGGCCTGTGATACGCAGGGGGTCAGATTAGATGCTCTAATGGTCTCTTCTGGCCATAAAGTCGACTAATTTCTGAAAAACCGAATGTAGCATTGGGAGCAGCGTCTGATGTTTTCCTGTCTAACCGGTTTGCTGCCTAGACCGAACGCTCCTTGAGTGGGGTGATCCCCAGGGAGTAGCTCAAACCTCCAAAGTGCCTGGCCAGGGGCAGGACATTGTACAGCAAGGGAGGGGTGTGGCAGTGACATCACAAAGGCCTTTTGCAGGACCTCAGCCTATTGGTCAAAGGTGGTGGGGAGGTGGTGACCTCACAGAGAGATGCTGACATCAGCCAGGCAGGACAGGGGCAAGGGGCCAGGGAAACCTCAGAGACCCCTGTGGCTTTGCTGCAGCAAGTCTCCTTCTCCAGGTCTCTCTCTGAGGACTGAGAGAGTATTCGGGATCACGGACTTGACGCCAGGAGGAACCTTTTTCGAGTTTTCTCCTTCCCTTCTAGTGATTTTACTAGAAAACAGCCGTCCCTGTTTAGAAGGTAAGAGCCTCCTGGAGGTTGGAAACCTGTTCAGTCTGATCCATCTGGTGAGAGTTGAATTCTAGGCATGGAAAACACGAGCTTAAGGAGGCAAAATGTTATTCTGCACCTGGGATTTTGTCCCTTAGAATCACTGGGGTCATTGGGGTTTGTCCTTTTTGTTTCCCCTTTTCCTCCCTCCCTTCTCTTCGTCTCTTGCTTCTTTTGTCCTTTTTCCTGTTCACCTCCCAACACCAGGAGGAGTGTGTGTGTGTGTGTGTGTGTGTGTGTGTGTTGCGGGGGAGTGCTCTGCAGCTCCCACTGTGGGAGGTCCACACAAAAATGTGGGGCTGAAATAGTGCTCGGGCAGTGATCCCATCAGTGACCTGGGCCATCCTTTGGGCTCTCTGGTGAGAACCCTCAGCCTCCCTTCCTCAGTCTCTACCCTGATTGGCTGAGCAGGGGGTTATTGACAGGGAGGAGACTCAGGTCCTTGTTGGTCTCTTTTAAGACCAAGGAAATAAGTCAGAACCAGTTCTGTGTTTGATTAATTTTGCTGCTTCTCTGCATTAATTATCTCTGAGCAGCTCATGATTCTCTCTAACATTGCAGTTCTCCTCAAATACTTGCTGAATAATTCCTGTGCACTGTTGGTCTGGAGTTCATCTGAGAGCACTTTATTCAGGTCATTCAATGTCTGAAATTCAAGATCCGATGGATAGTTTGAAAATCAGGGCTCTTGGGTCCTATTCCCAACTCTGCCACTGACTGGCTGTGTGACCTCAGACAAGTCAATTCTCCTTTCTCAGCCTTAGCTTCTCCCTCTTCAAGTAGGGATAATAATGATCCGCTCCTACCTACCTCATGGTGGGTGGTGGCAGGGCTGGCTCTAGTTTTTGCCACCCAAAGGAAAAAAAATTAGTGCTCCCACCCACACCCTCCTGCTGCCCAACCCTGGGCTCCCCATTGGAACCCTCTGCTGTCCCGCTCTGGGCCTCCCCACCCACAGCCCCTGCTGCCCCAGTCCTGGGCTCTCCCCACACACACCCCTGCCACCCTAGTCCTGGGCTCTGCCCCCCTGTTCTGCACCCTCCTGCCATGGGCTCTCCCCACACACCCCACGTTGCCCCAGCTCTGTGCTCCCCCTCCCCACCAGTGCTCGCCCACCCACACACCCTCTGCTGCCCCAGCCTGGGCTCCCCCTCCCCCTCCCCCACCTGTACCCTATGGGGGGCGTAATTTTATATTTTTGCCTTGGGTGTAAAAATAGCTAGTTACGTCTCTGGGACCCCATATTGCGCTAGGTGCTGTACAATCCCTGGCCAACACTGGGACACTCAGGGGGTTCCCCTCAATTTCCCTGAGCCTCTGCTGCCCAACTGCTTCTGACTCCATCTGGATCACCCCCCGCAAAAAAACCACCTTTCCAAACAGTCCTTCTTTCCCTGCCCCCTGATTCTGCTTTCACACCCTGGGCCCATCTCCTCTCTTCGTCCCTCCCCCACCCCCAGGTGAGCAGAGATGGAGGCAACTTCAGCCACTGGAGCCAGCCCCAGCGAGCGCTGCAGCCCGTCCGGGGGGTGTTTGCAGACACAGGAAGGGAGCAGCTGGGAGCCGGGGGTGCTGGGAAGTAGGAGGCAGGAGAACAAAGCCCAGAGACCCAACATGGGGCAGCTCCTGGGGGCGTGGCACAGGCGCAGGCCGGGGGTGGGGCAGTTCCTGGGGGCGGGGCTCTGGCACAGCCCGGGGGGGGGGCAGCTCCTGGGGGGGGGGCTCTGGCACCGCCGGGGGGGGGGGCAGCTCCTGGGGGCGGGGCTCTGGCACAGCCCGGGGGCGGGGCAGCTCCTGGGGGCGGGGCTCTGGCACAGCCCGGGGGCGGGGCAGCTCCTGGGGGCGGAGCTCTGGCACAGCCCGGGGCGGGGCAGCTCCTGGGGCGGGGCTCTGGCACAGCCCGGGGCAGGGCAGCTCCTGGGGCGGGGCTCTGGCACAGCCCGGGGCGGGGCAGCTCCTGGGGCGGGGCTCTGGCACAGCCCGGGGGCGGGGCAGGTCCTGGGGCGGGGCTCTGGCACAGCCCGGGGCAGGGCAGCTCCTGGGGCGGGGCTCTGGCACAGCCCGGGGCAGGGCAGCTCCTGGGGCGGGGCTCTGGCACAGCCCAGGGCGGGGCAGCTCCTGGGGCGGGGCTCTGGCACAGCCCGGGGGCGGGGCTCTGGCACATTGTGACGCAGGAGCCCGGGCTCAGCAGCTGCTCCCTGGTGGCCACGTGCTGCCAGCAGCGCTGGAGCCGCCCAGGCGGAGCGGAGCCGCTGTTCTCAGCTGCAGCAGGAGCTGCCCCGGCCCCGCTGGGCTCCAGGTGGGGACAGAGCCTGGGCCCGGGGCCCCCTGGGTGCGGCTGGCGGAGGGAGGGGAGAGGCCGGAGCTGCAGGCGGGGAAGGGCGGGGGCAGGCGGGGTTGATCGGTCTCTGGGCACCAGGGGAGCCCCGGGGCAGAGTGTGTGTGAGTGTCCCGGGCCCAGGCGTGCAGGGGGAGCCCTGGCATCCCAATGCCCTGAGCCCGGCTGGGAGGCTGCTCCCCCCCTCCCGTGGGGGCCCGGGGGGGGGGAGGCTGCGGCGGCTGCAGGCGGGTGCTCGGCCCCCCGGGAATGACCCGCTGTCGGCAGCTTGTGGCGTCTCCTCCGCGGAGCTTTTCCCCGGGGGCGGCCTGGGCGCAGCTGCGATCAGCTGTTTGCTGGGCAGGCTCCGCTCCGCTGCTCCCCGCCCCTGGGGCTGGTGAGCCCCCAACCAGCCCCAGGGGTCGGTGGGGGGGGCGGGGCCAGCAGCAGCAGAGCCCCCCCCCCGCTCCCCTGGGGCTGCCCCACCCCGCTCGGGCTGGGGGCTCTGCCAGGGCCCCCGCGTGAATCGCTGCTCCCTGCCCGCCAGGCTCGGCTCTGGCCACAGCAGCGGCCGGAGCCCAGCTGGGCTGGGGCTGGGGGAGGTTGGGGGGAGGAGAAACTCCAGGTACGGGCGGGGAGGGGAGAGGAGCCGAGCTGGGGCGGGGTGGAGGAGAAGCCCCGGGCCTGCAGGAGCTGCAGTGGGGAGGGGAGAGGAGCCACCCTGGGGCAGGCAGGCGAACCCCGGGCCCTGGCAGAAGATGTGGGGCTGAAGCCCTGACCCCCCTCTGTGTGGCGCTGGCCTGAGCCCCTCTCGCTCCCATCCCCCCTGTGGAGCTGGCTCCCACTCTCCGGCTGTGGAGAAATTCAGCCCAAATCTCCCCATGTTGGTATCTCCATTCTCCCCCCCCCCCATCACCCAGCTATGGATGGATTTAGCCCAGGAGGCAGGGTCAGTGTTGGCCCCATTGGGCAGGTGGGATCTAGGGCACAACGAGGTGAAGTGACTTTCCCAAGGCTAAGCAGGAGTCTGTGGCAGAGCAGAGACTCAAACCCAGAACACCTGAGCCTGAGTCCTGTGCCTTAACCACTAGGCAACCTTCCCCGAAGGAGAGGGAACCTCCTCCGCCACTTTGAGTGTGTGGGTGGGAGCAGCCACTAGACAGAGCTGCCAGGAGGTGGGAGGGGTTGGATAGTTGGGGGCCTCTGGAGGCGGTTAGGACAAGGAGCGGGGGGGTTGGATGGGTTGAGGGTTCGGGGGGTGCCTGTTTGGGGGTGCCTGTTTGGGGGTGGAGCGGGGTCAGGGCAGGCAGGGAGCAGAGGGAGCTGGATGGGTCGGGAGTTCTGGGGGTCCTGTCAGGGGCGGTGTTACCAGATTTGCCCATTACTTGGGGTACGCTCATTTATTCGGGTTACTTTTCTGGGGAGGGGATTCTGTAATTCTGTCAATGTGCTGCTTGTGTCACGTGTGTGTTCATATGGAGCTGTACTCCTCCCTTCTGCACGTCCCCTCTCAATGGCGCTGTCCTGCAGGATCTGGGTTCCCTAGGGCTGGGTTTCTCCCGCCCCAAAACCGGATGAGCACCCACCCACCCACCCACCCCTACAGTAACAGAGCAAGTCTGAGCGGACCGGGTCAATCAGCACTGCCACGCTGACCCGTATCTGCCCCTGGACTCACTGGGCTGGATGAAGCAGCACTGTCAAGCTGTTACCCATATGTGTCCCAGATTCAGCACGGCCCTGTCCCCACCTTCACATCACAATTGTACTGGCAGGAACCTCCTTGATGAGCAAACCCCACAGGATTCTGGGCGCTGCAGGGATCTGTAGCTTAGGTAAGAGGCAGCGTTGCTGCAGAGTGACTGGGGAAGCTAAAACACAAAAGAGTGAGGTTCAGCAAGAGAGAGAGAAGCAACCAGCTGAACCATGCAGGTTATGTATTGAATACTGGTGATCACTGCACAAGGAGCCTAAACCAACCTAACATCCACTATTAAAGGTTAATACCTATAGTAGAAAGGAAAACAGAGAGAAAGTGGGGGTGTCTCTCCCACTCCATGAGGCTTGAACTGGTCAGGGTTCCCAGGTGATGCTGGTAGCTGAGGGTCCTGAGGGCTGGAGACAGGCAGAGCCCCCAGCACGATCAGTCAGGAGAAGATGGAGTCCAGTGGAACTGATGCCTAGTTTGGCTCTAAGCATCAGCACCCTGACTGGAGGGTGAGTGGGGATTTTTGTAGAGAAAATACAATGGTTCAAGGGAGAACAATGCATTTGTTTATAGGTAAGGCTGATGACTCAAGGGTTTTCTGTAGACTAGACAATAGGAGCTGATCACTCTTGGCTATGGGTGGTGGTTTCTTCCAGGGAGCTCACAATGCAACTAGGCAGCTTCACTATTTGGACATCAATTAAGGATCCATTGCTACAATTGGTCTGATAATTGCTGAGCTGGGTGTGGGCAGGTGTAGGTTCATTAGCATCTGGAGCAGAGATTCCCACAATGCAGTGCTTCCCTGCTTTTTCTGGTCCCAGAATTCAGTGTGGTTCTCTGCTCTCCATTCTGTATGTAAATTAAGATGGCTTCCTGTCCCATCTTTCATGCAGATGAGGCATGGGGAGTTGTCTCCGCTCTCTCCATTCTGTATGCTAATGGAGATGTCTTAATCTTGTCACCCTTGTCAGGAGGGGTCTAGGTGTGTCTCCCAATGCCCTTCACTGCTCTCTGCAAGTGTTTTTCTCTGATGGGTTTTGGTTTAAGCAGAGGGTGGGGGGTGTCTTTCATGAGTCAGGCTGGATACTGCACCCTGCTTCCCCAAGAACACAGATGTGTCTGGGATCAGCGGGGAGCGGTTGGATGGGGCGTGGGAGTCCCTGGGGTCTGTCTGGGGCGGGGTGGATAAGGGTCAGGGGACAGGTAGGGGTTGGGTCCTAGGGAGGCAGTTGCAGTGGGGGTCCCAGGAGGGGGCAGTCAGGGGACAAGGAGCAGGGGTTGGGTGTTCTGAGGGCAGCCGGGGGCAGGAAGTGGGAGGCAGTGGATGGGGTGGGGCTAGGGCGGGGCTCCTGGGTGCGCACCCTAATGAAATGTGCTGCACACGCCTATGGTCACGGGGTGAGCTACTTGCATCCTTTTCCTGTTTGTGCCATTTCTTTCTGTCTCAAAACCTGAGAACAATTTTCTCTAGTTCTTCCCTTCTCTCCCCTCCCCACATGTGGCTAGAAATCCAAGGAGATTCCCTCGTTTTCCCTAAAATTACTGACTCTCTAGTCGCTTATTTTCCCTATTTTCTCTGTAATTCTTAAATTCTCCTCAGCTTTGGGATGTGAACCCAGCCCGTTTATCGGCAGCAATTTGTCCTTGGGTAGGTGGACTTTGCTGTCCTGTGTCACTCCCCCAGCGTGGGTGGTGGTTAGTAGGTGCTCGGTGGGGGAGCCAGCAGACGTGGCTGCCTCTGGGGGGGAGATGGGGGGGGGGGGGCGATAACTGCCCGCGACAGGACATGGCTGCACAGGAGGGGAAGGGAGGAGCCCGTGTCCCTATGGAGCCTGTCCAGCCCCTTTGGTTCTGCTCCTTTCCAGCATTTTCTTCAGAGACTTTATTACTGGGGAGGCTGAAAAATCTCCCTGTGGGCTTAGCCCGGCAGGAGGGACCAGGTCTCCCCTGCAATAAAGAGAGGGAGCATGTTCCCAGCGTGGCAGAACCTAGGCTGTGTCTCTGCAGGGAAAGATCCTGGGGGAATCGTGATGTGACATGAACTAAAGCCTGTTCTGAAACCTCCATAGTTGCCCTTCTCGCCCTGCCAGGCTGCAGGATGTCGTCCATGTTTCGCTCCAGCTCATCCCATCCTCCCATGGGACAGGGAAGGGAAATGGCTGCAGTGGAGCCAGCTCAGGTAGGGATTATTGGGGCGGGGGGGGGGGGGTTCTGGTGGGTTCCTGCTGAAGGGACAGCAAATACACAGGAGGTGGGAGGCTTGGGCAGTCTGGCTTGGAGGTTGGAGTAGCCAAAACATTCACGGGTGGAGAATGGGAGGAGGCCAGGGTGTAGCAAACCTGTTGGGACTTGTTTAATATGCGGCTTCCATTCTAGGAACAGACCCAAGTAGCTCTTGTGTCATACAGGGGGCCTGTGATATGCAGGGGGTCAGATTAGATGCTCTAATGGTCTCTTCTGGCCATAAAGTTGACTAATTTCTGGCAAACTGAGTGTAGCATTGGGAGCAGCGTGTGATGTTTCCCTGTCTAGCCGGCTTGCTGCCTAGAACGAACGCTCCTGGGTGGGGTGATCCTCAGGAGTAGCTCAAACCTCCAAAGTGCCTGGCCAGGGGCAGGACATTGGCACAGCAAGGGAGGGGTGTGGCAGTGACATCACAAAGGCCTTTTGCAGGACCTCAGCCTATTGGTCAAAGGCGGTGGGGAGGTGGTGACCTCACAGAGAGATGCTGACATCAGCCAGGCAGGACAGGGGCGAGGGGCCAGGGAAACCTCAGAGACCCCTGTGGCTTTGCTTCAGCATGTCTCCTTCTCCAGGTCTCTCTTTGAGGACTGAGGGAGTATTCGGGTTCACGGACGTGAACGCCAGGAGGAACCTCGTTCGAGTTTGCTCCTTCCCTTGTAGTGATTTTACTAGAAAACAGCCGTCCCTGTTTAGAAAGTAAGAGCCTCCTGGAGGTTTGAAACCTGTTCAGTCTGATCCATCTGGTGTCAGTTGAATTCTAGGCATGGAAAACACGAGCTTAAGGAGGCAGAATTTTTTTACGCACCTGGGATTTTGTCCCTTAGAATCACTGGGGACATTAGGGTTTGTCCTTTTTGTTTCACCTTTTCCTCCATCCATCCCTTCCTCCTTCTTGTTCGTCTCTTGTTTCTTTTGTTCTTTCTCCTGTTCCCCTCCCAACTGCCATCTCTGTGTGTATGTGTGTGCGTGTTGCGGGGGAGTGCTCTGCAGCTCCCACTGTGGGAGGTCCACCCAAAAATGTGGGGCTGAAATAGTGCCCGGGCAGTGATCCCCACCAGTGACCTGGGCCATCCTTTGGGCTCTCTGGTGAGAACCCTCAGCCTCCCGTCCTCAGTCTCTACCCTGATTGGCTGAGCAGGGGGGTATTGACAGGGAGGAGACTCAGGTCCTTGTTGTTCTCTTTTAAGACCAAGGAAATAAGTCAGAACCAGTTCTGTGTTTGATGAATTTTGCTGCTTCTCTACATTAATTGTCTCTGAGCAGCTCATGATTCTCTCAAATGTTGCAGTTCTCCTCAAATACTTGCTGAATAATTCCTGTGCACTGTTGTTGGTCTGGAGCTCATCTGTGAGCAGTTTATTCAGGTCATTCAGTGTATGAAATTCAAGATCCGATGGTTAGTTTGAAAATCAGGACTCTTGGCTCCTATTCCCAACTCTGCCACTGACAGGCTGTGTGACCTAAGACAAGTCAATTCTCCTTTCTCAGTCTTAGCTTCTCCCTCTTTCAAGTAGAGATAATAATGATCCGCTCCTGCCTACCTCACAGTGAGTGGAGGCAGGGCCAACTCTAGGTTTTTGCCACCCCAAGGAAAAAAATTTGGCTGCCCCCACCCCAGTCCTGGCCTCCCCACAACCCTTGCTGCCCGAGCCTGGGCTCTGCCCCCACACACCCCTGCTGCCCCAGCTCTGGGCCTCCCCACCCGCACCCCTGCCGCCCCAGCTCTGGGCCTCCCCACCCGCACCCCTGCTGCCCCAGCTCTGGGCTCTCCTCCACACACACCCCCTGCCGCCCCAGCTCTGGGCTCCCCCTTCCCCACCAGTGCTCCCCCACCCACACACCCTCTGCTGCCCCAGCCCTGGGCTCCCTCCCTCACCTGCACCCTCCTTCTGCCCCAGCCCTGGGTCACTGGTAACTTGCTCCCAAGGCGGGTCATTCAGCAGGAATTTTGGATGTGCACAGAACACAGACAGGACTGGTTCCCGCATGGTTACAGAACTGCAGTAAAGTGGAACAATTTTCAGCTTGTGTGATTGGAGGAGATCTGGATCCATATTATAAGACTGTCCTCCATAAATGAGGAAAAGTTGAGGTGCCTTTATTATTCTTTGTTTCTATGGGGAATTTGCCAGTGCAATATCACTGTCTTCCTTTTAAACAAAACTAGGGAAAAAAATGGCAATGGCTGTTGAAAATAGCAATTCCAGTCCTCAAAACCCCTGGGAAGCATTTCTTGCTCAATTTTATCTAGTAGGATGCCCCTGAAACAATGGGATAGAGAAACCTGCATCACTGAAAGTGCAACCATGGAGACACCACACACCAGCCTTCCCTAGCAGGGGCAGGGGGGCGAGAAGGGACGTCATCCGAGCTCCCTGCATCCAGGTCACTTTCCTCAGCCGGGCTGCGTCAGGGGAGGGCAGAGAGCAGCAGCCTCTGATGCTCCCCTCACAGCCCGGCCCAGGTGGGGAAAGTGACCAGGGCGCAGGGAGCACATAGTGTTGCTCCTCGCTCCCCACCCTCTGTGGGGCCACGGAGGAGCACTGGGGCAGGGAGGCAGTGAGCACCTTTGCACGGCCACACGGTGCCCTTTGACCCCTGGAGCCCTGGGCGGCGGCCGGGGGCCCCACCCCTCAGGCCGGCCGGGCTCCCCAGCACGAACAGCAGAGACACAGGGAGACTGGCCACCCACTGAGCAGAGGTAGCCTGGGCGGCACGTAATGGAGGCTGGGGGGGGGCTCAGCCTCCCCAAACCTTGCGTCGCCAAGGGGACAGTGGGGCCCATGACTAGGGGCCCTGGCCAAATTGGGCCCCTGGGAAAGTCTCACATGTCAGCCCCAGGGCTGGAAGAGCTCCCACTCCCTGCTACGGCCCGGGGCTGCAGCAGGGGCACAGAGCTTCTCTGGTCTCAGGCCGCAGCGGGGCCGGGGTAAAGGAGTGACAGGGTGGGGCTAGTGGGGAGGGTGGAACAGAGGTGACAGTGGGTGGGGCTGTGGGTGGAAGGGGTGGAAGGGGCGGAGCCACACTCAGAAGTGGGGGTGGATGGTTCGGTGCTGGGGCCCCACACTTGTTCTCCCTTTCCTGGGCTTTGGCATCACTAGCCCCTGCTTAGCGAGTAGGGGTCAGTGGTCCCCAAAATGTGGGCGTGACTCCTAGGGGACACAGAGGAAGATTGATGGGGGCACCTCAGGGCCTGAGCCAGCCCCCATGGAGGGCGGGGAGGGAGCCCCACTCAGCCCCACCTCTTCCCCAACCCCACCCTCAGCCTGGGCTCCTGGCTCCCAGCCCGGCCTCAACCCCCTTACCCTGTCCGCACCCCTCTCCCCAGCAAGCAACGGCCCCACTCCCAGCCCGGTTCTCGACCGCGGCTTCCGAGAGCCACAGCCATGGATACGAGGCGCAGTGTGAAATGTTTGGGGACCACTGGGTTAGGGTGACGTCCTCAACCACTTCTCTGCCGTCAATGAAAGCGATTCCTCCCCACCCACCCCTCCGTCAGGGACGGCCTAGGTACGTTCTGCTGCCCTTCACTCGTACAGGAAGGAGAATAACATTTCATTGCACTCAATCCTAAAGTGATTTGCAACCCACCACCATCCCAAACTGGTCATTTTGGGGAAGCGGCCCCATCATGCTGCATAGCTAGGCAGAGTAGGGGTGTCTGTGCAAACACGGCCTGTTCCTGAAGTCTTCCCCCAGCTCCTCACTCGATGTGAGGGGAGCTCATTTAGCCCCTGCTTCCGCTTAGTATTTAAAAACTCCTTAGTGGCCCTATCTCTGCCGGCCTTAGATTTCTCCTCCTGTCCCTATCTTAGCAGCTCAGATGAGGTGGCTGCATGGTTAAGGTGATGGACTGCTAATCCATTGTGCTCTGCATGCATGGGTTCAAATCCCATCCTCATCAGCTGCATTTAGTTTTCACTCTCCTTTATAGACAACCATCTCCCCCCTTGGTACAATGACAGATCAAACAATGTTGCTTCTTGCAAACAAAAACCTTCTCAGAATCTCAGCTGCCTCCCCCATTGCTTCAAATAAAATGTCTAAATCCCAGATTTCTAAAAATTCTCTAGTCCTGCATTTCTTAGTTTTTATCTCAAAGGGGAACAGCCTCATAATCTCCCCCAAACACCCTGGGACCTCCCCAAATAATTAAACTACCCCCAACCTGAGCAAGGCCACAACAGTGAACCAGAGCTAGAGCCTAGGCCAAGCTGTTCTGAAGGAGGCAACTCAACCATTTTCTCTCTGGTTCCCTTGGCAAAGTCTGACTGAGAAAACAGAATTCCCCAAACTGAAAATTTTCTGCTGAAAAACCACTACTACTCTGTTTGGGGGCTTTGGTTTGAATGTACTATTATTATTCTCTTCTGATTTCTGAATCAGTTTTGTCATCCAGGTGTGTTTCCAGCTGTTGAGTTGTGGGGGAGAGAGGCCAATTCATGATGTCTCTACCCCACCTGTCATAGTTTCCTCCAACTGGCTAGGAAGTACCTTTGCTAGGATGCGAGTCAAGCAGTGTCCATTGTCGCTGTGCTATCTCGGAGAAGTCTGCATTGTACACGGTTCCTGGGATAGTCCTTGGGAGTGTGGATCCCTTTAATGGGCCACCAGCGAGTCTGGCTCCTCCATTGTCACACCTGAAAGGCTGGTGGGGGGCATTTCCCAACCTCATCTCAGTTACACACACAGAGCAAATCTTCCCAGCCAATGCTACACACACAATCCAACACAATAGTAATGTTCAACAGACCAAGACTTTTGAAATGATACCTCACCAGGCAGACTTTGTACAAACCGTATCATCATCATATGAGAGTGGTGAATATGGGGCTTCCAGGGTGCTGCTTTGAGCACAGCGAGCCACCCCTGGGCTGACATTGCAGTGGAGACGGACCCTTAGAGTCCATCTCTCCTGGGATAAAGATGGCAGCAGGGCTGGCCTGGGTCATCCGACTTGGGCTCATGGTGCTAAAGCTGAGAGGCTAAAAACTGTGGTGCAGATATTCGTGTTCACGCTGAAGCCTGGGTTCGGAGACCCTCACCCCTCGTGGGGTCTCAGAGGTTGGGCTCAAGCCCATCTGTCTGCACTGTAATTTTATAGTCTTGCAGCCCAAGCCCCATAACCCTGAGTCAGCTGACCCGGGCTTTGCGACAGGTGCCCTGGGTGTGTTAATCACAGTGTAGACATAACATTAGGCTACGTCTCCAGTGCAATGAAACACCCACGACTGGCCCGTGTCACATTAATCAGGGTCATGCGGCTTGGGCTGTAAAGTTGCAGTGTCCGTGTCTCGGCTCAGGCTCAGTCCCCTGCTCCAGGAGCCCAGAAGGTTGGGAGGGGGTTTAGCAAGTGGAAATGGTAAAACCGCAGGGGAGTATTACCCTGGACTCATGGCATTTCTCCTTCGGTCTGTCTGCTTTGGGGCAGGGACAGAAACACGTCCTGCTGCTTTTGTTATTTCAAAGGGTGGTTTAGGATTTTCATTCTCAGACTCGGTGCACAAAACAGGACTCCACCCTCGGCATAAACTAAACGAGCTGCCCACAGATTCTGGCAGCCACAATAAGCATTTGGTGTGAGAGCTCAGACCTGCCCCTGTCCCAGAGGGAGGGTCATCCATGAGGACTGGACCACTGACCTATCAGCTCCTGACTCCCAAACTTTCAGTAACTCTATCCTCAGTGCCTGTGAGTGTAATTTAAAACATAAGAAAAACCACACTGGGCTAGACCGACGGTCCATCTAGCTCTGAATCTTGTCTTCTGACAGTAGCCAATACCAGGTGCCCCAAAAGCAGCTCAGTAAGGTACCACTGGAACTTGAACCCAGGATCTCCTGTATACAAAACAGTGGTTTTAGCCAGCTAAGCCATGGTGCCTACAGCTGCTGAAGGGATCATGTCTGCGCACACCTGACTCTCTGCCAACCTCCATCTGGGCCTGACAAGCTTTGCTGGTGTTTGGATTCAGTAAAGCAGAGGAGCAGGTGAAGTTTTACTCCCAAGGTTCTTTGGACAGATCTACACTACAAAATTAGATCGGTGTAACTACATTACTCAGGGGTGTAAAAATTTACCTCCTAAGCAATGCAGTTATATCAGCCTAACCCGGTGCAGATAGCGCTGTGCCAACAGGAGGGCTTCTTCCATCAACATAGCTTGGGGAGGGGCTTGGTTAGTGAAGATGAAGAGAATAGGTGGCCCATGGCTCTTGCATTTGGGGAGGCTGGGTGTGAGCGCTGGAAGCTCCCTGGAAGTGGGGGGCCCATTGGTGCCCAGACCATGGCACTGCCCCCCCTTCTCCTCTCTCTGAGGCCCCACCTGTGCTCCCCCCTTGCTCCTGTTTGGCCACTTCCCACCCCCGCTCTTCCTCTTTGGCTGAGGACGGCTGAGCCACCTTTCACTCGCTCCTCTCCTCCCGCAAGGCCTTCCTGCCTGCTGCTCGTGCCTCTCCACCCCCTACCACAAGGTCTGCCCACCAGCCGCTACCGCTCTGACCCATCCCTGCAACCCACCCTGCCCACCACTCACCTCTCTGCCCCCCCCTGAGACCCACCCTGCCCACTGCCCCCACCTCCGAGACCTGCTCTGCCCACCGCTCGAACCTCTCTGCCCCTCCCCGGAGACCCACCCTGTCCACGTCTTTATTCGGTCGTCTGTGGTTATTCGATGAAGCATCACGAATGGAATAAAAAGCTGATTTTACTCCCGGGGGTGGAAACAAAGAAGCCACCAACCCCCCAGCATTGCTGCTTTAGTTAAAGTATTTAGTTAAAACAGCTATTGAATGTCCTTCCTATGCCCCTTGTGTCACCAGAGCACATCCATGCTAGCAGTTCTTGGATGGCAAGAGAGAGCAGTGCACTGTGGGCAACTATCCCACTGTGCAACTGGCTGCAGGGTGTTTTGGGAAGGGTTTGCAATGCCTCCCAGGCTGGTACAGCATCACATGATGCAGGTTTCTCTATCCCACCGTTCCACGGGCATCTTACTAGATTACCAGCTGCTTTTCAACTGCAGTGTGCATGGCGGGGTAGAGACTGTGTGTGTGTGTGTTGGGGGAGTGTGTGTGTTGGGGAAGAGTGAGTGTGTTGAGCTAGGTAGGAGCAGATCATTATTATCCCTACTTGAAAGAGGGAGAAGCTACGTCTGAGAAAGGAGAATTGACTTGTCTTAGGTCACACGGCCAGTCAGTGGCAGAGTTGGGAATAGGACCCAAGAGCCCTGATTTTCAAACTAACCATCGGATCTTGAATTTCAGACATTGAATGACCTGAATAAAATGTCCTCAGATGAGCTCCAGACCAACAACAGTGCACAGGAATTTTTATGCAAGTATTTGAGGAGAACGGCAATGTTAGAGAGGAGAATCATGAACTGCTCAGAGACCATTAACGCAGAGAAGCAGCAAAATTCATCAAACACAGAACTGGTTCTGACTTATTTCCTTGGTCTTAAAGAAAACAAGGACCTGAGTCTCCTCCTGTCAATAACCCCTGCTCAGCCAATCAGGGTAGAGACTGAGGACGGGAGGCTGAGGTTCTCACCAGAGAGCCCAAAGGATGGCCCAGGTCACTGGTGGGGATCACTGCCCGAGCACTATTTCAGCCCCCAGTTTTGGGTGGCCCTCCCACAGTGGGAGCTGCAGAGCACTGCCCCGCAACACACACACGCACACACACACACACACACCCCTCCCTCCTGGGAGGTGAACAGGAGAAAGAACAAAAGAAGCAAGAGGCGAAGAGAAAGGAAGGAGGGAGGGAGGGAGGCGAAGGTGAAACACAAAGGACAAACCCTAATGTCCCCAGTGATTCCAAGGGACAAAATCCCAGGTGTGCAATAAAATTCTGCCTCCTTAGATGCTCTAATGGTCTCTTCTGCATAGGCGCCGACTTATATGGGGCTCTGGGGCTTTAGCCCCAGGAATAAATCCCAAGCAGGGGCTCTGCCCCACCAATGTTTTCTCCCCTGCTTGGAGCGCACCCCCCGCCGCCCCGCCACCGTCGCCACGGCTGGAGCTTCCCCCCTCCCTGCCCGGCAGGGGCGGCTCTAGGCACTAGCAAAACAAGCTGGTGCCTAGAGCTGGGGCCCCAGCTCATCCTGCCGCTGCGAGCGGAGGAGCGGCCCATCCCCTGCAGCCGGGGCAGGGCCGCGCTACCGGCTCCGCTTGGGAGAGAGGGATGGCCCCTTACCGGTAGCGCGGCCCCGCCTGGCTGCAGAGGACGGGCCGCTCCTCCTCCGCTTGTTCGCGCCCGGGTCCTACACAGCGCAGCAGCAGCAGCTTGGCTGGGGGGGGCGGGGCTAAGATCCGCCCCACTCAGAGCCGCGTGGTCAGGGGGCGGGGCTGGGAGCTCCGGGCCGAGCGGCTCCTCCCCTGACCACGCGGCTCTGAGCGGGGAAGAGCTCAGCCCCCTCCGGGAGCCATGCGGCTGCAGCGCTGGGCAGGGCCGCTTCTCGAGGCGCGCAGTGAGCGGGGGGTAAGCAGCCGGGGCCGGGGGGTTGGCTAAGGGGCAGGGAGTCCCGGGGACACTCAGGGGGCACAGGTTCTGTGTGGGGGGAGGGCGGTCAGGGGCCAGGAAGGGGGTTGGATTGGGGTCTCAGGAGGTGGTTGTCAGGCATCCCCGACCCCATTACCCCCAGGCCCAGCCCTGACCCCAGCTCAAGCCCAGCCCCACTGAGATGGGCACCCCAAACCCATCCTCCCCACCCAGCCCTGTCCCCAGCTCCAAGCCCAGCCACTCTGAGGTGGGCACCCCCAAACCCATCCTCCCCACCCAGCCCTGACCCCAGCTCCAAGCCCAGCCCCTCGGACTTGGGCACACCCCGGCTCCATCCCCTCACAGCCCTGACCCCAGCTCTGAGCCCAGCCCATCTGATCCGGACATCCCCTGTACCCATTCCCCACAGCCCTGACCCCAGCTCCGAGCCCAGCCCCTCTGATCCGGACACCCCTGTACCCATTCCCCCCACAGCCCTGATCCCCAGCTCCGAGCCGAGCCCCTCTGATCCTGACACCCTCCTGACCCCATTCCCCCCACAGCCCTGACCCCCAGCTCTGAGCCCAGCCCATCTGATACGGACACCCCTGTACCCATTCCTCCCACAGCCCTGACCCCAGCTCAGAGCCCAGCCCCTCTGATCCGGACATCCCCCTGTACGCATTCCCCCCACAGCCCTGACCCCAGCTCCGAGCCCAGCCCCTCTGATCCAGACACCCCTGTACCCATTCCCCCCACAGCCCTGACCCCAGCTCCGAGCCCAGCCCCACAGATCCCGACACCCCTGTACCCATTCCTCCCACAGCCCTGACCCCCAGCTCCGAGCCCAGCCCCTCTGATCCAGACACCCCCCTGACCCCATTCCCCCCACAGCCCTGACCCCCAGCTCCGAGCCCAGCCCCTCTGATCCGGACACCCCCCTGTACCCATTCCCCCCACAGCCCTGACCCCAGCTCCAAGCCCAGCCCCTCTGATCCAGACACCCCTGTACCCATTCCTCCCACAGCCCTGACCCCCAGCTCCGAGCCCAGCCCCTCTGATCCGGACATCCCCCTGTACCCATTCCTCCCACAGCCCAGACCCCCACCGCGGAGCCCAGCCCCTCGGATCCGGACACCCCCCACCCCATACCCCACAGCCCTGACCCCAGCTCCGAGCCCAGCCCCTCTGATCCGGACACCCCTGTACCCATTCCCCCACAGCCTGACCCCAGCTCCGAGGCGAGCCCCTCTGAGCCAGACAACCTCCGACCCCATCTCCCCACAGTCCTGAGCCCAGCCCCTGTGAGCCAGGCACCCCCCAGAGCCCAGCTCCCCACCCAGCCCTGGGCAACAGCAGCACCACCTCCAGGCAGTGACAGCCCATTGGCACCAACCATCACCCAGCAACAGCCCATTATGTAATTGCAAATGTAGACAGACCAGTAAAGCATTTAATGTTTTTAAATAATGTATTTGGTGTATTTTCAAATTATTACAAATTAATTTTCACTAGTTATTTTTTACATTTCCAAATACATGTTACTATAGTATTGCAACTTTTTTTATGGAAGGGCCCCCCAAATTGCTTTGCCCCAGGCCCCTGAATCCTCTGGGTGGCCCTACCCAGTGTGTGTGAGGAGCTGGGGAGGGACGGAGCAGGGTCCCCTGGAGCCGAGCCGGGCTGCGATGGCGGTGAGGGGCTCCTGGAGTGTGTGAGGAGGTGAGCAGCCGGCTGGGTTCGTCGGTGCTGAGCAGGTAGCCCCGCAGCCGGAGATCCTTGCCTTCCCTCCTGCCGGGGCTAGGCCAGGGCACCGTGAGGCTGAAGAGCAGCAGGTCAGGGGCTCTCAGGTCCTCGGCTGCCAGCAGCCAGACAGTAAAACAGAAGGTTTATTAGACGACAGGATCACAGTCTAAAACAGAGCTTGTAGGTACAGAAAACAGGACCCCTCAGTCAGGTCCATCTTGGGGGGTGGGCCTCTCCCGATTTCCCCAGCCAGCTCCAAACTGACACTCCCTCATCTGGCCTTTGTGTCTCTTCCGGACAAGGAGGCCACCTGATCTCTTTGTCCCCAACACTGTCAGTTGGCACTTTGCAGAAACTGAGGCACCCACACAGAATTCAGAGAAAACATTAAGAACATTCCCACTTTGTCACAACAGGTGCAACAAAATTTAATACTGTATATTAAAGCAGGCAAGTGCTGCTTCTGACTTTCCACTTTTAATTGACCCTTGTAATCTTGTAGTGCTGACGCATTGTAGCTTCATTTTATATCAGCTTACAGGGTGAGAGCGGCGGGGGGGGACACACCACCATTTTGGGCCCCACCAAAAATTATACGAACCTGCCGCCTATGAAAGGAGGTGAGTGGTGGGGGGGGGACCGACTCCCCGGCGAGGCAGCAGGCCAGTGGGGGGCTAGGGGGTGAAGAGGGGTGTGATGGTGTGAGCTGGTCACCCTATGGGGGCCGTTTCTTCTCCGTCCCCCCCAAACTTGCCTTTTCGGCCCACAGCTGTTTCGGGGGGGCGGCGCTGGGGACGGAGGGTTTGTTTCTGCGGGGCGGCAGCGCTGGGGGGGTGTTTCAAGGGGCTGGGTGGCACAGCCCAGGGCAGGGCAGCTCCTGAGGCAGGGCTCTGGCACAGGCCAGGGGCAGGGCAGCTCCTGGGGCGGGGCTCTGGCACAACCCGGGGGCAGGGCAGCTTCTGGGGCTGGGGCTCTGGCACAGCCCGGGGCGGGGCAGCTCCTGGGGCGGGGCTCTGGCACAGCCCGGGGCAGGGCAGCTCCTGGGGCAGGGCTCTGGCACAGCCCGGGGCAGGGCAGCTCCTGGGGCAGGGCTCTGGCACAGCCCGGGGTGGGGCAGCTCCTGGGGCAGGGCTCTGGCACAGCCAGGGGCAGGGCAGCTCCTGGGGCAGGGCTCTGGCACAGCCCGGGGCAGGGCAGCTCCTGGGGCAGGGCTCTGGCACATTGTGACGCAGGAGCCCGGGCCCAGCAGCTGCTCCTGGTGGCCACGTGCTGCCAGCAGCGCTGGAGCCGCCCGGGCCGGAGCGGAGCCGCTGTTCTCAGCTGCAGCAGGAGCTGCCCCGCCCGCTGGGCTCCAGGTGGGGACAGAGCCTGGGGCTCCCCTGGGTGCGGCTGGCGGGGCGGGAGGAGAGGCCGGAGCTGCAGGCGGGAAGAGGCGGGGGCAGGCGGGGTTGATCGGTCTCTGGGCACCAGGGAGCCCCGGGGCAGAGTGTGTGTGAGTGTCCCGGGCCCAGGCGTGCGCATGGGGAGCCCGGCACCCCAATGCCCTGAGCCCCGGCTGGGAGGCTGCTCCCCTCCCGTGGGGGCTCCGGGAGGCTGCGGCGGCTGCAGGCGGGTGCTCGGCCCCGGGAATGACCCGCTGCCGGCAGCTTGTGGCGCCTCCTCCGCGGAGCTTTTCCCGGGGCGGCCTGGCGCAGCTGCGATCAGCTGTTTGCTGGGCAGGCTCCGCTCCTCTGCTCCCCCGCTCCTGGGGCTGGTGAGCCCCCAAACAGCCCCAGGGGTCGGGGCGGGGCCAGCAGCAGCAGAGCCCCCGCCCCTGGGGCTCCCCCTCCGCGTGAATCGCTGCTCCTGACCTCCAGGCTCGGCTCCGGCCACAGCAGCGGCGGGTGCCCCGGGGAGCCCAGCTGGGCTGGGGCTGGGGCTGGGGCAGGTTGGGGGGAGGAGAAGCTCCAGATACCGGTAGGAGGTGGGGGGAGGAGAAGCCCCGGACTGGGCTGGAGCCACGCTGGGTGGGTTGGGGGAAGGAGAAGCCCGGGCCCCTGCAGGACCTGCACTGGGGATGGAGGGCGAGGAGCCCCGTGGGGCAGGAGGAGAACCCCGGACCCTGGCAGAAGATGTGGGGCTGAAGTCCCGGCTCGGGAGCCCCAGCCACCTTAGGGCAGAAGTTGCAGGGCTGAAGCCCTGACCCCCCTCTGTGTGGAGCTGGCCTGAGCCCCTCTCGCTCCCATCCCCCCTGTGGAGCTGGCTCCCACTCTCCGGCTGTGGAGAAATTCAGCCCAAATCTCCCCATGTTGGTATCTTCATTCCCCCCCACCCCATCACCCAGCCATGGATGGATTTAGTCCAGGAGGCAGGGTCAGTGTTGGCCCCATTGGGCAGGTGGGATCTAGGGCACAAGGAGGTGAAGTGACTTTCCCAAGGCTAAGCAGGGAGTCTGTGGCAGAGCAGAGACTCAAACCCAGAACACCTGAGCCTGAGTCCTGTGCCTTAACCACTAGGCAACCTTCCCCCCGAAGGAGAGGGAACCTCCTCTGCCACTTTAGGGCTTGGCTACACTTAAAAATTTGCAGCGCTGCAGCAGGGTGTGAAAACACACCCGATGCAGCGCTGCAAATTGCTGCGCTACAAAGCGCCAGTGTAATCAAAGCCCCAGCGCTGTCCTTTCTTCCCCACAGGGAGCTGGAGTACGGACAGCGCAGGGAGAGCTTTCTCCCAGCGCTGGTGCTTTGACTACAGTTAGCGCTTCAAAGCGCTGCCGCGGCAGCACTTTGAAGTGCTAAGTGTAACCAAAGCCTTTGAGTGTGTGGGTGGGAGCAGCCACTAGACAGAGCTGCCAGGAGGTGGGGAGGGGTTGGATAGTTGGGGTGATTAGAGGGTGGGGGGGCCTCTGGAGGGGGCGGTCAGGGGACAAGGAGCAGGGGGGTTGGATGGGTTGAGGGTTTGGGGGTGCCTGGGGGGGGTGGAGTGGGGTCAGGGCAGGCAGGGAGCAGAGGGAGTTGGATGGGTCGGGAGTTGTCGGGGTCCTGTCGGGGCGGGGAGCGGTTGGATGGGGCGTGGGAGTCCCAGGGTTTTGTCTGGGGTGGAGGTGTAGATAAGGGTCAGGGGACAGGTAGGGTCCTAGGAGTCAGTTATAGTGGGGGTCTCAGGAGGGAAGTCAGGGGACAAGGACCAGGAAGGCTTAGATAGGGGGTTGGGTCCTGGAGGGCAGTTAGGGGCAGGGTCCCAGGAGGGGGCAGTCAGGGGACAAGGAGCGGGGGGGTTGGGGGTTCTGAGGGGGGCAGGAAGGGGGAGGCAGTGGATGGGGTGGGGCTAGGGCGGGGCTCCCTGGGTGCACACCCTAATGAAATGTGCTACGCACGCCTATGGTCACGGGGGTGAGCCACTTGCATCCTTTTCCTGTTTGTGCCGTTTCTTTCTATCTCAAAACCTGAGAACAATTCTCTCTAGTTCTTCCCCTTCTCTCTCCCCTCCCCACATGTGGCTAGAAAATCCAAGGAGATTCCCTCGTTTTCCCTAAAATTATTGACTCTCTAGTCTCTTATTTTTCCCTATTTTGTCCATAATTCTTCAATTCTCCTCAGCTTTGGGATGTTAACCCAACCCGTTTTATCTGCAGCAATTTGTCCTTGGGTAGGTGGGAATTTGCTGTCCTGTGTCATTCCCTGTGATGTTGATATAAACTGGGACTATATAGAATATGGTTTGCAACCAAGGTCCTGTAGTGGCACCAAATCTTATGTAAAAAGGGGTCATATAAGGTGTCTAAGACCAGGTTATGGGTTGCTGGTTATGATTATGCTGTCTGTATGCATGTATCCTTTTGTAGTTGAAGTTATGAATATTGAATCTATACTGTCTGTATTTCAAATTTGTGCTGTGTTTTTGGAAACATTCTAGACAAGTTGGTGTTAGCTTTGCCTAGCCTGTGTGATGTCCCATTAAGGACCATCAGCTACACAATTGACCCATGGAGAGAAGGCAGACACGCCTTGTAACTCAGCAAAGTGCAGGGACTGGCCCATGTGACCCCAGACTCCATTTTGCTGTAATTTTCCACAGTAAGGAACAAAGAGGTTCTTACACCTGGAAAAGCCTGTATAAGGCTAATGCCTCATCTCCATCTTGTCTTCAATCCTGCTTCTTACCTCTGGAGGGACTTTGCTACAAGCTGAAGCTCTACACAAGGGACTGATGACCAATCCCAGCTGGGGATGTTCCAGAGACTTGATTTGAACCTGCAGTTTATGCCATCACTGCTACAAGCCTGAACTAAGAACTTTGCCATTACTGTATGTAATTGATTCCATTTAACCAATTCTAGCTCTCATCTCTATCTTTTCCCCTTTATGAATTAACCTTTATATTTTAGATTCTAAAGGATTGGCAACAGCATGATTTGTGGGTAAGATCTGATTTGTATATTGACCTGGGTCTGGGGCTTGATTCCTTGGGATCGAGAGAACCGTTTTCTTTTATTGGGGTTTTGGTTTTCATAACCATTCATCCGCAGGACAAGTGGCCCTAGTGGTGATACTGGTAGACTGGAGTGTCTAAGTTTCAGAGTAGGTGTATTCTATTTGCTACCCAAGATCCATAAACCTGGAAATCCTGGACACCCCATCATCTCAAACATTGGCACCTTAACAGCAGGATTGTCTGGCTATGTGGACTCTCTCCTCAGGCCCTATGCTACCAGCACTCCCAACTATCTTCGAGACACCACTGACTTCCTGAAGAAACTATAATCCCTTGGTGATCTTCCAGAAAGCACCATTCTGGCCACTATGGATGTGGAAGCCCTCTACACGAACATTCCCCACAAAGATGGACTACAGGCCGTCAGGAACAGTATCCCCGATAATATCACGGCAAACCTGGTGGCTGAACTTTGTGACTTTGTCTTCACCCACAACTATTTCACATTTGGGGACAATGTTTACCTTCAAGTCTTGCATCCGAAGAAGTGGGTATTCACCCACGAAAGCTTATGCTGCAAAACGTCTGTTAGTCTATAAGGTGCCACAGGATTCTTTGTTGCTTTTACAGATCCAGACTAACACGGCTACCCCTCTGATACTTCAAGTCAGTGGCACTGCTATGGGTACCCGCATGGCCCCTCAATATGCCAACATCTTTATGGCTGACTTAGAACAACGCTTCCTTAGCTCTCGTTCCCTAACGCCCCTACTCTACTTGCGCTACTTTGATGACATCTTCATCATCTGGACTCATGGAAAAGAAGCCCTCGTGGAATTCCACCGTGATCTTAACAATTTCCATCCCACCATCAACCTCAGCCTAGACCAATCCACACAAGCGGTCCATTTCCTAGACACTACTGTGCTAATAAGCGATGGTCACATAAACACCACCCTATACCGGAAACCCGCTGACCGCTATACTTACCTACATGCCTCCAGCTTCGATCCCGGACACACCACACGATCCATTGTCTACAGCCAAGCACTAAGATACAACCGTATTTGCTCCATTCCCTCAGACAGAGATAAACACCTACAAGATCTCTATCAAGCATTCTTAAAACTACAATACCCATCTGCTGAAGTGAAAAAACAGATTGACAGAGCCAGAAGAGTACCCAGAAGCCACCTACTACAGGACAGGCCTAACGAAGAAAATAACAGAACGCCACTAGCCATCACCTACAGCCCCCAACTAAAACCTCTCCAGCGCATCATCAAAGATCTACAACCTATCCTTAAGGATGATCTCTCACTCTCACAGATCTTGGGAGACAGGCCAGTCCTCGCTTACAGACAGCCTCCCAACCTGAAGCAAATACTCACCAGCAACCGCACACCATACAACATAAACACTAACCCAGGAACCTGTCCTTGCAACAAAGCCTGATGCCAGCTCTGTCCACATCTATTCAAGTGACACCATCATAGGACCTAATCACATCAGACATGCCATCAGGGGCTCGTTCACCTGCACATCTACCAATGTGATATATGCCATCATGTGCCAGCAATGCCTCTCTGCCATGTACATTGGCCAAACTGGACAGTCTCTACGCAAAAGAATAAATGGACACACATCTGACATGAGGAATCATAACATTCAAAAACCAGTGGGAGAACACTTCAACCTCTCTAACCACTCAGTGACAGACTTGAAGGTGGCAATTTTGCAACAAAAAAACTTCAAAAACAGACTCCAAAGAGAAACTGCTGAACTGGAATTAATATGCAAATTAGATACAATTATCTCTGGCCTAAACAGAGACTGGGAATGGTTGGGTCATTACACTAATTGAATCTAGTTCCCTATGTTAAGTTCTCCTCACACCTCCTATGGATCATCTTAATTACCACTTCAAAAAGTTTTTTCCTCCTGCTGATGATAGCTCATCTCAATTGATTAGACTTTTCCGGTTGGTATGCATACTTCCACCTTTTCATGTTCTCTGTATGTATAAATATCTCCTGTCTGTGTGTTCCATTCTATGCATCCAAAGAAATGAGCTGTAGCTCACGCTAAAATAAATTTGTTAGTCTCTAAGGTGCCACAAGTACTCCTGTTCTTTTTGTGGAGTATCTAAGGAAATTGCTTGTGTGACTTGTGGTTAGCCAGTGGTGTGAAACCAAACTCCTCTTTGGCTGGCTGGTTTGGTTTGCCTTACAGGTGGAAAAACCCCAGCCTAGGGCTGTAACTGCCCTGTTTAAGCAATTGGTCCTGAACTGGCACTCTCAGTTGGGTTCCGCCAGGACCGTATCGTCACACCCAACAAGCTACACTGAGGCAAAAACTACCCGAGCCTTCCATCCACTAGGGCTGTACATGGCGTTGGCTGCTCAAGTTAGTGATCTTGGGGTAAAAAGGAAATTTTAGTTGTAGAGCAGATGCAGCCCAGGTGCAGGGGTTGGCATTAGCTTCCCTCTTGACCTGACCTAAACTCCATCACTTTCCCTAGTCTAAACAAACCCTGAGCATCACGGTTATACTGTTCCCCCATTTCACAGCAATTGTTAGTCATCGAGTTCTCCCTTTGGAAACCAATTGTTTCATTCCCAGTTGCTCTGATGTTGGTTCAGGTTGTGCTGGGGAGCAGATATTTTTGCTACCATTTTCCTCACTTAAAATATATTGAACTATAACAAAGTGCGGGAACAGCGCAGGGATAGGGGAAAATGTCATTTCTCCTCTATAACAGCAGAAGAACATAGGGAATCCCTCTGATTTACCCTGATTCCTCATCACCATCCCAATCTCCCTTTTGTTCAGCTTCTTAGGCCTATATTTTTTCTAAAGGGCTGGGAAGAGGATTCCCTCGTAAATTACTTGTAATTAAACAAAGTACCCATGCATTTGGCTACCAAAGCCGCTCTGGCCCAGGCCTTGCAGGAGGTTGCTCCTGAAGATATTGCCTTCCTATTCAGCTGCATGTTGCCTATTATTTGGGAAATACAATCCCTATCTAGGTAGAGATGGGAAAAATGGAAGTGACATTTCTGTTTAGCTCACACCTGGGAGATTCTACAAATGTGTAGAAAATGAAATCCATGTTGAATGTGCTATAGCTGCAGAAAGATACCTCTTTTTAATAGAGACCTGACATTTGTTGTCTTACAGGGATTCTAAATTGCACCTGAATTTAGTCCCTAATTTTAATCTGTGCCACCAGATTAAAGAAATAAAAGGGCACAGAAGGGGGAGTTGTACCTCACTATCGCTACTGATCTGTTGTGTGGTTGGTGAAGTATTCTACGCCAGAGAAGTGTAAAATTACTCCAAGTAAGGTCAAAGATTTGACAAGAACTTGGGTAGAAATTGTAGGTACTAGTGGTTCATTTTCACCCCAGAGATGGAAGCTATGGTGACCTGTGGCCCAGGTAAACTATTTTTAGAACCCTGCTCCCTAGTTAAGTGGCATTGATCACACTCCTAAAGGACGCCATGATTAAATTGGGAGCAACTGTCTTTTACCATTTGGATCCAAAGCGCAGAGAGAAACAGCTGATTCCTTCAGAGCCATTCCATGCCTACGGGTCCCAATCTGGCTGCCTTGTTGGACAAGAACCACTTCCATGCTGGGCAAACAATGGTAGCCAATGAGGGAATGTATCGGATTCAAAGTTCAGACTGCAGGATACATGAATGCTGAGTCCAGAGTCTGTGGTTTAGTCTAGGCCTGCACAACTCGTAAAGCGGCGAGGGCAATATTACTCCAAAGAAAACAGCTGAGGGCTGAAAACCTTCCAGCCTCACCGAAAACCCCCCACCCCCAGTGCTGCTGAAACACCCCCCCAGCACCGCCCAGCCCCCCGAAACACAGCCCCCCCAGCACCGCCCACCCTTTGAAAAGAACCCCATTAGCGTTGCCCAGCCCCTCCGAAACAATTCCCCCCCCCCCCGAAGCGCCGCCCGCCTCGTGGAAACAAACCCTCCTTCCCCAGCACCACCCTGCCAAAACAGCGGTAATGAACCTTGCTAATATGTTATCGGGGGCCCCTAAGGTAATATAATTAAGGTAAAAGAAATGTATTTTTTGCTAGAAGTAGAATAAGATCTTCCCCCCACTTGGTAATCAGTCGCCCTGTGGAGTGAATGAGGTGGGACTGAGGAAGGCGTGGAAGGCAGCACCTCCAGACAGCTGCAACCCTTGGAGAGGGGCTGGGAGCCCGACCAGATCAGCAGAACAGGTCAGCCACTGACTCACCATTCCCCTCCTCAGCCCCCCACCCCCTGCTCACCTCCTCAACCCCCCACCCCAGCTGCCGGCTCACCCGCCCCCCCGCCACTGCCCGCCCACTCGCCTCCTCAGCCCCCGCCCCCTATGGCTCACCTGTCTGCTCGCCTCCTCAGCTCTCTTCCCCCATCGCCAGCTCACCTAACCCCCCCCGCCATTACCTGCTGCGGTGCGGGAAGCCCCCCAACCCCAGCTCACCTCGTCTCCGTCTCCACCTTGCTGGGCCTGAGTGCGAAGCCGCCACACGGCTTCTCTTCCCTCCAAGGCTTCCTGCACGAACAGCTGATTAGCAGGGGGAGGGGGGAAAGCGAGGTGGGGCATTCAGGGGAGGAGGCGGAGCGGAGGTGAGCTGGGGCCAGCTGCCGGCCCACCTGCCCCCCCGCCGCTGCCTGCCCGCTCGCTTCCTCAGCCCCCACCCTCACCTGCTATTGTGCCATACAGGAGGCCTGTGATATGCAGGGGGTCAGATTAGATACTCTAATGGTCTCTTCTGGCCATAAAGTCGACTAATTTCTGGCAAACTGAGTGTAGCATTGGGAGCAGCGTCTGAGGTTTTCCTGTCTAGCCGGCTTGCTGCCTAGAACGAATGCTCCTTGAGTGGGGTGATCCTCAGGGAGTAGCTCAAACCTGCAAAGTGCCTGGCCAGGGGCAGGACATTGGCACAGCAAGGGAGGGGTGTGGCAGTGACATCACAAAGGCCTTTTGCAGGACCTCAGCCTATTGGTCCAAGGTGGTGGGGAGGTGGTGACCTCACAGAGAGATGCTGACATCAACCAGGCAGGACAGGGGCGAGGGGCCAGGGAAACCTCAGAGACCCCTGTGGCTTTGCTTCAGCAAGTCTCCTTCTCCAGGTCTCTCTTTGAGGACTGAGGGAGTATTCGGGTTCACGGACGTGAACGCCAGGAGGAACCTCTTTCGAGTTTTCTCCTTCCCTTGTAGTGATTTTACTAGAAAACAGCCGTCCCTGTTTAGAAAGTAAGAGCCTCCTGGAGGTTTGAAACCTGTTCAGTCTGATCCATGTGGTGAAAGTTGAATTCTAGGCATGGAAAACATGAGCTTAAGGAGGCAGAAGTTTATTGCGCACCTGGGATTTTGTCCCTTAGAATCACTGGGGACATTAGGGTTTGTTATTTTTGTTTCACCTTTTCCTCCATCCCTCCCTCTCTCCTTTCTCTTCATCTCTTGCTTATTTTGTCCTTTTTCCTGGGGGTGGGGGTGTGTGTGCGTGTGTGTGTTGCGCGCGCGCGCTCTGCAGCTCCCACTGTGGGAGGTCCACTCAAAAATGTGGGGCTGAAATAGTGCTCGGGCAGTGATCCCCACCAGTGACCTGGGCCATCCTTTGGGCTCTCTGGTGAGAACCCTCAGCCTCCCGTCCTCAGTCTCTACCCTGATTGGCTGAGCAGGGGGTTATTGACAGGGAGGAGACTCAGGTCCTTGTTGGTCTCTTTTAAGACCAAGGAAATAACTCAGATAAATGTAAAGTAATGCACGTTGGAAAAAATAACCCCAACTATACATACAACATGATGGGGGCTAATTTAGCTACAACGAATCAGGAAAAAGATCTTGGCATCATTGTGGATAGTTCTTTGAAGATGCCCACGCAGTGTGCGGAGGCGGTCAAAAAAGCAAACAGGATGTTAGGAATCATTAAAAAGGGGATAGAGAATAAGACTGAGAATATATTATTGCCCTTATATAAATCCATGGTATGCCCACATCTCGAATACTGTGTACAGATGTGGTCTCCTCACCTCAAAAAAGATATTCTAGTACTAGAAAAGGTTCAGAAAAGGGCAACTAAAATGATTAGGGGTTTGGAGAGGGTCCCATACGAGGAAAGATTAAAGAGGCTAGGACTCTTCAGCTTGGAAAAGAGGAGACTAAGGGGGATATGATAGAGGTCTATAAAATCATGAGTGATGTTGAGAAAGTGGATAAGGAAAAGTTATTTACTTATTCCCATAATACAAGAACTAGGAGTCACCAAATGAAATTAATAGGCAGCAGGTTTAAAACAAATAAAAGGAAGTTCTTCTTCACGCAGCGCACGGTCAACTTGTGGAACTCCTTACATGAGGTTGTGAAGGCTAGGACTATAACAGCGTTTAAAAGAGAACTGGATAAATTCATGGTGGTTAAGTCCATAAATGGCTATTAGCCAGGATGGGTAAGGAATGGTGTCCCTAGCCTCTGTTTGTCAGAGCATGGAGATGGATGGCAGGAGAGAGATCACTTGATCATTGCCTGTTAGGTTCACTCCCTCTGGGGCACCTGGCATTGGCCACTGTCGGTAGACAGACACTGAGCTAGATGGACCTTTGGTCTGACCTGGTACGGCCTTTCTTATGTTCTTAACCAGTTCTATGTTTGATGAATTTTGCTGCTTCTCTGCATTAATGGTCTCTGAGCAGTTCATGATTCTCTCTGACATTGCAGTTCTCCTCAAATACTTGCTGAATAATTCCTGTGCACTGTTGTTGGGCTGGAGCTCATCTGAGAGCACTTTACTCAGGTCATTCAATGTCTGAAATTCAAGATCCGATGGTCAGTTTGAAAATCAGGGTTCTTGGGTCCTATTCCCAACTCTGCCATTGACTGGCTGTGTGACCTAAGACAAGTCAATTTTTCTTTCTCAGACGTAGCTTCTCCCTCTTTCAAGTAGGGATAATAATGATCTGCTCCTACCTAGCTCAACACACTCACTCTTCCCCAACACAGTGTCTCTCCCCACACACACACAGTCTCTACCCCGCCACGCACACCGCAGTTGAAAAGCAGCTGGCAATCTAGTAAGATGCCCGTGGAACGGTGGGATAGAGAAACCTGCATCATGTGATGCTGTACCAGCCCGTGAGGCATTGCAAACCCTTCCCAAAACACCCTGCAGCCAGTTGCACAGTGGGATAGTTGCCCACAGTGCACTGCTCTCTCTTGCCATCCAAGAACTGCTAGCATGGATGTGCTCTGGTGACACAAGGGGCATAGGAAGGACATTCAATAGCTGTTTTAACTAAATACTTTAACTAAAGCAGCAATGCTGGGGGGTTGGTGGCTTCTTTGTTTCCTCACCCTGGAGTAAACTCAGCTTTTTATTCCATTCTTGATGCTTCATGGAATAACAACAGACGACCGAAGAAAGACGTGGACAGGGTGGGTCTCAGGGGAGGGGCAGAGAGGTTCGAGCGGTGGGCAGAGCAGGTCTCGGAGGTGGGGGCAGTGGGCAGGGTGGGTCTCAGGGGAGGGGCAGAGAGGTGTGGGTGGTGGGCAGGGTGGGTTGCAGGGATGGGTCAGAGCGGTAGCGGCTGGTGGGCAGACCTTGTGGTAGGGGGTGGAGAGGCACGAGCAGCAGGCAGGAAGGCCTTGCGGGAGGAGAGGAGCGAGTGAAAGGTGGCTCAGCCGTCCTCAGCCAAAGAGGAAGAGCGGGGGTGGGAAGTGGCCAAACAGGAGCAAGGGGGGAGCACAGGTGGGGCCTCAGAGAGAGGAGAAGGGTGGGGGGGCAGTGCCATGGTCTGGGCACCAATGGGCCCCCCACTTCTAGGGAGCTTCCAGCGCTCACACCCAGCCTCCCCAAATGCAAGAGCCATGGGCCACCTATTCTCTTCATCTTCACTAACCAAGCCCCTCCCCAAGCTATGTTGATGGGAGAAGCCCTCCTGTTGGCACAGCGCTATCTGCACCGGGGTTAGGCTGATATAACTGCATTGCTTAGGGAGGTAAATTTTTTACACCCCTGAGTAATGTAGTTACACCGATCTAATTTTGTAGTGTAGACCTGTCCAAAGAACCTTGGGAGTAAAACTTCCCCTGCTCCTCTGCTTTACTGAATCCAAACACCAGCAAAGCTTGTCAGGCCCAGATGGAGGTTGGCAGAGAGTCAGGTGTGTGCAGACATGATCCCTTCAGCAACTCTAGGCACCATGGCTTAGCTGGCTAAAACCACTGTTTTGTATACAGGAGATCCTGGGTTCAAGTTCCAGTGGTACCTTACTGAGTTGCTTTTGGGGCACCTGGTATTGGCTACTGTCAGAAGACAAGATTCAGAGCTGGATGGACCTTCGGTCTAGCCTAGTGTGGTTTTTCTTATGGTTTAAATTACACTCACAGGCACTGATGATAGAGTTACTGAAAGTTTGGGAGTTAGGAGCTGATAGGTCAGTGGTCCAGTCCCCTCATGGATGACCCCCTCCCTCTGGGACAGGGGCAGGTCTGAGCTCTCACACCAAATGCTCATTGTGGCTGCCAGAATCTGTGGGCAGCTCCTTTCGTTTATGCCGAGGGTTGAGTCCTGTTTTGTGCACCGAGTATGAGAATGAAAATCCTAACCTGCCCTTTGAAATAACAAAAGCAGCAGGACGTGTTTCTGTCCCTGCCTCAGAGCAGACAGACCAATAGAGAAATGCCATGAGTCCAGGGTAATACTCCCCTGCGGTTTTACCATTTCCACTTGCTAAACCCCCTCCCAACCTTCTGGGCTCCTGGAGCAGGGGACTGAGCCTGAGCCGAGACACGGACACTGCAACTTTACAGCCCAAGCCGCATGACCCTGATTAACGTGACACGGGCCAGTCATGGGTGTTTCATTGCACTGGAGACGTAGCCTAATGTTATGTCTGCACTGTGATTAACACACCCAGGGCACCTGTCGCAAAGCCCAGGTCAGCTGACTCAGGGTTATGGGGCTTGGGCTGCAAGACTATAAAATTACAGTGCAGACAGATGGGCTTGAGCCCACCCTCTGAGATCCCACGAGGGTGAGGGTTTCCGAACCCAGGCTTCAGTGTGAACACAAATATCTGCACCACAGTTTTTAGCCTCTCAGCTTTAGCTTCATGAGGTCAGATGGTCCAGGCCAGCCACGCTGCCATCTTTATCCCAGGAGAGATGGACTCTAAGGGTACGTCTCCATTGCCATGTCAGCCCAGGGTGGCTCGCTGTGCTCAAAGCAGCACCCTGGAAGCCCCATATTCACCACTCTCATATGATGATGATACGGTTTGTACAAAGTCTGCCTGGTGAGGTATCATTTCAAAAGTCTTGGTCTGTTGAACATTACTATTGTGTTGGATTGTGTGTGTAGCATTGGCTGGGACGTTTTGCTCTGTGTGTGTGACTGAGATGAGGTTGGGAAATGCCCCCCACCAGCCTTTCAGGTGTGACAATGGAGGAGCCAGACTCGCTGCTGGCCCATTAAAGGGATCCACACTGCCAAGGACTATCCCAGGAACCGTGTACAATGCAGACTTCTCCGAGATAGCACAGCGACAATGGACACTGCTTGACTCACATCCTAGCAAAGGTACTTCCTAGCCAGTTGGAAGAAACTATGAAAGGGGGGGTAGAGACATTATGAGTTAGCCTCTCTCCCCCACAACTCAACAGCTGGACACACACCTGGATGACAAAACTGATTCAGAAATCAGAAGAGAATAACAATAGTACATTCAAACCAAAGTCCCCAAACAGACTAGTAGTGGTTTTTCAGCAGAAAATTTTCAGTTTGGGGAATTTTGTTTTCCCAGTCAGACCTTGCCAAGGGAAGCAGAGAGAAAATGGTTGAGTTGCCTCCTTCAGAACAGCTTGGCCTAGCCACTAGGTCTGGTTCACTGTTGTGGCCTTGCTCAGGTTGGGGGTATTTTAATTATTTGGGGAGGTCCCAGGGTGTTTGGGGGAGATTATGAGGCTGTTCCCTTTTGAGATAAAAACTAAGAAATGCAGAACTAGAGAATTTTTTTAGAAATCTGGGATTTAGATATTTTATTTGAAGAAAGGGGGGGGGGCTGAGATTCTGAGAAGGTTTTAGTTTGCAAGAAGCAACATTGTTTGATCTGTCATTGTACCAAGGGTGGAGATAGTTGTCTATCAAGGAGAATGAAGATTAAATGCATCCGATGAGGATGGGATTTGAACCCATGCATGCAGAGCACAATGGATTAGCAGGCCAGCACCTTAACCACTCGGCCACCTCATCTGAGCTGCTAAGACAGGGACAGGAGGAGAAATCTAAGGCCAGCAGAGATAGGGCCACTAAGGAGTTTCCCAATACTAAGCATAAGCAGGGGCTGAATGAGCTCCCCCCTCACATCTAGCGAGGAGCTGGGGGAAGACTTCAGGAACAGGCCGTGTTTGCATAGACACCCCTACTCTGCCTAGCTATGCAGCATGATGGGGCCGCTTCCCCAAAATGACCAGTTTGGGATGGTGGTAGGTTGCAAATCACTTTAGGACTGAGTGGAATGAAATGTTATTCTCCTTCCTTGTACGAGTGAAGGGCAGCAGAACGTACCTAGGCCGTCCTGACGGAGGGGTGGATGGGGGAGGAATCGCTCTCATTGGACTGCAGAGAAGTGATTGAGGACGTCACCCTAACCCAGTGGGCCCCAAACATTTCACACTGCGCCCTCGTACCCATGGCTGTGGCCCCTCGGAAGCCGCGGTCAAGAACCGGGGCTGGGAGTGGGGCCGTTGCTTGCTGGGGAGAGGGGTGCGGACAGGGGTAAGGGGGTCGAGGCCGGGCTGGGAACCAGGGGCCCAGGCTGAGGGTGGGGTTGGGGAAGAGCTGGGACAGAGTGGGGCTGAGTGGGGCTCCCTCCCTGCCCTCCATGGGGGCTGGCTCAGGCCCTGAGGTGCCCCCATCAATCCTCCTCTGTGTCCCCCTAGGAGTCACACCCCACATTTTGGGGACCACTGACCCCTACTCGTTAAGCAGGGGCTAGTGATGCCAAAGCCCAGGGAAAGGGAGAACAAGTGCGGGGGCCCCAGCACCGGAACCCTGCCCCCCCCCACTTCTGTGTGTGGCTCCGCCCCCTTCCACACCTTCCACCCACGGCCCCACCCACTGTCACCTCTGTTCCACCCCTCCCCCCACTGGCCCCACCCTGTCCCTCCTTTGCGGCCCGCTGCGGCCCGAGACCAGAGAAGCTCTGTGCCCCTGCTGCAGCCCCAGGCCGTAGCAGGAGTGGGAGCTCCTCCAGCCCTGGGGCCACAGTGGGAGACTTTCCCAGGGGCCCAATTTGGCCAGGGCCCCAGTCATGGGCCCCACTGTCCCCTTGGCGACGCAAGGTTTGGGAGGCTGAGCCCCAGCCTCCATTACGAGCCGCCCAGGCTACCTCTGCTCAGTGGGTGGCCAGTCTCCTGTGTCTCTGCTGTTCGTGCTGGGAGCCTGGCCGGCCTTAGGGGGGGCCCACGGCAGCCGCCCAGGGCTCCAGGGGTCAAAGGGCACCGTGGGGCCGTGCAAAGGTGCTCACTGCTCTCCCCTGCCCCAATGCTCCTCCGTGGCCCCACAGAGGCTGGGGGGAGCGAGGAGCAGCATGATGTGCTCCTGCATCCTGGTCACTTTCCCCACCTGGGCTGGGCTGTGAGGAGCATCAGAAGCTGCTGCTCTCTGCCCTCCCCTGACGCAGCCCGGCTGAGGAAAGTGACCTGGATGCAGGGAGCTCGGATGACGTCCCTTCTCGCCCCCCTGCCCCTGCTAGGGAAGGCTGCTGTGTGGTGTCTCCATGGCTGCACTTTCAGGCATGCAGGTTTCTCGATCCCGTTGTTCCAGGGCATCCTACTAGATTGCCAGCTGCTTTTCAACTGCAGTGTGGAGACTGTGTGTGTGTGGGAGAGACAGTGTGTGTGTCTTGAGGAAGAGTGAGTGTGTTGAGGTAGGTAGGAGCGGATCATTATTATCCCTACTTGAAAGAGGAGAAGCTGAGGCTGAGAAAGGAGAATTGACTTGTCTGAGGTCACACAGCCAGTCAGGGGCAGAGTTGGGAATAGGACCCAAGAGCCCTGATTTTCAAACTAACCATCAGATCTTGAATTTCAGACATTGAATGACCTGAATAAAGTGCGCTCACATGAGCTTAGAATCAGACTGAACAGGTTTCAAACCTCCAGGAGGCTCTTACCTTCTAAACAGGGACGGCTGTTTTCTAGTAAAATCACTGAAAGGGAAGGAGAAAACTCGAAAGAGGTTCCTCCTGGTGCTCACGTCCGTGAACCCGAATACTCTCTCAGTCCTCAGAGAGAGACCTGGAGAAGGAGACTTGCTGCAGCAAAGCCACAGGGTCTCTGATGTTTCCCTGGCCCCTCGCCCCTGTCCTGCCTGGCTGATGTCAGCATCTCTCTGTGAGGTCACCACCTCCCCACCGCCTTTGACCAATAGTCTGAGGTCCTGCAAAAGGCCTTTGTGATGTCACTGCCACACCCCTCCCTTGCTGTGCCAATGTCCTGCCCCTGGCCAGGCACTTTGGAGGTTTCAGTTACTCCCTGTGGATCACCCCACTCAAGGAGCGTTCGTTCTGGGCAGCAAGCCGGCTAGACAGGGAAACATCAGACGCTGCTCTCAATGCTACACTCAGTTTTTCAGAAATTACTCGACTTTATGGCCAGAAGAGACCATTAGAGCATCTAATCTGACCCCCTGCGTATCACAGGTCTCCTGTATGACACAAGAGCTACTTTGGGGGCAAACACATTCCAGAAAGGCATCTAGTCTTCATGAAATGACATCAGGAGATGGAGAATCCACCACTTTCCTTGGTAGCTTCTTCCTATGGTGAATCATCCTCACTGTTGAATATTTGTGCCTTAGTTGTAATATGAATTTGTCTCTTTTCACCTTCCAGCCATTGGGTCTTGTTATGCCTTTCTCTGCTCCATTCAAGAGCCCTTTAATACCCAATCCTTTATCTCCATGAAGGCACTTCAGCACTTCAATGAACTCACCTTTCAATCTACTTTTGATAAGCTAAACAGGTTGAGCTCTTTCAATAGCTCCCTAGAAGGCAGTTTTCTACAGCCCTCAGAACATTTTGGTGGCTTTTTACTGCTCTAGCTCCAATTTCACAATATCTTTTTCAAATGAGGACACCAAAACTGAAGGCTATTCCAATATCAGTCTCACTGATACCGTGTCAGCTCCTGTGATGTTATTGACATAATCTGTAACTGATCACCATTGCAACCACTGTTCTACATTTGCAGCCAATATTGTAGAAAGATTGTCGTGTAAGGGATCTATGGAGAGGTTCTGATTGGCTGATTATAATGATGCTATCTCTAGATGTTTCAGAGTAGCAGCCGTGTTAGTCTGTATCCACAAAAAGAACAGGAGTACTTGTGGCACCTTAGAGACTACAGCTCACTTCTTTGGATGCATAGAATGGAACACACAGACAGGAGATATTTATACATACAGAGAACATGAAAAGGTGGAAGTATGCATACCAACAGGAAGAGTCTAATCAATTGAGATGAGATGAGCTATCATCAGCAGGAGGAAAAATTTTTTTTTGAAGTGATAATTAAGATGGCCCATAGAAGGTGTGAGGAGAACTTAACATAGGAAATAGATTCAATTAGTGTAATGACCCAACAATTCCCAGTCTCTGTTTAGGCCAGAGTTAATTGTATCTAATTTGCATATTAATTCGAGTTCAGCAGTTTCTCTTTGGAGTCTGTTTTTGAAGTTTTTTTTGTTGCAAAATTGCCACCTTCAAGTCTGTCACTGAGTGGTTAGAGAGGTTGAAGTGTTCTCCCACTGGTTTTTGAATGTTATGATTCCTGATGTCAGATTTGTGTCCATTTATTCTTTTGCATAGAGACTGTCCAGTTTGGCCAATGTACATGGCAGAGGGCATTGCTGGCACATGATGGCATCTCTAGATATGTATCATTTTTGTTGTTGACGTTATGAATATTGGCTGTATGCTATCTGTATTTCAAACTTGTGATATGCTTCTGGGGAACACCCCGGACAAGTTGGTGTCAGTTCTGCCTAGCCTGCTTGATGGCCCATTAAGGACCATCAGCTATACAATCGACCCATTGAGAGAAGGCAGATATGTCTTGTGACTCAGCAAGGTCTGCAGGGACCTGCCTATGGACAGAACTCTAAGGTTTTTCTGTGCCACGCGCTGGATAGAGTGTCCTTGGGACAAAGAAAGCAAAGACCATATGGCAAGAGACTAGAAAAGGCTGATACCTCATCTCCATTTTGTCTTCAATCCTGCTTCATACCTGGAGAGACTTTGCTACAAACTGAAGCTCTGTACAAAGGACTAATGACCCATCCCAGCTGGGGATGTACTCCAGAGACTTGATTTGAACCTGCAGTTTATTCCATCACTGCTACAAGCCTGAACCAAGAACTTTGCCATTACTGTATGTGAAGGGTTCAAATCCATGTGCATTTTATATAACAACCTGGTCTATGGATTGTGCCAGCTCTTTTCCAGACCCAAAGTCCAGAGTATGGTCAAGGACCAGAGGCCTAGCAAATAGTGACCAGCTAAGAGAAAGCTGGGGTAACCAGAAAGCCTTGCTTGCTAAGGTAGGCCTGGTCAGCAAATTGCCAGGTGTTGGAGCTAAGAACTAAAGAATTGTGTCTTATTCAGAGTTGCAGACTGAACAAAGAATCCCTCTTCCTATTGTGTTAGTCTCTTCTGTAGGAGACATTTTTCCCACAGAGCCAACCTTGAGTTTATGAAAACTTGGCACGTCCGTATAAGATATGGCATCCTTCCACCTCCCTTCCCAGGGACCAATGCCTGCCTTAAGACACACAGAAAACAATCTTTATTGCCATATACTTTCACTCTTTCTTTGCTTTAACCCCTAGGAATGTACCTGTTGGACAATCAAAGGAGTTGCTCCATTCCTATGGACCTCAAATCAGAATTCAACATATATTTTATACTAATAACATTATCAAAGTATTAATGAAATGTTAACTTGTTAACTTGAGACCATGGGTGGAGGCATTATATAACCTGTTAACCATTGGCTACTGTGCTATCTTGTCTTGCTGCAAAACCTATCTCAGGGTTTGGAACTGCCTATGCCGTCACTTTCCCCCACCCATGGAAAAGCTATATATTCTATTGTAATTAATTAATTAACAGTGTCTCTGAGCCTAATATGCAAGGTGACACTCTGCCAGCGCTGTGTGTAATAAAGTCCTATTCTTGACCTCTACACGGTGTAGATTTGTGTCCTTCACAGACACCTGCTGAATAAAGAGGAGATTCAGCATCCAGCTTGGCTGAATGTGTCTCCTCTCCCCACAGCTTGGTGATTTTTGAGGAAATGGAGAAGACTGCCTTTGCCTAGCTGTACATCGCTTGCAAAAGAAACAGGTCTTTTTGGTGACAAGTGTTGAAAGGAGCCATTAGACAAATGTGGAGACAGGAAAAATGTCCCCCAATTGAACTGGCATCTGTGGATGCTGAAGCCACAACACAAAGTGCTAAACAGTATATGAGAACGGCTGGTGTCAGAAGAGTCTCTACCAAAGCCTTTCCCACCAGCAGGGGCCTCTTTGTGCACAGAACTCCTGGTAGCATGATGGCTGCAGGCAGTGGAGAACTCCATTTTGGCATCTCTTTGTCGGTGAACATCTGCAGTGGCTGTTTAAAGGTCTCTGGATAGTGATCTTTGGGAAGAGCTGGCTGAAGTGTCTTCCTAGTAACCAGGAGATCCTGGCTTGGCCTGCCAGTTCTTCCTTGCAAGTATTGAGGGAAATGGGGAACGTCTGTAGTTTGGAATTTGCAGGTGTTGTCCTGGTCCATCAAATGGAACAGTTGCAAATATTTTATTGAGGCAGGCACCATGGCTTAGCTGGCTAAAGTACCTTTATAGTAAACAGTAGATCCTGGGTTCAAATCCCAGTGGTGCCTTGTTCTATGACTTTTGTCTCCTCTGCTCACATTTTCCTGTGTCTTTCCGGGAAACAGAAGAGACCTCCCTTGGTATCCAAGTAATTGCTTGCTAAGGAAAAGGTTTCTTTGGAGAGAAACATTGGAAAGAATCAGATCACAAGCCTGGAGCTGATGAAAAGGCTGCTGTGACTGGCATTAGCATGGTGGTTGCTTCAACTGCAATTGCTGCGACACAAAAGCCTGCGCCACACGTCCTTGTGATTCGCTGGGGATGTCTGCACACAGATGTCATGTCATCTTCCTTTTGATTGTCACTGATGAAAAATGGAGCAGCTGGGAGAAAAGTCCCAGAGGCACCTGCCAGGTAAAGTGGAGGTTCATAGAATCATAGAACTTAAGATCAGAAGGGACCATTATGATCATCTAGTCTGACCTCCCGCAAGATGCAGGCCACAAAAGCTGACCCACCCACTCCTGAAATAATTCTCTCCCTTGACTCAGCTGTTGAAGTCCCCAAATCCTGATTTAAAGACTTCAAGTAGCAGATAATCCTCCAGCAAGCGACCCCTGCCCCATGCTGCGGAGGAGGGCGAAAAAACCTCCAGGGCCACTGCCAATCTACCCTGGAGGAAAATTCCTTCCCGACCCCAAATATGGCGATCAGCTGAACCCCGAGCATGCGGGCAAGACTCTCCAGCCAGACACTCAGGAAAAAGACTTTCAATATCCCAACATTGACCCTCGGTACTAAATACCAGTGGTGGCACGTTATTGACCTATTGACTAAATCACGTTCTCCTATCAAACCATTCCCTCCATAAACTTATCAAGCTTAATCTTAAAGCCAGAGAGGTCCTTCGCCCCCACTGTTTCCCTTGGTAGGCTGTTCCAGAATTTCACTCCCCTGATGGTTAGAAACCTTCGTCTAATTTCAAGCCTAAACTTCCGACTGCCAATTTATATCCAATTGTTCTCGTGTCCACATTAGTACTGAGCTGACATAATTCCTCTCCCTCCCTGGTATTTATCCCTCTGATATATTTAAAGAGAGCAATCATATCTCCTCTCAACCTTCTTTTGGTTAAGGAAAACAAACCAAGCTCCTCAAGGTTAGAGATGTAGCACCCAGTAGTGCCTTGCGAAATGTGTCCACTCCTCCCACCTTTTGGTCAATTTTTGAGGAAACAGAGAGGACTGCCTCTGCCTTGCAATGCTTCCAAAAGAAATCAGTAGTTTTTTCTGACAAGTGTTGGAAGGAGGCACCTAGAAACGTGGAGACAAGGAAAAGGTCGCCATAACTCAACTTGCATCCATGGCTCTTGAGGCCACAACGCAGAGCACTAAGCACTGTACGACCACAGCTGGGGAGAGAAGGGTCTTTTCCAAAGGCATTTTCCACTTGCAGGGTCCTCTCTGTGCGCAGAATTCCTGATAGTTTGATGTCTGCAGGCACTGGAGATCACTATTTTGCCATCTCTCTCACTGTTTCAGTGAACATCTGCTGTGGTTGTTGAAAGTCTGTGATGGGATCTATGGGATGCAACCTGAACAGTGGGACCCCTGAGCCCTGTGTCCCACTGCCTGGGCTCCCTCTCACACTATGATGTTGTGAGGAGCTGTGAATCTCTGGCAGATATTGCACTTACACAGACATCTACAGGTAGGGACACATCCAACTGTTACATGAATGCTTCTCCCAGCCACTCATAACACTAATGATAGAGAGCCTCCCGCCAATTCCCCCCAGCTCTGCAGCCTTGCACCCCTGGACCATACCATCTTGCCTTAATCAGAAGCCTGATCAGTGTGAGTTTATTACGCAGGGTCCACCTCTCCCTCACTGTGAATAGTACATGAACCAGCATTGTAATTGAGCTGCGATTTCCCAAGAACTTGAAGCAAAATACACCAGTTTCAGTACAGCGTAAAACAGATTTATTAACTACAGAAAGATGGAGTTTTAAGGATTATAAGTGGTAGGCATAAAAGAGCAAAGTAAGTTACCATGGAAATTAAAGATAAATTCACAATCTTAACTTTACACCTTATTACACTAGGCCGTAGTTCGGTTATGCCACAGGAAGGCTTAATGCTCGAGCTGCAGTGCATGCTGGGCAGGCTCTAGGCCGGGCTCCCACGACAGGAGAGAAGAAGAAGACTGGGCCCCTGGAGGGCAGGCTGGGGCTTCCTGGATCCCATTTGCTCACAGCTAGCGCCCTGCCCCCACTCCCAAGCCCCCAGGTCAGCCAGAATGGAGCAGCGGTTTTCACTCCACCAAGTCCACTTATGGCTTACAGGCAACTCCCAGACCCACCACAGCCCACCATGTCAGCCAGAAAGGAGCCCACTCAGCCTCGCCATTGCTGCTTTTCCTTCCCCCTAGAACCCCTCTTCTCCTGGGCTGCAAGGAGCCACCCCTGGGAAGCCAAGAGGCAGGCACATGATTCTGCCTCCCAGCAGCCAACCGCACCTCCCCCGGCTTTGCAGAACGAATGATGACGCTCTACTAACCCCACTTAGCCGCACTGAGGTGCTTCGCTTCTGCCCTGCCTTCCTCAGCTCGACTTTCCTCTTTTCCCCCATTCCTGCCTCACTTCCTCCTTTGGCAAGTCACGCAGAGGAGGCCAGCAGGAAGAGCCGGCCTCCACCGGCCAACCTCCAACAGCAGAGGAGGCCAAGCCACAAGCCTCCAAAAGGTGACACGCCGCACTCCTCTAGGTTCTCCAGCCTGACACCAAGGTGCTTTCTCCACTGCTATCAGCACCCTCTGTCATGCGGGGGTTGGAGTTATCCCAGGGACAGGCCAATAGGAGAAGGAGGAGGCCTTCCTGAACAGCAAGGGGATCTGGGAAAAGGAAGCCAGCATGTTTCTGCACCAGGGACCTTTTGCGTGTTAGGCAAATGTGATAACCACTACACTACAGAAACTCCATCTGCTTGGCTGTTGCTCACCCTAGCACAGACCGATGGACAAACCGGTGACAGCCCTTCAATAGGTCAGCAGGCAGAGCAGAGGACTGGAGCCGGGGCTCAGGAAGTCGTCCTTATGTCACCCTTGTGACTCCAGCTTGAGGGAGAGCTTCTTTTTCTTCCCCTTGCTGACAAAGAGCAAGAGAAGAATGAAAGGGCAGGTGGGCCAACTCAGTGCAGAAGCCCATGCTGCCTTTTCCTGCTGCATAGCCTGAAATGAGGGACTCGTGGCAGTTAAAGGAACTGCTGCATTTTCAGAAAACATCCCACCTGTGCACAAAGGGGGATAGAAGAGCCTGTTAGTCTGGCACGCTCCCAACTGAACTACTTCAGCAGCTGCTCGGTTTCTTTTTGGCCTCCTGCTTTTCTGTCTGGGATGTTGTTGTCAGCTGTGGCACAGAAAAAGGACGTCATTGCGAGCGGCCCATGAAGACAAGATTCACTTTTGCCTTCCTTGCTCGGCTTTACTTGCTTCCTCGCCCTATTCCTGCCGTAGTTCCTGGGTTACCTGAAGGCGACGGGGGGCCAGCAGTACAAGGAGGAAGTTGGGCAGCTAGACCCTGGTGGCAAAAGTCCTGCCGCCACTTGCCACCCTCTCTTCTCCCAGCATCACATATTGGCCACCAGGGACTTGGGGCCCAGCAGCGCAACGGAAGGCAGTGGACAGAGCCACCCTCGCCTTGAAGCTCCGGCTCATTAAACCACATCTTCAGTTGCTGATGGCCAATGAGAGACCGACATCGCTTGCTATTTTAGCACTTGGAAATGCCATTGGTCAGTCACTGGATCTCTGTAATGCTGTTACAGAACAAAGGAAAATAGAATCTCAGTGTGACATTCTATACCTTTGGGGGAGCAGCTGTAACCCCCTTAATCCTCATTTTCATATCATCGTGATCTTACATATAGAGCATGACTTGTAAGGTATCAGGAAAGGATATGATCTGCTGAAAGTCACTTCTCTACCCATAGATGTAGACCATTCATGCATATGAAGTTATGAGAATTGTGCAGTGTGGTTGTCACTGTGCTGCAAGGTGGGGGAGTCAGCCAAATATTAGCTCCCCAGTGGCACCAGCAAGGAAAGTAACCAACACCCAGACAGGGTGTCAAACAACCCATCGACAGCCATTGCCCAGCAAGGGAGCTACAATGCAATGACTCACCTGCATGAGGACACCCCAGGGGAATTGCTCAGACTTGCTTGGAGAGACGCAGTGATGCTCACCTGACTCTGAAGGGGGGGGGGCAAAGCCATGAGGGAAGAAAGGACATGATAAAAGGAGAGACATTTGCCAGGCTTTATCTCTCTCTGTCACCTACATCTACAGCCACCCCCACACCAAGCAACTGAAGCGCTGATGAAAGGGGAGAGCCTGGCTGAAAAGCCACCAGCCAGCCTGTGGTGAGAAGCATCTGAGTTTGTAAGGGTACTGAAAGGGTTAAGATCATCTTAGAATTAAAAGCAATGAGGAGTCCGGTGGCACCTTAAGGACTAACAGATTTATTTGGGCATAAGCGTTCGTGGGTAAAAAGCCCACTTCTTCAGATGCATGGAGTGAAAATTGCAGATAGAGGCATAAATATAGATTGGAACATGAAGTGACGGGAGTTACCGTACAAGGGGAGAACCAGTGTTGAAGGCTAATTCAGTCAGGGTGGATGTGGTCCTCTCCCCATAATTGATGGGAGGTGTCAATACCAAGAGAGGAAAATTGCTTTTGTCGTGAGCCAGCTACTCCCAGTCCTTATTCAAGCTCAAATTAATGGTGTTAAGTTTGCAAATCAATTGTAACTCTGCAATTTCTCTTTGAAGTCTGTTTTTGAAGGTTTTTTGAATGGCTACTTTGAATTATTGGGTGTGAATGTGTAAACATGCTATTGACTATACAAGTCCCATATGGTCTCGTGATTTGGATTCCTGGTTTTCACCCAGGTGGCCTGGGTTCAATTCCCAGTGTGGGAACAATGCAGAGCTTTTGCTCAGAGGGGAGGCAGGAAATGAAAGGAATGGGAAGGGATCCTGCCAGCAGGGAGTTGGACAGTGTTGGGAGGGGACCCCAGAAGTGGGGTGGGGCAGTGGTCTGGGGAGATGAGGAAGGATCCCAGCTCTGTGGGAAGTTGACATTCTGGAGAGCACAGGCCTGGCATGGGGGGTGGGAAGAGTGAGTGTGTCCCTCTAAACTCACCACCAGCAGACTAGGCAGGCTTGGAAGAATTACGTATTTGTTGGTAAATGTCAATTTCTGTGTAAACACACAATCCAATGGCAAAATCTTTCCATCGATAATCATCACAACTAACAGAAGGGCAAAGTAAGAAACATGTTGCTTGAGAACTTATCCTGTTCTAATCCTCTAGGGTTCCCTTTTGCCTTAGGCACCACCACATGGGCATTTCATATCCCTCCTCATTTTCACACAGACACACAATTTCCTTTGCACAGATCCATGAACAGCAAAACCTCCCTGTGTCTATTGTCTGAGCCAGGGCATTCGATTCCACTGAAACCTTCTCTCCTGCAATGGCAATGGTCAGACAGAGGGAATGCATCCACCTTCCCCCTGGCAGTGAGATATTCACTCTCCTCTTCATGCTGCTGTTGTTATTCCATGAGTCATCAAGGATGGAATAAAAAGCTGAGTTTCTCCAGGGTGAGGAAAGAAAGGAGCCACCAACGCCCGCAAAAATCTCAATGCCCAGAGAAAACCTGCCTCTGTTATTGGACTCCCAGAGGTGCTGGCAATACAATGGGAAAAGGGACTGTCTGAATTGCCAAGGCAGGGAATGAACAATCTACAGCAACATCATTAACCACAAACACACTCTAATCATGCTCCAGCCAGTAGGGAAATGGGCAGGAACTCTGGCTGTTCAGCCATGGCCACACGTACAGAGCTGCACAGCAGTGAGTGTGCTGGGGCAGCTGGTCTGAGCAAACAATTTGTAATGACCCTTCAGTGAGAACAGAACCAGAGTGTAGAAAGGCCCCTGTGTTAAGTGGTTGTGGCTGAGGCCTTAGGTAGCTGGGCTAGAAAACCATGGGTGTCTTTCTATGAAGGTTTGATCCTTGCCAGCTAGACAAGGCTGGTGTGTGGTGTCTCCATGGCTGTACTGTCAGTGTCTGATCACCCACGGTGCCATAGGGAGCCAAGCCTAGACATATTCAGAGACTAAGGTCAAGTCAATGTTTTAAACAGTGAGTCTAGGCTGCTGCAGCTCAGTAATGGAGATGCTCTGTGCCAGGGTTTCTCAAATGTCCTTTCACTGCAACCTCCTGCCAAAATAACTTAATACGTAGCCCTGTAAAGAAGGACCAAGCCCCCCCACTTGGGGGGGGGGGGAGTGCCAAAGACTGAGCCCCGGGGGGGGAGGGCAAAGCCTGAGGGATTCAGCCCTGGGTGGGGGGGCTCAGACTTTTGGCATCAGCCCCAGGACCCAACAAGTCTAATGCCAGCCCTGGTGACCCCATTAAAACAGGGTCACGACCCACTTTGCGGTCCTGACCCACAGCTTGAGAACCACTGCTCCATGCTGAGGGGGGAGAGTTTTCCTGTTGGTGTAGTCAATCCACTTCCCCAGGAGGTGGCAGCTCTGTCATGGGGAGAAGCTATATCAGTGGGTGTGCAAGCTGTGGTGTTTACCACATTTAAGAAGTTTAATCAAACCCCATTTTTAAAACCACCTGTGGTCTGGGAATGGCACAGGAGCTCGATGAAGCAGGGTCTGTCCTTCAAAGTCCTGGAGATCACAATTCCATACTCCTGTTGTAATGGGGGTATAGCTCAGTGGTAGAGTGTTTAATTGCAGATCAAATGGTCCTTGGTTCAAACCCAAGTGCCCTCTTAAAGAAAAGAAATTTTTTTTTATTTCCATTCTCCATTATGTTCAGGAGCTCCACCATACGAGGATGCTTGAAATGAATGTGAACACTCCACATTTCGCTGTCCAAATGCATAAAAACCTAGCAAACCTGTCCATCAGCTGAAATCAGTTCCAAGCCTCTAAGTGTCTAGTTTATGTTTTCATCAATTAAACAAAGGTATCATTCCCTGAAGCAGAGCAGAAGCTTGAAATATAGGCAGCATAGGGCCAATATTCATAATGTCAACTACAAAAAATGATTCACATCTAGAGATAGCATCATTATAATCAGCCAATCAGAACCTCTCCATAGACCCCTTACACAACCACTTCTCTGTAATATTGGCTGCAAATATAGAACAGTGGTCGCAACGGTGATCTATACAGTTGCAGATTATGTCAATAACGTCACAGGAGGTGACACGGCATCAGTGAGACTGATACTGGAATACTGCCTCCAGTTTTGGTGTCCTCATTTGAAAAAGATGTGAAATTGGAGCTGGGGCAGCAAAGAGCCACCTAATCTTCTGTGGGCTGGAAAAAATACCTTCTAGTGAGCTATTGAAAGAGCTCAACCTGATTAGCTTATGAAAAGAAGATTGAAAGGTGACTTCATTGAAGTGCCTTAATGGAGAGAAAAGATTGGGTATTTAAGAGCTCTTTAATCTAGCAGAGAAAGGCATAAGAAGACCCAATGGCTGGAAGCTGCAAAGAGACAAATTCATATTACAATTAAGGCACAAAAATTCAACAGCGAGGATGATTCACCACAGGAACAAGCTACCAAGGAAATTGGTGGATTCTCCATCTCCTATGTCATTTAATGAAGACAAGATGCCTTTCTGGAATGTGTTTGCCCCAAAAGTAGCTCTTGTGTCCTACAGGAGGCCTGTGATATGCAGGGGGTCAGATTAGATGCTCTAATGGTCTCTTCTGGCCATAAAGTCGACTAATTTCTGAAAAACTGAGTGTAGCATTGGGAGCAGCGTCTGATGTTTCCCTGTCTAGCCGGCTAGCTGCCTAGAACGAACGCTCCTTGAGCGGGGTGATCCCCAGGGAGTAGCTCAAACCTCCAAAGTGCCTGGCCAGGAGCAGGACATTAGCACAGCAAGGGAGGGGTGTGGCAGTGACATCACAAAGGCCTTTTGCAGGACCTGAGACTATTGGTCCAAGGTGGTGGGGAGGTGGTGACCTCACAGAGAGATGCTGACATCAGCCAGGCAGGACAGGGGTGAGGGGCCAGGGAAACTTCAGAGACCCCTGTGGCTTTGCTTCAGCAAGTCTCCTTCTCCAGGTCTCTCTCTGAGGACTGAGAGAGTATTCGGGTTCACGGACGTGAGCGCCAGTGGAACCTCTTTCGAGTTTTCTCTTTCCCTTTTAGTGATTTTACTAGAAAACAGCCGTCCCTGTTTAGAAGGTAAGAGCCTCCTGGAGGTTTGAAACCTGTTCAGTCTGATCCATCTGTTGCAGGGGAGTGCTCTGCAGTTCCCACTGTGGGAGGTCCACCCAAAAATGTGGGGTAAAATAGTGCTCGGGCAGTGATCCCCACCAGTGACCTGGGCCATCCTTTGGGCTCTCTGGTGAGAACCCTCAGCCTCCCGTCCTCAGTCTCTACTCTGATTGGCTGAGCTGGGGAGGCGACTCAGGTCCTTGTTGGTCTCTTTTAAGACCAAGGAAATAAGTCAGAACCAGTTCTATGTTTGATGAATTTTGCTGCTTCTCTGCATTAATGGTCTCTGAGCAGCTCATGATTCTCCTAACATTGCAGTTCTCCTCAAATACTTGCTGAATAATTACTGTCACTGTTGTTGGTCTGGAGCTCATCACAGAGCTCTTTATTCAGGTCATTCAATGTCTGAAATTCAAGATCTGATGGTTAGTTTGCAAAAGCAGCAAAGAGTCCTGTGGCACTTTATAGATGTTTTGGAGCATGAGCTTTCGTGGGTGAATCCCCACTTCGTCGGATGCATGTATTGGAAATTTCCAGGAGCAGGTATATTGAAAATCAGGGCTCTTGGGTCCTATTCCCAACTCTACCCCTGACTGGCTGTGTGACCTAAGACAAGTCAATTCTCCTTTCTCAGCCTGAGCTTCTCCCTCTTTCGAGCAGGGATAATAATGATCTGCTCCTGCCTACCTCACGGTGGGTGGAGGCAGGGCCGGCTCTAGGTTTTTTGCCGCCCCAAGGAAAAAAATGTTTGGCTGCCCCCACCCCAGCCCTGGGCTCCCCCCCATAACCTTTGCTGCCCAAGCCCTGGGCTCTACCGCCCCCACCTGCACCCCCTGCCGCCCCAGCTCTGGGCCTTCCCCCCACCCGCACCCCCCTGCTGCCCCAGCTCTGGGCTCCCCCTTCCCCACCAGTGCTCCCTCAACCACACACCCTCTGCTGCCCCAGCCCTGGGCTCCCCTCCCCACACCTGCACACTCCTTCTGCCCCTGCCCTGGGTCACTGGTAACTTGCTCCCAGGACGGATCATTCAGCAGGAATTTTGGATGTGCACAGAACACAGACAGGACTGGTTCCCGCATGGTTACAGAACTGCAGTAAAGTGGAACAATTTTCAGCTTGTGTGATTGGAGGATCTCTGGATGCATATTATCAGACTGTCCTCCATAAATGAGGAAAAGTTGAGGTGCCTTTATTATTCTTTTTTTCTATGGGGAATTTGCCAATGCAATATCACTGTCTTCCTTTTAAAAAACAAAACTAGAAAAAAAATGGCAATCACTGTTGAAAATAGCAATTCCAGTCCTAAAAACCACTGGGAAGCATTTCTTGCTCAATTTTATCTAGTAGGATGCCCCTGGAACAATGGGATAGAGAAACCTGCATCACTGAAAGTGCAGCCATGGAAACACCACACAGCAGCCTTCCCTAGTAGGGGCAGGGGGGTGAGAAGGGACATCATCCGAGCTCCCTGCATCCAGGTCACTTTCCTCAGCCGGGCTGCATCAGGGGAGGGCAGAGAGCAGCAGCTTCTGATGCTCCCCTCACAGCCCAGCCCAGGTGGGGAAAGTGACCAGGACGCAGGGAGCACATAGTGTTGCTCCTCGCTCCCCCCACCCTCTGTGGGGCCACGGAGGAGCATTGGGGCAGGGGAGAGCAGTGAGCACCTTTGCACGGCCACACGGTGCCCTTTGACCCCTGGAGCCCAGGGCGGCTGCCGGGGGCCCCACCCCTAAGGCCGGCCAGGCTCCCCAGCACGAACAGCAGAGACACAGGGAGACTGGCCACCCACTGAGCAGAGGTAGCCTGGGCGGCTCGTAATGGAGGCTCGGGGGGGCTCAGCCTCCCCAAACCTTGCGTTGCCAAGGGGACAGTGGGGCCCATGACTAGGGGCCCTGGCCAAATGGGCCCCCCTGGGAAAGTCTCCCCCATGTCAGCCCCAGGGCTGGAGGAGCTCCCACTCCCTGCTACGGCCCGGGGGCTGCAGCAGGGCACAGAGCTTCTCTGGTCTCGGGGCCGCAGCGGGGCCGGGGTAAAGGAGTGACAGGGTGGGGCCAGTGGGGGAAGGGGTGGAGCAGAGGTGACAGTGGATGGGGCCGTGGGTGGAAGGGGCGGAGCCACACACAGACGTGGGGGTCATGGTTCGGTGCTGGGGCCCCGCACTTGTTCTCCCTTTCCTGGGCTTTGGCATCACTAGCCCCTGCTTAGCGAGTAGGGGTCAGTGGTCCCCAAAATGTGGGGCGTGACTCCTAGGGGGACACAGAGGAAGATTGATGGGGGCACCTCAGGGCCTGAGCCAGCCCCCATGAAGGGCAGGGAGGGAGCCCCACTCAGCCCCACTCTGTCCCAGCTCTTCCCCAACCCCACCCTCAGCCTGGGACCCTGGCTCCCAGCCCGGCCTCGACCCCCTTACCCCTGTCCGCACCCCTCTCCCCAGCAAGCAACGGCCCCACTCCCAGCCCCGGTTCTCGACCGCGGCTTCCGAGGGGCCACAGCCATGGATACGAGGGTGCAGTGTGAAATGTTTGGGGACCACTGGGTTAGGGTGACGTCCTCAATCACTTCTCTGCAGTCCAATGAAAGCGATTCCTTCCCCCCCACCCCCGTCAGGACGTCCTAGGTACGTTCCACTGCCCTTCACTCATACAGGGAGGAGAATAACATTTCATTCCACTCAATTCTAAAGTGATTTGCAACCCACCATCCTCCCAAACTGGTCATTTTGAGGAAGCGGCCCCATCATGCTGCATAGCTAGGCAGAGTAGGGGTGTCTGTGCAAACACGGCCTGTTCCTGAAGTCTTCCCCCAGCTCCTCACTAGATGTGAGGGGGGAGCTCATTCAGCCCCTGATTATGCTTAGTATTTAAAAACTCCTTAGTGTCCCTATCTCTGCCAGCCTTAGATTTCTCCTCCTGTCCCTGTCTTAGCAGCTGAGATGAGGTGACCGAGTGGTTAAGGTACTGGACTGCTAATCCATTGTGCTCTGCACGCATGGGTTCAAATCCCATCCTCATGGGCTGCATTTAGTCTTCGTTCTCCTTTACAGACAACCATCTCCCCCCTTGGTACAATGACAGATCAAACAATGTTGCTTCTTGCAAACAAAAACCTCAGAATCTCAGCTGCCCCTCCCCCCTTGCTTCAAATAAAATATCTAAATCCCAGAATTTTAAAAAAATTCTCTAGTCCGGCATTTCTTAGTTTTTATCTCAAAGGAACAGCCTCATAATCTCCCCCAAACACCCTGGGACCTCCCCAGATCATTAAAATACCCCCAACCTGAGCAAGGCCACAACAGTGAACCAGAGCTAGTGCCTAGGCCAAGCTGTTCTGAAGGAGGCAACTCAACCATTTTCTCTCTGCTTCCCTTGGCAAAGTCTGACTGAGAAAACAAAATTCCCCAAACTGAAAATTTTCTGCTGAAAAACCACTACTAGTCTGTTTGGGGACTTTGGTTTGAATGTACTATTATTATTCTCCTCTGATTACTGAATCAGTTTTGTCATCCAGGTGTATTTCCAGCTGTTGAGTTGTGGGGGAGAGAGGCCAACTCATGATGTCTCTACCCCCCTTTCATAGTTTCTTCCAACTGGCTAGGAAGTACCTTTGCTAGGATGTGAGCCAAGCAGTGTCCACTGTCGCTGTGCTATCTCGGAGAAGTCTGCATTGTACACGGTTCCTGGGATAGTCCTTGGCAGTGTGGAGCCCAGCAGCGGGTCTGGCTCCTCCCTTGTCACACCTGTGGAAGCAGGGAAAGCTTCAATAAGGATTTGAAGGGGATTTTAATGCGTGTCAGTCAGTTAGCAAGAGTCAGGCCATACTGTAACCCTAATGACGTGAGACTTGTAGGAGCAAAGATAGTGCGAGGCGAGAGGACAGGAACTGTGTACAAAGTTATTACGACCTTGCAATCACTAACCAAAATGCAGGCTTGTTTTTCTTAGGAGTGAGACAATAAGATAAGCCTTTCTGCTATGTATAAACAAAATGTATTTGTTGCTTTTTACTGTCTCCATGATTGCGAGAAATTGTCTGTAACAAAGGTATAAAGGCTTGATGTAATTGTTTACCAGTTGAGAGACCTGTCTGGGACTGAGGCGACCCTGTGTCCTATGGCACTCTCTCCCTCCATTGTAATTACTGGAGAAATAATAAAGTATTTGATTTTGCTGCACCCAAACAAAAAGCGAGAACTGAGTTTTTCTCCGACAATTTGGGGGCTCGTCCGGGATGGCAACGCCCACGGACCCACAGACGGCTACTACGGATCATTCCCCTTCGAACCCCATGGCGCCACATGAGAGGTATGAGACGTACCCTGAGAGTCCATCTCTCCTGGGATAAAGAGGGCAGCAGGGCTGGCCTGGACCAGCTGACCTCATGAAACTAAAGCTGAGAGGCTAAAAACTGTGGTGCAGATATTTGTGTTCACACTGAAGCCTGGGTTCGGAAACCCTCACCCCTCGTGGGGTCTCAGAGGTTGGGCTCAAGACCATCTGTCTGCACTGTAATTTTATACTCTTGCAGCCCAAGCCCCATAACCCTGAGTCAGCTGACCCGGGCTTTGCGACAGGTGCCCTGGGTGTGTTAATCGCAGTGCAGACATAACATTAGGCTACGTCTCCAGTGCAATGAAACACCCACGACTGGCCTGTGTCACATTAATCTGGTCATGCGGCTTGGGCTGTAAAGTTGCAGTGTCCGTGTCTCGGCTCAGGCTCAGTCCCCTGCTCCAGGAGCCCAGAAGGTTGGGAGGGAGTTTAGCAAGTGGAAATGGTAAAACCGCAGGGGAGTATTACCCTGGACTCATGGCATTTCTCCATTGGTCTGTCTGCTCTGGGGCAGGGACAGAAACACGTCCTGCTGCTTTTGTTATTTCAAAGGGCGGTTTAGGATTTTCATTCTCAGACACGGTGCACAAAACAGGACTCCACCCTCGGCATAAACTAAACGAGCTGCCCACAGATTCTGACAGCCACAATGAGCATTTGGTGTGATTGCTCAGACCTGCCCCTGTCCCAGAGGGACGGGGTTGTCTGAGAGGGGACTGGACCACTGACCTATCAGCTCCTAACTCCCAAACTTTCAGTAACTCTATCCTCAGTGTCTGTGAGTGTAATTTAAACCATAAGAAAAACCACACTAGGCTAGACCGACGGTCCATCTAGCTCTGAATCTTGTCTTCTGACAGTAGCCAGTACCAGGTGCCCCAAAAGCAACTCAATAAGGTACCACTGGAACTTGAACCCAGGATCTCCTGTATACAAAACAGTGGTTTTAGCCAGCTAAGCCATGGTGCCTAGAGTTGCTGAAGGGATCATGTCTGCACACACCTGACTCTCTGCCAACCTCCATCTGGGCCTGACAAGCTTTGCTGGTGTTTGAATTCAGTAAAGCAGAGGAGCAGGGGAAGTTTTACTCCCAAGGTTCTTTGGACAGGTCGACACTACAAAATTAGATCGGTGTAACTACATTACTCAGGGGTGTGAAAAATTTACCTCCCTAAGCAATGCAGTTATATCAGCCTAACCCCGGTGCAGATAGCGCTGTGCCAACAGGAGGGCTTCTTCCATCAACATAGCTTGGGGAGGGGCTTGGTTAGTGAAGATGAAGAGAATAGGTGGCCCATGGCTCTTGCATTTGGGGAGGCTGGGTGTGAGCGTTGGAAGCTCCCTGGAAGTGGGGGGCCCATTGGTGCCCAGACCATGCCACTGTCCCCCCCACCCTTCTCCTATCTCTGAGGCCCCACCTGTGCTCCCCCCTTGCTCCTGTTTGGCCACTTCCCACCCTCGCTCTTCCTCTTTGGCTGAGCCACCTCTCGCTCGCTCCTCTCCTCCCCCAAGGCCTTCCTGCCTCCTGCTCGTGCCTCTCCACCCACTACCACAAGGTCTGCCCACCAGCCGCCACCGTGACCTCTCTGACCCATCCCTGCAACCCACCCTGCCCACCACCCACACCTCTCTGCCTCTCCCCTGAGACCTGCCCTGCCCACTGCCCCCACCTCCGAGACCTGCTCTGCCCACCGCTCGAAACTCTCTGCCCCTCCCCTGAGACCCACCCTGTCCACGTCTTTCTTCGGTCATCTGTTGCTATTCCATGAAACATCAAGAATGGAATAAAAAGCTGAGTTTACTCCAGGGTGAGGAAACAAAGAAGCCACCAACCCCCCGGCATTGCTGCTTTAGTTAAAGTGTTTTAACTAAACAGCTATTGAATGTCCTCCCTATGCCCCTTGTGTCCCCAGAGCACATCCATGCTAGCAGTTCTTGGATGGCAACAGAGAGCAGTGCACTGTGGGCAACTATCCCACTGTGCAACTGGCTGCAGGGTGTTTTGGGAAGGGTTTGCAATGCCTCATGGGCTGGTACAGCATCACATGATGCAGGTTTCTCTATCCCACCGTTCCACGGGCATCTTACTAGATTACCAGCTGCTTTTCAACTGCGGTGTGCGTGGCGGGATAGAGACTGTTTGTATGTGGGGAGAGACAGTGTGTGTGTCTTGGGGAAGAGTGAGTGTGTTGAGCTAGGTAGGAGCAGATCATTATTATCCCTACTTAAAAGAGGGAGAAGCTGAGGCTGAGAAAGGAGAATTGAGTTGTCTGAGGTCACAAAGCCAATCAGTGGCAGAGTTGGGAATAGGACCCAAAAGCCCTGATTTTCAAACTAACCATCGGATCTTGAATTTCAGACACTGAATAACCTGAAAAAAGTGCTCTCAGATGAGCTCCAGACCAACAACAGTGCACAGGAATTATTCAGCAAGTATTTGAGGAGAACTGCAATGTTAGAGAGAATCATGAACTGCTCAGAGACCATTAATGCAGAGAAGCAGCAAAATTCATCAAACACAGAACTGGTTCTGACTTATTTCCTTGGTCTTAAAAGAGACCAACAAGGACCTGAGTCTCCTCCTGTCAATAACCCCTGCTCAGCCAATCAGTGTAGAGACTGAGGAAGGGAGGCTGAGGTTCTCACCAGAGAACCCAAAGGATGGCCCAGGTCACTGGTGGGGATCACTGCCCGAGCACTATTTCAGCCCCACATTTTTGGGTGGAGCTCCCACAGTGGGAGCTGCAGAGCACTCCCCCGCAACACACACACACACACACACACACACTCCTACCTCCTGGTGTTGGGAGGAGAAAAGGAAAAAGGACAAAAGAAGCAAGACACAAAGAGAAGGGAGGGAGGGAGGGAGGGAGGAAAAGGGGAAACAAAAAGGACAAACCCTAATGTCCCCAGTGATTCTAAGGGACAAAATCTCAGGTGCAGAATAACATTCTGCCTCCTTAAGCTCGTGTTTTCCATGCCTAGAATTCAACTGTCACCACATGGATCAGACTGAACAGGTTTCACACCTCCAGGAGGCTCTTACCTTCTAAACAGGGATGGCTGTTTTCTAGTAAAATCACTGAAAGGGAAGGAGAAAACTCGAAAGAGGTTCCTCCTGGCGCTCACGTCCGTGAACCCGAATACTCTCTCAGTCCTCAAAGAGAGACCTGGAGAAGGAGACTTGCTGCAGCAAAGCCACAGGGGTCTCTGAGGTTTCCCTGGCCCCTCGCCCCTGTCCTGCCTGGCTGATGTCAGCATCTCTCTGTGAGGTCACCACCTCCCCACCAACTTGGACCAATAGTCTGAGGTCCTGCAAAAGACCTTTGTGATGTCACTGCCGCACCCCTCCCTTGCTGTGCTAATGTCCTGCCCCTGCCCAGGCACTTTGGAGGTTTGAGCTACTCCCTGTGGATCACCCCACTCAAGGAGCGTTCGTTCTAGGCAGCAAGCCGGCTAGACTGAAAACATCAGACGCTGCTCCCAATGCTGCACTCAGTTTTTCAGAAATTAGTCGACTTCATGGCCAGAAGAGACCATTAGAGCATGTAATCTGACCTCCTGCATATCACAGGCCTCCTGTATGACACAAGAGCTACTTTTGGGGCAAACACATTCCAGAAAGGCATCTAGTCTTCATGAAATGACATCAAGAGATGGCGAATCCACCACTTTCCTTGGTAGCTTGTTCCTGTGGTGAATCATCCTCGCTGTTGAATATTTGTGCCTTAGTTGTAATATGAATTTGTCTCTTTTCATCTTCCAGCCATTGGGTCTTGTTAGGCCTTTCTCTGCTCAATTAAAGAGCCCTTTAATACCCAATCTTTTCTCTCCATTAAGGCACTTCAACACTTCAGTGAAGTCACCTTTCAATCTTCTTTTGATCAGCTAAACAGCTTGAGCTCTTTCAATAGCTCCCTGGAAGGCATTTTTCTCCAGCCCTCAGAACATTTGGTGGCTCTTTGCTGCCCCAGCTCCAATTTCACAACATCTTTTTCACATGAGGACACCAAAACTGGAGGCAGTATTCCAGTGTCAGTCTCACTGATGCCGTGTCACTTCTTGTAATGTTATTGACATAATCTGTAACTGTATAGATCACTGCTGTGACCACGGTTCTATATTTGCAGCCAATATTGTAGAAAGGTTGTCGTGTAAGGGGTCTATGGAGAGGTTCTGATTGGCTGATTATAATGATGCTATCTCTAGATGTGTATCATTTTTGTAGTTGACGTTATGAATATTGGCTCTATGCTGCCCGTATTTCAAACTTGTGCTCTGCTTCCAGGGAACACCCCAGCCAGACAAGTTGGTGTCAGTTCTGCCTAGAACGAACGCTCCTTGAGTGGGGTGATCCACCTGGAGTAGCTCAAACCTCCAAAGTGCCTGGCCAGGGGCAGGACATTGGCACAGCAAGGGAGGGGTGTGGCAGTGACATCACAAAGGTCTTTTGCAGGACCTCAGCCTATTGGTCCAAGGTGGTGGGGAGGTGGTGACCTCACAGAGAGATGCTGACATCAGCCAGGCAGGACAGGGGTGAGGGGCCGGGGAAACCTCAGAGACCCCTGTGGCTTTGCTTCAGCAAGTCTCCTTCTCCAGGTCTCTCTTTGAGGACTGAGAGAGTATTCGGGTTCACGGACGTGAGCGCCACGAGGAACCTCTTTCGAGTTTTCTCCTTCCCTTTTAGTGATTTTACTAGAAAACAGCCGTCCCTGTTTAGAAGGTAAGAGCCTCCTGGAGGTTTGAAACCTGTTCAGTCTGATCCATCTGGTGAGAGTTGAATTCTAGGCATGGAAAACACAAGCTTAAGGAGGCCGAATTTTATTCTGAATTGTATTTGATCCCCACCAGTGAGCTGGGCCATCCTTTGGGCTCTCTGGTGAGAACCCTCAGCCTCCCTTCCTCAGTCTCTACCCTGATTGGCTGAGCAGGGGGTTATCGACTGGGAGGAGACTCAGGTCCTTGTTGGTCTCTTTTAAGACCAAGGAAATAAGTCAGAACCAGTTCTATGTTTGATGAATTTTGCTGCTTCTCTATATTAATGGTCTCTGAGCAGTTCATGATTCTCTCTAACATTGCAGTTCTCCTCAAATACTTGCTGAATAATTCCTGTGCACTTTTGTTGGTCTGGAGCTCATCTGAGAGCACTTTATTCAGGTCATTCAATGTCTGAAATTCAAGATCCGATGGTTAGTTTGAAAATCAGAGCTCTTGGGTCCTATTCCCAACTGTGCCACTGACTGGCTGTGTGACCTCAGACAAGTCAATTCTTCTTTCTCACATAAAGTTTCTCCCTCTTTCAAGGAGGGATAATAATGATCCGCTCCTACCTACCTCACGGTAGGTGGAGGATGGGGATCCATTGGAGTGTCACTAGGAGTAGTGCATAATATGAGGTGTCCTATCACATTTACTCAGAGCAGATTATGACATAATAGAATAGCTGAAATACTCTATTTGATTTGGTTTTTTTTAATTTTGAAATTGTTAAGAGCAGCAACGACTTAGCTCAGACTGAAGCATCTTATCTAATGTTTGAGATCGAAGTGTCTCCTCTTTGTGTGTGACGAGAATTTAATGCACTGTGACAAACAGGAGATGCTTTTGTTTTGCAACAAAATATTGTTGCAAAGAACTTTCATCCCACTTGTTATGATTTCGAGAAACAAACTGGTTTAGTCTGAATGGGATTTTCTGACAAACGGTTTCAATGAAATTTCCCCACCATCTCGATTCCTGGGCTCCATCCCTGCCTCTGGGGGTTTGCTGTTTGTTAGAACAGGAGTAAGGACTGGTGGCTTCTCTTTCTGGCTCTGCCACTGCCTTGCTGGCCCTTGGGTAGGTCACTTTCCTTCTCTGTGCCTCAGGCTCCTCCCCATCTGTCCAATGCGAACAGGGACAATTCTCAAGCTCTGGGCAGTCATGAGCCTGAGTGAGATAAGGGGCGATAAAGCCCTCTGTGAAGGAGAAAGGGGAGTTTCTTGGTGTTTGCACCAAGGAATTCTAAAGTTTGCTAAAATGTCTAGTCTGTGGAAACAAGAAATGGTTGGGGCCAAACTTTTTAACCACTGCTTTTTTTTTAAAGTCCATTCAGGGATGTGAGTCCCTGTCTTTTAGGTACCTGGGGTTCTTTGCCAGCAGGAGAGAAGAGGTTCCTGCCTCCATTTTTGTGGCCTTAACAAACCATGTGTTGTGCCCCAGTTCTTGTCTGAGATCCCTGAAAAAGAACATCTTCCCATCCATGAACAAGACAGGACCTATCTTTCAAAGGGGAACAAAGAGACCCCTGGGACTTACAGACTAGCTAGCCTCACTTCTATAGCTAGAGAGATACTGGAATATATTCTTAAACAATCAGTTTTCCAGCAGCACCTACAGGATAATTTGGTTCTTAGGACGAGGGAGCATGGATTTGTCAAGAACAAATCATCCCAAACCCATCCTCTTTCCTTCTTTGGCAGGGTTCTGGGCCTAGTGGAGGTGGGTAAACAGTAGATGGGATCTATCTCGGGGTTACTAAGGCTTTTGACACAGTCCCGCAGGACATTCTCACAAGCAAACCAGGGAAATGCGGTCTAGATGCAATCAGTGTCATGTGGGTGCAGAGCTGGTTGAAAGCCCAGACTCCAAGGGCCCTTCTCCATGGTTGGCTGCCCAATGGAGAGGGGGCACCTCGTGGGTCCGGCAGGGATCAGTCCGGGATCCGGTACTATTCAATAGTTTCATGAATGATTTGGAAAATGGAGTGGAGATCATGCTTCTAAAATGTGCAAATGACACCAAGCACTTTGGAGCTCAGGACTGGAATTCAGAATGCCCTTAACGAATTGGAGACTTGGTCTTCTTGAGCCAAACCCCATGGCTGGGCCCCTCTCTCTAGACTGGGCTGAAGTGAAACCCCAGAGCCAAACACTCCTCCTCCTGGGCAGTGCGCTCTGACCTTGAATGGTCAGATGCTGCTTAGCGCTGTCAGAGCAGCTTTGGCTGGGGGATTCTCCCAGCACTTTCCAATAGCGGGAAGGTATTAAATCCCCATTTGCCTGCTGGGATCGGAGCCCTAGAGGGGGGAGCAACTTGCCCAAAGTCCCACCGGAAAAGGAAAACAACCAGCAGTGGAACCAATAGGGGTGTCAGGATCTTGGAGGCACTGTCACCCCCACACTAGGGCGGTGTTATGCACCCCCTGCGGCTGGCTGAGTTTCTCCGTCCCTTGGCAATAAGACAGCCTAGAACCCCAACCAGGGTTATTCGATCTGCTACCCAAGATCCATAAACCTGGAAATCCTGGATGCCCCATCATCTCAGGCATTGGCACCCTGACAGCAGGATCGTCTGGCTATGTAGACGCTCCATCATCATTCCACACAAAGATGGACTACAAGCCGTCAGGAACAGTATCCCCGATAATGTCACAGCAAACCTGGAGGCTGAACTTTGTGACTTTGTCCTCACCCATAACTATTTCACATTTGGGGACAATGTTTACCTTCAAGTCAGCGGCACTGCTATGGGTACTCACATGGCCCCACAGTGTGCCAACATTTTTATGTCTGACTTAGAACAACGCTTCCTCAGCTCTCGTCCCCTAATGCCCCTACTCTACTTGTGCTACACTGATGACATCTTCATCAGCTGGTCCCATGGAAAAGAAAAGCCTTGAGGAATTCCACCATGATTTCAACAATTTCCATCCCACCTACAGCCTCTGCCTGGACCAATCCACACAAGAGATCCACTTCCTGGACACTACTGTGCTAATCGATGGTCACATAAACACCACCCTATACCGGAAACATACTGAACTCTGTACTTACCTACATCTCCAGCTTTCACCCAGACCACATCACACAATCCATTGTCTACAGCCAAGCTCTAAGATACAACCGCATTTGCTCCAACCCCTCAGACAGAGACAAACACCTACAAGATCTCTATCAAGCATTCTTACAACTACAGTACCCACCTGCTGAAGTGAAGAAGCAGATTGACAGAGCCAGAAGAGTACCCAGAAGTCACCTACTACAGGACAGGCCCAACAAAGAAAGTAACAGAACCCCACTAGCCGTCACCTTCAGCCCCCAACTAAAACCTCTCCAGTGCATCATCAAGGATCTACAACCCATGCTGAAGGACAATCCCTCACGCTCACAGATCTTGGGAGACAGGCCAGTCCTTGCTTACTGACAGCCCCCCAACCTGAAGCAAATACTTACCAGCAACCACACAACAAAAACACTAACCCAGGAACCTATCCTTGCAACAAAACCCGTTGCCAACTGTGTCCACATATCTATTCAGGGGACACCATAATAGGACCTAATCACCATCAGCCATGCCATCAGGGGCTCATTCACCTGCACATCTACCAATGTGATATGTGCCATTATGTGCCAGCAATGCCTCTCTGCCATGTACATTGGCCAAACCAGAGAGTCTCTACATAAAAGAATAAATGGACACAAATCAGACATCAAGAATTATAACATTCAAACACAGCCAGAGAACACTTCAATCTCCCTGGTCACTCAATTACAGACCTAAAAGTCGCAATATTACAACAAAAAACCTTCAACAACAGACTCCCACAAGAGATGCTGAATTGGAATTAATTTGCAAACTGGACACCATTAAATTAGGCTTGAATAAAGACTGGGAGTGGGTGGGTCATTACACAAAGTCAAACTATTTCCCCATGTTTATTTGTCCCCCTACTGTTACTCACACCTTCTTGTCAACTGTGGGAAATGGGCCATCCTGATTGTCACTACAGGTTTTTTTCTCCTGCTGATAATAGCTCACCTTAACTGCTCACTCTCATTATAGTGTGGATGGCAACACCCATTTTTTCATGTTCTCTGTGTGTATATATATCTTCCTGCTGTATTTTCCACAGGAAGATATATATACACACAGAGAACATGAAAAAATACTGGATTTTAGCCCACGAAAGCTTATGCTCAAATAAGTTTGTTAGTCTCTAAGGTGCCACAAGTACTCCTCATTATTTTTGCAGATAAATTCATGGAGGTGAAGTCCATTAATGGCTATTAGGCAGCCTGGGTAAGGAATGGTGTCCCTAGCCTCTGTTTGTCAGAGGGTGGAGATGGATGGCAGGAGAGAGATCACTTGATCATTACCTGTTAGGTTCAGTCCCTCTGGGGCACCTGGCATTAGCCACTGTTGGCAGATAGGATATGGGGATGGATGGACCTTTGGTCTGGCCCAGTCTGGCCATTCTTCTGTTCTAATGAAGGGAAGGGCAAAGTCCTGCAATAGAGTTTCTGTAGTGTAGTGGTTATCGTGTTTGCCTAACATGCAAAAGGTCCTTGATTCAAAACCAGACAGAAACATGATGGCTTAATTTTTCCCAGCTCCTAGTGGCCTGTCCCTGCTGTTGTAGGAGCAGCAGTGATTTCTATGCTCAATAGGTCTGTTATACTTCCCTCATTCCCATTTTTGTCTCCTCTCCCTCTCTTAATGCCTGTGAAGTGGCTTTCCCCCTCCCCCTCCCGCTCCCTCCTGCAATGCTTGTGGGATGAAGGGGCTGGTTGAACAGCTGGAAGATCAGAAGAGCTCCTAGATAGAGAAGGTGTCTGGGACTCTCATTAGGCAGCACTCACACACCCAGAGCATGGACCCTGCATGGACACTGCCCAAGGTGGAGTGTGACCCACCAGATGCAGCCAAGTCATCTCCAGTCGCAGGCCATGAGGAGCAGGTCCTTAAAAGGGGAAGGGGCCCTGTGCTCAGGAGTCACTCACAAGCTTGTACCTCCAGTGAATGCCCTTCGCCCCAACCATCTGGCCAGTGGTTCGCTGCATTGCAGTTCATTCTGCCTCGGGAAGACTTACCTTCATCGCACTGTCCATCGCGGTGCTGGGGGACACTTACCTGGCAGAATCCTGTGCCTGCCTCTTGGCTTCCCAGGGGTGGCTACTTGCAGCCCAGGAGAAGAAGGATGGTTCTGGTGAAAGGAAGACAAGCAAAGCTCTGGGAGGAAATTTGGGTGTGGGCTCTGCGCTGGGGGTGGGGGTGGGGTGCAGGAGGGGTGATGCAGCTCCCAAAGTGACCGGTACACACAACCCTCTGGCAGCAGCTCCTAGATGAGTGGGGCCAGGGGATCTCCATGTGCTGCTGTCTGCAGGCGCTGCCCCCAGAGCTCCCATTGGCTACAGTTCCTGGCCAATGGGAGCTGCGGAGTTGGTGCTCGGGGCAGGGGCAGCACGTGGAGACACTCCCCCCACCCCAGGGGATGCTGGGACATGCCAGCCACTTCTGGGAGTGGCACAGAGGGACAGATGTAGAGTGGGCATGGAGCCACCTTAGTGCTGCTGGCACATCTCTGCACACCCATTGGGGAGGGGAGCAGAGGGCCTCCATGTGCTGCCTGGGGTAGGGGCAGTGCACAGAGCTGCCTCCCCTCCCGGGTCTATTCCAGGAGTGGGTGGGTGGGGTCTTTTGGCCTGCAAGGTGCAGCAGGTCGGACTAGATGATCACACTGGTCCCTTCTGACCTTAAAGGCTCTGAGTCTAAAAGGGAGAGGGAAGTAAAGGAATTAAAAAAAAAATAATAAACCAAGCATTGTAATACCAGGATGACTCCAACTGCTTATTATATAGTCCCACCCCTTTTTTCCTCCACAGAGTGTTTAATGACCTGTTGGGATTTGGGACACTGATTCTCTCATTCCATTGATAAACTGAAACTAAACCAATTCCCAGTGGAAGAATCATCATATCATTGCATTGGCTGGGAATCAAACCCAGATCAATTGCTTGGAAGGCAGCTATGCTCACCACTATACCACCAATGCATCTAGTGAAAGTCTCTGATTTTTCACACTTGGTGATTGGTCACCTTACTTCTCAGCATGAGGCAAATGTCTCTGTGGTCTCTGCCGTTCATGGTGGGGAGTTTCCCCGCTGATAACAGTTCTTGCTGGGTCGGGGAGGGGAGAGAGAAGAGGCGTTTATTCTGTTTCATTCCTCTCCATTTTCTGTTCCTCCCCTTCCCTTCCAGGGTCCTCCCTTCCATTTCAGACTGTGCAGTGACACCCTCCCCGCACCCAGGACTCTCGAGCCTCTGGAGCAGCACGATCCCATGAGATCCTCAGTGACCAAGGGTCTTTTCCAACTTCCAGGAGACCCAGCTTGAGTCTAAAGGAAGCTCTGTTCCTTCCTGGGGATCCTCTCTCCCTTCCTGGAGATCAGGATCATGAAGCCTCTGCCTTGCCTCCTGGGTCTGAATTAATGTCCCATTTCCCACTATCTGCTCGAAAGAAACAAATGTTTCTAACCCAGGTGAGCGGTGTTAATTCAGCTGGAATCCTTCACTCACATTCCTTAGGAGATACAGACTCTCTGTGACACAGACTGACTGGGGTTCATCTCTGCATGTCCCCAATGGGGAAGGAAAGACACTGAGGGGGAAGGAAGAAGCTGGACAGAAGGAGTCAAATGGGGCTAGACCAGAATAGGACATTTTCTGCCTGTTAAAATGTACTAGACTCTAATTGCTTAAAACAAAACAAAAACCCACCAGCTTCTGTTTGAACCATCAGCTTTTCACAGAGCAGCCAAAGTGGTGAAGCACAGACACACATAACCACCTACAGCCCAAGTTTGTCTAAGAAGCACCTATAGTGGCTCATGCAGGGGGAAATACAGCTGTGGGTGTGAGGTCAGGCCTCACCCAGAGCGTTGGTTTTCATTAGCCATGGAGCTTCCCCCACTTCCTTTGCCCAATTCACATGGAAAGTGCCATAGGAGGGTGATGAGAGTAAATTCTAAACTCTGAAATGCGGAGGTTGGCCCAGAGATTGGGATAAGGGGTTTGAAGAGAAAAAGCTCTAAGAGTATAAAACCAGACAGTCTCCAGGGGCAGGTATGGTACAACACCTCAACAGGGAGCGATTCGGGGGAGGGGGTTTCACTTCCTCTGTTAAATGTCCTGAGAGGTATTTGAAGATGAAGATAACGCCATGGCTAACAGGTGACTGGCACATCCTGGGTTAAAGAAAGGGACCTGGGTTAATAGTCTGAAGATTTGCGTTACTGTCACTGTCTGACCCCCCTTCAGTGCGGAGCAGGTGTGTACGTTGCTGGGTGGAACGCACAGACTCCTGCAGAGCAGGGACAGCTGTTTCCATGGCAGAGAGCCTGGCACTTAGGAGACTTTCTACACTTGCTGTTTTGAAGCAATTCAGTAAAATAACGGTGGAGCTACAATGTCTGGTCTAAAATTTCAGCCGCCCCTGGTGCAAAAACGCTATTTTAGGATCTACATCGGAGGCTCCCGGCACTAGGACACCTGGCCAGAGAGCTCAGTGGGGGCATAACAGCTGCTGACTCTGAGGGTCCCGGGCTAAATCCACTTGCAGGGGGAAGTGTTTTGATTTATTTGATGGATAATGAGCACCAGCTAGCAGGGGAGAAGCCCTGAGAGTCGCTGCCACTCCAGCTGCTGCTAGGGCAGGGGGGAGCCCCAGGGGGCCAGCTGCTGCTCTGGCCACCCCAGAAGAGCTGCCAGAGGCCACCAAGCTGTGGCTGCTCCTGCTGCCCTCGGGACCACTGGTCAAGTGGTCCCCAGGGCCAGCCGCATTGGCCGCTGCTTGGGCGGTCCCTGGAGCCAGTTGATTGAGTGGCCCTGGAGTCAGCCACTGTGCCCACTGCAGAAGTTACGGAGGTTGCAGGAAGTCACAGAATCCATCACTTCCACCACCTCCGTGACAAACACGGAGACAAACCCCTCCCTGCTGTGACTGCAGTTCCTGGAAGGAAAGAGAAGAACAGAAAGTGACGAGAGAAAGAAAAAGAGAGATTCCCTGTCACCTCTCTCCCTGCTGCCTCCCCCCTTGTATTCTGTAACCCCATTTCACTGGGTTCCCTGTGCTGGTGCCATGGGGGTGACACTAGAGTTCTGGGGATTTGGGGGGCTCTTCATTTCTCAACATTTCACCCAAATTTGTCTTTGGGCTGAAATTTCTCCTGTTAGGCCTCTCAGTTAGAGCTGTACCCCCACCCTGTTTGTGGGGGGGGGCAGGGGAGATGTAAATTGCAGAGCAGGCACAGAAGTCGCTCATAAAGGGTCATATTGATCTGGTGACTGGTTCTGACCGGGGTCCCACGTCCTCTGACATAGGCTCATGTGCAGAACATGGGAGCTCTGGCTTGTCCTAAATGCTGTAGACTGTGAGTTCCTGGGAAAGGGCAGGGGAGAGGGAGCAAGAGGAGAAAGGCAGAGACATTGGAGATGAGGAATTGGGGGGAGAAGAAGGAGAGAACAGAGAGACAATAAATGATTGAAGCAGAACAGGTGTCCCAACTCCATCTTGCTCATCACAGGTGTTCAGAGAGACAGGTAGTTTTCCAGTGTCAAATCTGAACTTTGATTCTAACAATGTGCATTGAAATATCAAGGGGATCTCCACATACCTGATCTCTTCCCCCTTCCCCTTTTTTAGTATTAATTTTTATTTTGATGTGTTTGGCTTAACCGTGATCGTCTCTTTCCCCACCTGTATTGCAATTTGGGGGTTATGTTTATTTTGCCTCCCTGTTGTTCATGTCATTATAATTATAACAGCAAAGGAATCTGCAGGAGCAAAAACTGACTCAAAACTTCATTTCCCCACTGTGCCAGAACATCCTACAAACAGCTCACGCAGCTGGAATCGTAACACGCAAGGCCACAGGATGGGAGATGCAGGTTTCCAAGGGTTCTGTCTTTCTCAGATGACACATTCCAGCCCCTTGTGTGCCTCCATCCTGTATGACCTACTGGACTTTGACCCATTTATTGTCTCATTCTATAGATAATGTGATTGTAACACAATGGGACTGAAATTAAACCACTTCCAGCTGAGGAAACAACAGAAGAGAAAAGCCATTATTGCACTGGCTGGGAATCAAACCCAGCTGAATTGTTTGGAAAACACCTACGCACACCACTATACCACCAATGCACCTGGCAGGAATAGTTTTCCTGCAGGCTCTGTGTGCTGGCAATGGGGTGACATATGACCATGGAGGTAGTGAGCAGGGTGGTTGCTCTGGAAGCTGCCTGACAGCTGGGAGCAGAGTTAGGATCCCAGAGTGACTGAAAGGGGGCAAAGGTGAAAACAGATCTCTCTGGGAGCTGGCCCCACACCTGCCCCGCCCCTAGGAGAGGGGAACTGAAGCTCAACTTCAATCACAGAAAAATCTTCCCTGAGAAGGAAGGGGACAGCTTGTTTTAAAGACCAGGTTTGTGTTTGTTCCTGCTACATACGGAGGGGCTGGGTAGTGCTGATTCCAGCCCCCAGACTCTGGGAGGATAAGGAACAAATTCAAGCTGCCAGTGACCTGCAGGAGGGAGATGATCTTTTGACAGTGAGGGACGCCTCGTCCTAAAGGCCTTTGTCTGCCCCCTTCCAGTGACTGTTTGGCACAGGAATGCAGCTCCCACTCCTGGGTCTCTCCTGGGGAAATAATGTTTCTGTGCAAAACACCAAAGCTTTTAACAGAAAGGAAGAAAAGGAAATGGCCACATGATGGGACTAGGACATAAGGAATGAAACACACATGGGCGGCGAGTTATATACCCACGTGGTGCCCGGGCACCAGCAATATTCAGAGCCCTGGGGCCCAGCTCCACCAAAGTTTGGGGCCGGGTCTCCCCTCTGGCCCACCTGCCACCCCCCGTGCTTCCCCCGAGTGTCCCCCGGACCCCCTTGCTGGCCCCATGCATGTCCCTGGGCCCCGGAGGGAGCAGAGCGTCCCTGCCTCTTCCATGCAGCTCCATGCTGCCTCCCTGCAGCAACTGCTGCCACAGGGTCCTAGTGCCCCCCCTTCCCAACTCACTGCCAGGGCAGACTGACTCTGAGCCTGCCCTTCCACCTCAGACCCTTCCCTTTTCCAGCGGGACCCTCCACCATCACAGCCCCCACCTGCAGTCACCACTCCTGCCCCATGCTGGGCAAGGGGACAGCCCCACCCCCAGTGAGGCTATAGTCAGGGGCAACAGCAGGGGAGGAGGTGCATGCAGCACCCCCCGGCACCCATAATGGGGGAGGCGAGGGAGATTCCTGGACCTGAGAAGGGCCCTAGGAGCACCTGCAGTGACAGGAGTGAGGGTGCTGCTGGGGGGGGGGGGGAATGAGGGGTTCCTCCCCCAGAGCTTGCTGCTGCCAGCAGGGAAAGGGCTGGGGGGAGTCCTCCTTTCTGGCCCTTGTCCTGGAGCAGCCTGCCTGCACCCCAAACTCATCCCCAGCCCTGCCCCACCCCAGAGCCCACACCCCCAGTCAGAGCTTTCACCCCCCACCACATCCTCAACCCTCTGCCCGAGCCCTGAGCCCCTCCCACACCCCAACCCTCCCACCCCCAGCCCCAGCCAGAGCCTACATGCCCCCCCCCACACCCCAACCCTCTGCCCCAGCCCTGAGCCCCTCCCACACCCCAACCCTCCCAGCCCCAGTCCCAGCCAGAGCCTTCAGTCCCCCACCCACACCCCAACCCTCTGCCCCAGCCCTGAGCCCCTCCCACACCCCCAATCTCCCATCCCCAGTCCCAGCCAGAGTCCTCATCCCCCCGCACACCCCAACCCTCTGCCCCAGCCCTGAGCTCCTCCCACACCCCAAACCTCCCATCCCCAGTTCCAGCCAGAATCCTCATCCCTCCTCACACCCCAACCTTCTGCCCCAGCCCTGAGCCCCCTCCAACACCACAAACCCCTCATCTCCAGCCCCAGATAGAGCCCTCACACACCCCAGCACCCCAACCCACTGCCCAAGTCCTGAGCCCACCCACACCCCAAACACCTTATCCCCATCCCAGACACAGCCTCATCCCCCTGCACCCTAACCCTCTGCCCCAGCCCTGAGCCTCTCCAACACCCCAACCCCCCCAGCCTCAGGCAGAGCCCTCACCCCCCACACCCCTACCCTCTGCTCTAGCACTGAGCCTCTCCCACACCCCAAACCCATCATTCCCAGCCCCAGCCAGAGCCCTCATCCCCCTGCACCCTAACCGTCTGCCCCAACCCTGAGCCCCCTCCTGCATCATGAACCCCTCATCCCCAGCCCCACCACACAGCCATCACCCCACACCCCAACCCTCTGCTATAGCCCTGAGCCCCCTCCCACACCCCAAACCTCTCATCCCCAGCCACACCCCAAACTCCCTCCCAGAACCTTGGGCAGGTGGGGGGTGGAGTTTGGGCAGGTTCTGGGCACCACCAAAATTTCTACAAACCTACCGCCCATGGAAACACAAGATCCTTCTCCCCTGTGCATTGACTTTTCACCTTGTTTGTGGTGGTGGTGTATCCATGTTGGGCCCAGGGGTCCTCTGGGGTGCTGGGCATTAGCCACTTTTGGGAGAGTGGGCTAGATGAACTGGTCTGACTCAGTGTGGCTGTTCTTATGTTCTAACTGCTGGTTATGGAAGAGACGAGCTTCCAGGCTACACAGAACTGAAGAAGTGTGTGGGGTTAGCTCCACAGCTTGTCTCTTTCACCAACAGAGGTTGGTCCTCTGCAAGCTCTTACCCTCACCCGCCTTGTCTCTCTTGGACTCTGAAAAGTGTTTTCTCTCCAGTCCCCTTGGAGAGACGTTAAGTTTCCTTTTGGGCAACTATCAGGCTGAAGCAATTGTATTGACTGTGACACTAGAATTGAAGATTTAATATTATAAATAAATGAGTCTAAACCTGAGGTTCTGGTTTTCACATTGGTTTTTCTAACTCCGTTCCCAGTTCTCTTCTAGAAAGGCCTCCAGGCTGCCTGCCCAGCCCAGCAAAAGTGGCAAGGAGAAAGCCCACACTGCTGCTCTTTCAGGTAGTTGAAGGCTGCTATCAAACCCCCCTCACTCAGTCAGTCCCCAGTCTGTGGCAGTGCATAGGATTCTTCTGTCCTAAGTGCAGGACTCTGCACTTCTCCATGTTGAACCTCCTCAGATTTCTTTTGGCCCAATCCTCCAATTTGTCTAGGTCACTCTGGACCCAAATCCTGTCCTCCAACGCTTGGATTCTTTACATGCTTTCACAGAGCAAAGAGCACATGTTCCATGATTTCATAGGGCAGAGTTTTGTGCTATTGGGAGCTTTCCCTGTGTGGATTTGACAGGTCGATCAACATAGAGACACATTGTGACCCTTCTCAGGGTGCTGAGGACTGTGAGTCTCCTTGTTGCCACCTGCCACAAGGAAGAGGGAGTTTTGCATTTGGCAGCTGGATGTTAGTGACCAAAGTCACCAGCCTGCTGGAACTCAAGGACCCTCCTCTGAGCTACAGCAGCCACCTTAACCCTTGAGTTCCTTCAATGTGTCCCCCTCTGGGGTCCAGCCCAGATCACCAGATACCCGGTGAAATCCCAGATCCTCTCTTCCCCAAGTATCCCAGGTTACTAGTTTTACTGTGGACCATTGCTACTGTATCTCACACAGCACCTGAGTACAGTTATCGAACAAGCAAAAAATGTATTTCACAACGGATAGAGATTTAAACAAACAAACGTGAGTGATGGAAACCAACTGTTACCAACTAAACAAAGGCAGAAAATGATAGAATAGAAAGGCCAGCACAAAAAACAGAGAGAGGAACAATAAGATACTAAAAGGACAATGGTTGGAACTCTCCATTTCTCTCAGTTTCTGGACTGATGGGTAGTAGAGCTGTAGCAACAGTTAAGGAACCAGGGTAAATTAAATCTAAGGTTTGAACTGCTAGTGAAGCATTTTCCACACTCACAGCATTCCTAGGGGCTCTCTCCTCCGTGGATTGTTTGATGCCTAATAAGGTGCGAACTGCGATTGAAGGTTTTCCCGCACTCAGTGCATTCATAGGGCCTCTCCCCTGTGTGGATTCTCTGATGTACAGAAAGGGCTGAGCTGTGAGAGAAGGTTTTTCCACACTCCCTGCATGTATTTTTTCCCTTTCACCTGAGGATATCCTGCTGTGTTGTGGTTTCCATGAGGATCGTCTGAGTTCACCAAGAAGAAATAAATTTATCCACTTTCGTCCCTGGCTGGTTTCCTTGATCTGTTTTTGGTCTGTGCTGAATCTCCCAGGATTTTCCCTGCTCATGACTCCTGGACACATTCCTTTTCGATCTTTGCGATAATGCTCTGTTTTTACCCACTGGCTCAACATTTCCAGGCTGAGAATTCTGCTCCTCTTTCTCACATGCCTTTGCATCACCTGCTGTGATAGAGACAGAAACCTCAGACAGGGATGGAAAGGGGAAGACCAAACAAAAACAAGTGCTGAAGACAGGTCAAATAAAAATCAGGAGCTGAACTCCCCCAAACTCTTCCCCCAAATAGGAGAGAGGAGGGGGATGAATTCAGCCTTCACATCCCATCCAAATACGCAGGGGGAAGGGAGGAAGCTACTGCCTGGTGTCTGCTAGGATCTATAGGAAGCCATGAACTATATTTACCCTGAGGATATGACCCCTGCTAGGGACAATAATGAACTGAGAGACCTCCCCAAGGGCTTTGTTGGGCATCCCAGATGTTTCCTTCAGGCACTTACAGATTCTGAGGTGGTTTAATGTTTCCTCACCTGTGCAGGGAGATTTCAGGATCTCTCTTTCCTTTGAACCCTGGAGGTCTGGGACCCATGGCTCTTCCCCTTGTTCCAGCTGGGAGATAACATCACGCTGGAAAACTAGAAACCCTGCTCAGATTAAAGAAAACAAAGGAGTTCAGTTGATTTCATAAGACTTGGTCATAAAAAAAACATTCTATTCATTTAACTTCAGTGCTTAGTGTGACCTGGTGGGCCAGGGGCAGTTCTCACTGAAAATGCCAAGATCAGGGCAGGCTGAAAAAGGGAGAGCAGATGCTTCCAAATCTGCTGGTTAACACTGAAGTTAAACTCACCGACCAGTCACCAACTGTGCTTCTGATCCCCCCCCGCCCCAGGGGTTATCGAGAAGCTGAAAAGAGAAATCACACGGCCCCCTTTATTCCATCCCAGTTCTCTGACTCCTAATCAGCAGCTAGGTCCAGTACAGTGAGAGGTTATTTCAAAACTCTGCTCACATAAACAAAGTGTTCCTCTGACCCCAAAGGGTCAGCCACATCAACAGGTCACTATAGGTTTGGATATTACCCAAAATTCCATCCTTCCAGACAATCCTTTAGCATCTAAACTAAAGGTTTAAAGGAAAGAAAGACAGAAAGAAGTTAAATGGGAAAGCAGTCAGATACATTCCAAAATGGATATATCAGGTTCTTAGCAGTATTGGTGAGTTGCTGGCTTGAAAGTCCGTCTGGAACACATCCATAGCTTGGATGGGTCATTCACTCCTTTGTTCCAGGGTTCAGTTTGTAGAGAAGTTGCTCCAGAGGCAGGAAGGGGGATTGAAGACAAAATGGAGATGATGCAGCTGCCCTTTACATTCCTTTTGCCATGTGGCCTGTACTTCCTGTGTCCCAAACACAAGCTTCACAGCACATGGCATGGAAAAGCCTTGGAGTTCTCAGTAGACAGGCATACCACGGCATGTCTTGCTGACTCAATAGGTGTATCCCCTTGATCCTTTCCATGGGCTCATTGTACAGATGATGACCCTGAATGGGCCATCAAACAGGCTAGGCAGTGTTGATGCCAATATGTCTGGGGATGTCACCCAGAAACACTGCACAAATCTGGAAATACAGATATACCCTACATATCTATAACTCACAATACAAAGGTGATACAAACATTGAAACAAAATTATCATACTTGGCAAATCATAACATTTTCATTGATACCTTACATGGCATATCTAGCACGATTCATTGCAATTTTATCAGATTATATTATTATTTTATTATTAATATCAAAGTGTCTCACAATTCCATACAGTGTCACACCTGGTAAACCAGTGAATTCCCAGGACCAGTTCCCCAGGTCCTTGAAGATGCCAAACACTGTGCTTATGAGGGATTGAAATACCCACATATCTGCTGGGAACACACCCACAGACACTGTGTAAGTCTATACCCCTGTGTTCTCTCTTCTAGAAAATTATGATCAATTTTGTACGCAGTATGGCTTGTGAGGTATCATTTAAAAACGCATAATCTACTGAATATTATCCTCCTGTTAAAATGTGTAGTAACACTGTATGTAAAGTTATGAGATTTTACAGTATGATATTACTGAAAATGTTACAATTCTGGGGAACACCCACAGACCAGTTCCTCAGAGACAGCAAGGCAAACAGCTGGTCAAACAGCCATTCTCCTGTAGGGGGAAGGTGTGAAGAAGACATTTACATTCCATCACAGGGACCTCTTGAAGCTGTTGTGGAAAACGACCACATGATTGATTTTGAATCAGCTCAGCCTGAGGCTCTTCTCTTAGTTAAAAGTGTGCAGGGGGAGACAGCTATTGGAATACTGTCCCCCTGAGTTAAAAATCACACAAGCGTTTTAAAGCTTAAAACCACAAACAATGACACATACGTTGCACGTTAATTTCCTTATTTGGAATATATTGCAAAATATGATGCAAGCAATGTTGGAAATAATTAAGAAAGGGATAGATAAGATAGAATATATCATATTTGTAAAAACAGCAAATAAATCCAGGATAGACCCACATCTTGAATACTGCATGCAGATGTTGTCGCCCCATCTCAAAAAAAGATATATTGGAATTGGAAAAGGTTCAGAAAAGGGCAACAAAAATGATTAGGGGTATGGAACAGTTATGCCAGACCTAACCCCCAGTTTCACTTGAGCAAACAGGAGCTATTTGACACTGTGCAATACGGCTCCTGTGCTCTGTTCCCAAAGTGTTCTGCAGCAGGGGAGGGTCTCTGGTAGTGTGTGTGTGTGTGTCACTGGCATATTGGGGTGATGCTGAAACAGGACAGAGTAGAGGTGGCATTGGAGGGCTGGCGTGAACCTTAACTCTTCATTTCCCCTTCCAAGAACCGAGGGGACAGGAACCCTTACCCAGCGAGGTCACAGTCTCATAGTTCTCCTGCATCACATCCCTGTAGAGGGCTCTCTGAGCGGGGTCCAGCAGAGCCCACTCTCCCCTGGTGAAATACACAGCCACCTCCTCAAAGGTCACCGGCCCCTGAAAGAGCAAGAGTCCAACACTCAGGACCTCTTTCCCCACTCACAGCCCCACTATTTGTGGCAGAGAGGAGTGAATCAAATGGAAGCTCTGGGTGGATCCCACTCAACAGAGTCCCACCCCCACCCCACTCAGAGTATCCAGCAAATACCAGGGTGAGGGGACGAAGAGAGAGCCCCTTGTCTCTCCCAGCAGATCCATCACACACCTACTGGCCACCGACTGATACAGGAGATGGAGCCCCTAGCAGGGTCCAGGGAGAGCTCCCTGGTAGGAAGCCCAATAACCTCCCCATTGTGAGGAGCGGCATATGAAGGGAGAGGCAGCTCCAATAAGCCTGACTCATGGGTGCCCCCTTCATATCTCACAGCAGCCGCTGGTCAGTGAGCTCAGGCTCCAGCACTGGGAGTCTGGTCAGTTTGACTAGCTCCATGTAGGTGGGCTATTTTCTTTCTTCACAAATTAGGGCATTTCCACCTCCCAACCTCCTGGGTCTGTTCCTAGAATCTAGGGCACTTATTAAATAACTCCCAGCAGGTTTGCCACACCCTGGCCTCCTCCTTTCTCCACCCTGTGCATTTCCTGCCCCGCTCCAACCTCCAAACCAGACTGTGCAAACCTTCCCATCTCCGGTGTATTTGCTCTCCCTCTCCTCCAGCAGGAGCCCACCAGCAACCCCCCGATAATCCCTACCTGAGTTGGCTCCACTGCAGCCATTTCTCTTCCCTGTCCCACGCCAGGCTGGGATGAGCTGGAGGAAAACATGGACGCCATTCTGCAGCCTGTCTGGGGGAGAAGGGCAGTTGTGGGCGTTTCAGAACCGGTTTTAGTTAACTTCACATCAGAATTCCCCCAGGCCCTTTCCCTGCAGACAGACACCCTAGATCCTGCCATGCTGGGAAATGCTCAATCTGTTTATTACAATGTAGACCTGGCCCCTCCTGCCAGGCTAAGCCCAGACACATTTTTAACCTCCCTTCTCCTCCTCACCCCTAACAAAGTCTGTGAACACAAGGCTAGAAAAGAGCAGAACCAAAGGAGTCACTGTGGGGATTCCTCAGACACTGACCCCACGGCAGCCACACCCCAGCAGGGGAATATGGAGTCAGGAACTGGCTTTTCCTCTGTCTGATCCTTGTTTTGTTCACTGGAAAGTGGTTCTCCCCAGGGATGCAGCAATACATGTGTCTGGGTGGAAATCTCTCCCCCCTCATTTCTCCCACTGCCCCTTTCAGTCTCTCCTTCCCCTGTCCTCTCTCCCTGCCCCTCTGGCTGGGAAAGTCCCATTCCTGGGGGCTTTGCTCTCCCAGGGCTGGATTTTCTCCTGGCAATTGCTAATGGGAGGAGAAATAGGGAGGGGCTGTTTGTGCAGAGTCACTTTCTTGCCAGTCCCCAGCACTTTCCCTGAGGTCTTTCAGTTACCTGGAGACTTGGCTCAGAATTTAGTATTTACAGGGCCCAGGGCTGCCCTAGGAGGCTAGGACCAGCTGGAGAAAGTCATCCCCTGGGCCGGGCAGAGAAGCAACTTTAATTCAGGTCACTTCCCAGCACAGAACCCCTCTGGGGGAGCAGCAGCTGCTAAGCTTGGTCTCCCAGATCACAATGGAGGCTGCAGCGTCTGACCCAGGAAGCTGAACCCCAGTATCCTGAGCAGAGAGGGACAGAGCGTTTGAGCAGCTTCCCTCCTTTAGCTCTCTGGGGAGAGCAGCTAATGAGAGCCCCTCCTCACAGGGAGAATTGGTAATCTCATTTGCCCCACTGTCCATCTGGAGTCACTCCTTGTCTTTCCATACAGTGACTCTGGATTAACAATGGTCTCAATGAAACCAGAGTTCAGAAAGAATGAGTCCAGAACGCTGTGGAAGAGACCATTGCGCGGCAGTGCTGACCCCCTTCCCACCTCCCTCACCCCCAGATCCAGTACAAGGACTGGACAATCTAGGAGAATGGAATTGGAAGTTCCTGCAGTTTTCAAGAGGGGAGAAGAGCAAAAATCTGTGATTTCACCTCACAGTGACTGGGCCTGGCCGGGGAATGTCAGGCAGTGCTTGGAGCCAGGATTCTGGCCTAAGCTAATTAGGGAGAAGAAGCGAGGTCGGGAGCGGCCCCCAGAGCCCCAGTCAGCCCCCGCCCCCCAGATACTCTCTGGGACCCAGCCCCCAGAGTCCGTAGCCAGAGACCTCAGATACCCCTCAGAGCCTCACCGGCCAGAGAACCCCCCCCAGACCGTCACTGCCAGGTTGGGAATCCCAAAGGGTTTTCCCCCTCACCCCAAGAGACCCCAGAAGCCAGAGACTCCCCAAAACGGACCCCCACTGGGAACTCAGTCCCTCACTGCCTGCCTAGGATCCCCTCCCACCCTCCAGCAGGATCTGCCCTGCCCTTTGCCTGGCACCCCCTCCTCCCCCCTGCAGGATCCCCTGATGCTTTACAGGGGCACCCCCTGGCCTAGCGCCGGGGATTCTCCCACACACACTCTGTGCACTGGGCACGGCAGCGATCCCAGGAGTCTGCGGGGGAAGCCCAGACAGAGCCCCTGGCACAGCACCAGGCTCCCTCTAACCCCCTGTCCCGCCTCCCCAAGAGACGCCCACCCCGGCTGTTCTGCAGCCACCAGGCCCCCAGCGATACCCACCTCCAGGACCCACAGCCTCAGGGCTGGGCACATCACACCCACCCCCTGAACCCCCAAATCTTCAGACCCCACCTGTCGGGTTACATCATCCCTATGCTGCCTTGGTGGAAAGTTACAGCAGCAGGACAACAAGAATAGAGGAGTTAGATAAAGTTGTTATGAGAAAGTAGGGAACTGCCAGAGCGAGGCAAATGCCAGGTGGCCTAATTGGGATTAGATAAGTTGCATGGGAAATGGGAAACCAGTAAGCAAAGGGCCATGCATGTGAAAAGTGTGTGTATCAGACAAAGAACCAATCAGCAGCAATGTAATGTTGGTGTGTCTGACGTTTGCTAATATGGAGAAGCCTATATAATATGATGCATTGTAAATAATAAATGATTCAGCTTGCAATCATATTGGTTGTTGTGCTTTATCCGGCCCGCATGCAACGCAACAAATGGTGACCCCGACGTGATTCGAATCGAATGGTGATAGTGTCGGTGGCCTGACCCAGGCGGAGGAGCCGCGGCGGGAAGTGCTGGAGAAGGGCCAGCCCCCGGGCGTCCAAAGGAGAGGCGCATCTGAGCTCAGAGGTGAGCGGCTAATATGGGGACCGCTGCATCAGCGGAAGAAAAAACGGTGCATAAATATTTGATACGCATCGCGGAGCGGCAGGGAGAAAGGCTCCCCTTTGATATGTTATCCCGCCTGCTGCGGTGGGGACAGAGAAGGGAACCTTTTGTTAAGCCGAGTACAATTTTTAATAGAGCTGTGTGGGAGCGGCTAGGCTCCAAGCTTTGGAAGTCGGTGGCTCAGGGCGATAAGGAAGCCTTTTCCCTGAGTCCAGTATGGAATAAGACAGAGAAGATAGTAAAAACTCTCGTGGCCGAGGCAGGAGTGCAGGCGGCCCTTTTTAAGCTTTTCCGCCCAACGCCCGAAATGCCTTCTGTGTTGTCGGTTGGAGCCAGGGAGTTTTTCGGTGGCAAGGACACGGTGATACCTTTGGCTTCCGACCTGGATAATGTTGCCCCTGTTATGGTTCCACTACCCTCCAATACACCCGAGCCTATGAAAACAGCTTTGCCGTATGCACCCCCTCCCAAGCCATGCCGTGTCCACAGGACCTGGGGGTGTCACGAATGCGGGGAAATAAAGGAGGCTCGGGTGAGACACGTGCCATCACAAGTCTATCCCAATTTGACTACGCCTATTCAGTTTACCCAGTTTAATGTCTTTTATAAGAAAATGGAGCGCCGGGGTCAACAGCTGCAGGCCATTTATAATAAGTTAAATCAAATGCAAGGTCTTCCAGCTGGATCATTGTGGAAAGAGGGGGAGCAGGCAGAGGCTCGTGAGGAGGTGCTCCGCTGGAAGCGAGCCCTGGACGGGAAAGTTTTGGAGTGCATGGCACAGGCAGAGGCTCGTGAGCAGGCAGAGGCATGTGAGGAGGTGCTCCGCTGCAAGCGAGCCCTGGACGGGAAAACTTTGGAGTGCATGGCGCAGGCAGAGGCTCGTACGGGGACAGTGCCGGGAATACCGTTATGCTTCTCCGGTATGAGCAGCAACAGCTGGGTGTTCTGACACAGGATTTACAGTTTAAAAGAAGCCAAGCAGGGAAAGAAAAGGACAAGGTAACGTGCTGGCTAATTTCTCCCTCGTCCGCTGCAGCCCCCACGTCCTGATTATTTCCCCCGTAGAAGCTGAACCACGACGGTGGTGGAAAAGAAGAAAAAACACTCACGTTGTTGATATTGCCAAAGACCAGGAATTCCTGACTAAAAAGACATTGAGAACTGACCCTGGTGAAGAAATAAAGAATTGTACACTGGCAGGAAGAAATTTGGGACTCCTGCTGAGAAATGTGATGTTAATTGGATTTTGGGACTTATTCTACAGGCTGCGCCCTGTGTTTTGGATAAAATTTTTAGCATATATTGCCCTCCCTAATTGGATTGTAATGATATTACCCCCCCCCCATTACTAACCCCGGTTTTTTAGAGTTTAATTGTTTTTTGTTTTTAAAGTTTGAGAAAACTCAGCCAAAAGGTTTGTTGAGTATTCTCAAGGGGGGGGGGGAGTTTATGGTGTTATTAGGCATAAATTTAGGTAATTTGGGAGAATGGCTTTGAATTTATGTGACCCAAAGTACCTTTATGTAAAGTGCTTTTGTTAGCCTTATTAGATTTTGTTAATTTTGTGTTATGTGCTGATTATTGGTTGTTGTAGATTGCTTGATACTAGATGTAGCCTATATTTAAAATAGATAGGTTGATTGCAGATGTTGTAATTAAAGTTTTATGCATAAAATGTAGCCCCCATGGTGGGAAAGTATAGATAATTGCTTGCAGTAGAGATTAGAAGGGTGGGGGCTATTTAAGAAGTACACCCTCCTAGCTAAATTGATAGTGAAATAAGTTGGTGTTTATGTAAGGAACGGTTTAGCAAGAGGAAAAAAGGATCGGGCCCAGGCGGCGGGCAACAGATAACAAGCTTGGAAAATTGGTTGATAACCTTGAGGGTGTAGTTGATAGAAAAGGTAATTAACTACAAGTGAGTAATGTTAGGCAGAGTAAAAAGTTAACTCTGTGGTTGCTAAAGGGAATAATAGCTGAATTTTGTAAAAATGCTGAGAGAGAAAAGTTTTTGGTGTTTTGAAATTTTTGTAAATACATGTAGGCAAAGAAATTAGTTTGTAATTGTTTGGCTATGAATAATTTTGTTGCATTAGCTGAAGAATGTATATAGTGCTATGTAATTGAAATTGTATTAGGCTTAAGGGCATATAAGTGGTGATGTTTTTTGTTTGTGTTTAAAAGTAGAAGTTAAAAGTAAAAAAAAATTAAGCTGTGTATAGCTTTGAATTTAGAAGTAAGCCAGGATGCAATTGTATTATTGTAAATGATTTAATTGCTGAAGTTTTGCCTGAAATTAATAAGGGTATTTGTGTATTTTAAGTAATGATTGATTGCCCAGTAGGGGTATATTTGTTTTTGTTTTTTAGATATTTAGAGAATTGATGTTAGCTGTATAGTATTTAATGTACCATGCATGTATTTATAGAGTTTACATTTATGTTTTATGTTTTATGTTTTGTTTTGTGGTGTTTGTTTTTCTGGCCAGAATTATTGTTGTGGTGTTAAGATTTTTATGTGGTTTATGTTGTGTTTTTTCTAGGACCCCCCCTCCCTCAGTGTCAGTTTGATCACCTGACATATGAGGGATGAATTGGTAACAGAAATTTGTCACAATTTGGTGAGCAATAGAGACGGGGGGAACCCTGCAGAATTTACACCATTTATTTGTTTTATTTGTTACTTTATGTTTGTTGTGTTTGATGTTGTTGGTGTTGTATGTTATGAATTGCATGGTTATAGGTGAGCCCTGTAGCATAAGATATTTTATTTTGTTGTTGTTGTTTGTTTGTTTTGTACGCCTTTTGCTATGAAGTTTGGAGAGGTTTATTGGATGTTTTTTTTTTTTTTAAGAAAAGAGGGGGAGATGTCGGGTTACATCATCCCTATGCTGCCTTGGTGGAAAGTTACAGCAGCAGGACAACAAGAATAGAGGAGTTAGATAAAGTTGTTATGAGAAAGTAGGGAACTGCCAGAGCGAGGCAAATGCCAGGTGGCCTAATTGGGATTAGATAAGTTGCATGGGAAATGGGAAACCAGTAAGCAAAGGGCCATGCATGTGAAAAGTGTGTGTATCAGACAAAGAACCAATCAGCAGCAATGTAATGTTGGTGTGTCTGACGTTTGCTAATATGGAGAAGCCTATATAATATGATGCATTGTAAATAATAAAGGATTCAGCTTGCAATCATATTGGTTGTTGTGCTTTATCCGGCCCGCATGCAACGCAACACCCACCAACCTCACTAGGGTACCCCCTGCCCAGCCACCCAGAGGCCTCCCGCCACCACAATCCCCCTTCAGCTGCTATCTCCCCACCCAGCCCCACCCAGCAACACTGTTACCTCACAGTGCCTGAGAAGTGGATAGAAAGTGACCACCGCCCCCTGCTGGCCAGTCACACAGGCAGAGGGAGCCCTGGGGGATGTCTCTTGAACTGGAGAATGGAAAACCTGGAGGGACAAAATAGGTAAGAAATGTCCATGGCCTGTCACTAGCAAATAATGGCCACCATGGATCCACCCCAGAGGTGGCTGCATCTTAGCACTGAGGGAAGCAACCCCTCACAGAGGCCATTTGCCATGGGGTTTAGGATACTTCTGGACCCACACTGCACTCAGAGTGACCTCCTGATCCCGTGCCAGCTGGAGAAAAGAAAAGGGTCCAGCCAACTCTCTCGTTACCAGCTGGGAACCACTGATCCCCAAACAGGGGGAGGCCTCTGGCTTTGATGTATATTAAATATCTGGCTGGTCTCTTTTTTCAGCAAACATTTTAACAGAGGTAAAGGAGGGACCAAATGATCACAAAGGAGTCGGGAAAGATGATCTCTGGGCAATTTAACCCCCTACAACATCCAGGATGGAGAAGAACTCAGGGCAAAGGTTCCCTCGAAGGAAGAAGTTGCTGGGATTTAGAAACACGGGGAACAGCCCCAAACCCGAGAGGATTTTTAACTGATATTTGATAATGACACAGAAAGAGGCAAAACCTGAGCTTTGAGAGCAACGTTCAGAAATGAAAGAGAAAGGGTGGAAATCTGAGAGATTTTGGATCCATTTTGCAAATTAGAGAGAGGAAAGTGGAAAATCAGAGGGATTTTATATCAGTTGTTGATAGGAGGCAAAATCTGAGTGTTTCACATCAATATTTGATAAATGAATAAAGAGGAAATGGGCAACATTTGCAAACATTTTATATCCAGGTTCAAGAATCTGAGAAAAGGTGTAAATCTGAGATTTTCTTGGTATTTTATAATTAGAGAGACGGGGAAATCTCAGGGCATATTCAATTAGAAATAGACAACTAGAGAGAAGTGAGGCAAACGTTTAGGGTATTTTATATGAATCTTTGAGATTTGCACAGAAAATGTGTCACAAACTGCGTATTTGATAACATGAGAGAAAAACAAAAAGATATGAGGGGATTTTATATTTATGTTAAAGAAATAGTGTAAAAGTTGGACTGTTTGACTTGATTTTATATGACTGTAAAATACATAAATACAAAGTGATGGTTCCCCCACCCCCACCATTCCCATGGGCAGCAGGGAGCCCTGTGAGGAGCTGATTAAAAGGGAGGGGGAGCTGAAAGGTCCCTGGATAAAGGAAGGGGGCAGCAGTGGGGGATGGGTGGGTGACTGGCAACTGGTGGTTGGGGGCAACTGTGTTGGTAGTTAGGGGGCAACAACTGGGATTGGGAAACGGGGTCTGGGCAGTCCCCACGGGGGACACGTGTGCCTCCCTTCCAGCGATGAGCTGCTAAAATCTTAACAACCGGTTCCCTATAAAAAGTTCTGATTTAAGAGATGTGCCACAGTATGGATTTTTTGTACCAATAGGGTTACCATACGTCCGTATTTTCCCGGGAGGAATTTTTAAAATTTACCACCCAGACAGCGATTTAAGAACCTAAAAGCCTGACATCTCTGGGAAAATAGAGCTGTATGTTAACCCGACCTACAGATCTTTTTTACAAAGCTGATCTTTTTTACCTGAACTAGAACTGAGCTCCATTTCCCATGTGTGGGTCCCCGCCATTCCCTGGGGTGTGCTAGGGTGACCAGATGTCCCAACTTTATTGGGACAGTCTCAATTTTGGGGTCTTTTTCTTATATAGGATCCTATTACCCCTCATCCTCTGTCCTGATTTTTCACACTCGCTGTCTGATTTAAGAGATGTGCCACAGTATGGATTTTTTGTACCAACAGGGTTACCATACGTCCGTATTTTCCCGGGAGGAATTTTTAAAATTTACCACCCAGACAGCGATTTAAGAACCTAAAAGCCTGACATCTCTGGGAAAATAGAGCTGTATGTTAACCCGACCTACAGATCTTTTTTACAAAGCTGATCTTTTTTACCTGAACTAGAACTGAGCTCCATTTCCCATGTGTGGGTCCCCGCCATTCCCTGGGGTGTGCTAGGGTGACCAGATGTCCCAACTTTATTGGGACAGTCTCAATTTTGGGGTCTTTTTCTTATATAGGATCCTATTACCCCTCATCCTCTGTCCTGATTTTTCACACTCGCTGTCTGGTCACCCTCGGGTGGGCACAGGTGGGGTCCCAGCTGCTCCCTGCCCCCCTCATTGAAGCAGGTGTGCAGGGTTAGTGCCCTGGGAACTGCAGGGCAGCAGTGGACATGGGGCTGGCTGCAGACAGGGGCGTGGGGCAGGGCTAGCTGGAGGCAGGGAGTGTGACATGGGCTGGCTGCAACAGGAGCTGGCTGTGGGCAGGTGGTGCAGACAGGCTGTGGCAGGGAAAGGGGCTGTGGCAGGGGTCGGGGTGGCATGGGCTGCGGGCAGGGACTGTGGCAGGAGGGACGGGGGGTGGCAGGGGCTGTGGCAGGACGGTTGGCTGGGGCGGGCTCTGGCAAGGGGGTGCAGACAGGGGCTGGCTGGAGGCGGGGGTGGCAGAGGCTGCGGGTGGGGAGGGTGGCAGGGGCAGCTGTCGGCAGGAGGAGCGGGGTGCAGACACACACACAGGGGAGCAGCTGGGAACAGGAGGTGGCTGTAGGCAGTGGCTGGCTGCAGGCAGGGGTGCAATGGGGGTGGCAGGGCAGGGGTGCAGACAGGGGCTGGGGCAGGGCAGGGGTGCAATGGGGGCAGGGCAGGGGTGCAGACAGGGGCTGCAGGCAGGGGTGCAATGGGGTGGCAGGGCAGGGGTGCATACAGGGGCAGGGAGTGCAATGGGGGCAGGGCAGGGGTGCAATGGGGGCAGGGCAAGGGGTGCAGACAGGGGCTGGCTGCCGGCAGCGGGTGCAGACAAGGGCTGGGGCAGGGAGGGTGGCGGGGCAGGGGTACAGATGAGCTGGGGGCAGGGCAGGGGTGCAGACAGGGGCTGGGGTGCAATGGGGTGGCAGGGCAGGGGTGCAGACAGGGGCTGGCTGGGGACAGGGGGTGCAATGGGGGTGGCTGGGGCAGGGGTTGCAATGGAGGGTGGCAGTGCAGGGGTGCAGACAGGGGCTGGGGCAGGGCAGGGGTGCAGACAGGGGCTGGGGAGGGTGGCAGGGGCTGGCTGCGGCGGGGCTGCAGGCAGGGGCTCTGGGTGGGGCGCAGACACTCACACGGGGCTGGGAGCAGCAGGAGGCAGCCGGGCACCCACCAGGCAGCAGCAGGAGCCCCAGGGCCAGAGCTCCAAAGAGCAGGAGCAGCAGCAGGGCCAGGAGGCAGCTCACGTGACTCCGCAGCGCAGCGCCCCCCGGCGGCCGGGAGGAGGAATTGCACCTTCCCAGCCAGAGCCCATCACCCTGCCCCCTGCCCTGCCCTGGCAGAGACCCGGCATCTCCTAGAAGATCAGGGCTGGAAGGGACCTCAGGAGGTGTCTAGTCCAACCCCCTGCTCAGCGCAGGGCCAATCAACGAAATCCCCAAATGGCCCCCGCAAGGAGTCAGCTCCCAGCCCTGGGTTTAGCAGGCCAGTGCTCCAACCACTGAGCCATCCCACCCCCACTCCAGGGGCAGCCATGTGCTGGGGAATGACTCAGGGCAACAATTTCCCACCTACACAAGGACAAATCGCTGCAGATGAAACGGGTGGGAAAATGCCCCTCACTAGAGAAGATTTTAAACTGACGTTTGAGACTCATGGGGAGAAGGGGGGAAATCGTGGGAGAGGGGAGAGCTGATCATTGGAGGGGAAAGGGGGGGATCGCCCCAGATTTTATAGCCCCGTGTGAGATACTGAGCGAGAAAAGGGGCAGAACTAGAGAGAATTTGTATCGGGGCGAGAGGCAAGTGGCACAAACAGGGACAGGATCCAGTGCTCCCCTCCCCCTTCGCCCGCCCGCCACTTCCCCCCCCGGGAATTTCCTGGCTGCCCAGAGACAGTTCAACATCCCCCCCCCGCGTCCCACCGACCGTCCCCTCCCTACAACTCCAGCTTCTCCTCCTGCCTGACACCCCCCATCTCCCCCCACACCACAGGGGACCCCCCCGCCAGACCCCAGTCTCTGCCCCCCAAATCCCACTGGGGCTGAGGCAGCTCTGAGGCTTCTCCCCGGTTCCCCGGGGCAGAGTCACTTTCCTGCCCAGCCCCAGTGCCCCCCCGCCGGGTCTCTCACTCCCCGGGGGGCTCCATGGGAGGCTGGACACCAGGGATGCAGGACGGCAGGAATGGGGGTGACAGGCCTCCTGTTCCTCAGTCTCACGGCGGGACCCAGGGGGTTCGTCACTCTCCGGCTCGGGAGCGCTGGGAAGACCCGACCGTGGAGGGGCCGTCGCTGGGGGGGGGGGCGGCCCCGCGCAGGCGCTGAGCACGTCCTTATATCACTTCTGTGGCGGGAAAAGCGCTGAGGAGATGGAACGCTGAGGGCTGGTTTTGGTGGGAAAAACCGGTTTGGACTGGTTTGAGCCTGTCCCCTGATGGTAAACAAGTCCCCTCTCAGAGCTGGAGTCCAGGGGTCAATAGTTCATATGCTCCAGATTGGATCTTATTTTAAAGCCAGTGATTTACTTCATAAACATCTTATTAACCAACTAATGGAACCTATTGAACAGTTTATACTTCTCACACCTAACAATGAGATAAAAAAAAGAACACAGACAAATCTTGTCAATAACGGCTAATGTCCCAAGTGGGAAGCACGTGCGCTTGTTGCAGGGCTGCTGCTCAGGGACGGGAACCTCCTGCCACCCCAGCCTCCAAAATCACTCAGGCTGCACTTTCTGCACGACTAGGTGCTGGCTGAGGTGGGCGTGGGAATTGGTGGCCTCTGCTGCAGGTGATGGGAATCGCAGGTATTTAAAGCCATGGCCTAGAGGAGGGAAATGCCTAACTCCAGAGTCTGCAGCTGCCTAGGGCCAGCGCTGAGGATTTAGAGTCCCTAGTGCAGCTGTTGCAAGGTTCAAGCACGCTCAGCCCTGGCATTGCCACCCCTCCTGCGGCTAGTAGCTGCAGCTGGCTAAGGCTGGCCTCTGGGAACTGGCCCCATGGCTGTAGCCAGAGAAGCTGCAGGTGGCTCTGTGACTACTGGGGCCATTAAGCTAGAGCAGCTAAAGACACTGGAGTTCACCTCAAGGAACAGAGGTCACCAGTAGGACAGGAATGTCAGGGGGAGCAGGGAAAGAGGGAGCAGGTCAGGCTGGCAGAGGAAGCTTCCAGCTGGGTGGGAGCATGTCCAAAGTGGAAAGGAAACAAGGGTGGGGAGCGGCGCTGGGGACCAGGTAGCAGACTAGCAAGGAGCGGGGAGCAGAGGGAGAGAGTCTGGTGGCTTCAGATTCCCAAGGTCTAAGTCCTGACCTTGGGGAAGATGGTGTTTTCAGGTGGCTTGCTCACATGGCAGGATGGGGGCTGAGGGAGGGATCTGTCAGAACTGATCAGGTGTCTGCTGGCTTTAGAACTCTGAGCTGAGACTAGGACCACATGCCGTGACTGGTGACATGGGGGGTACTGGAGACATGGCTAGAGAAGGTCTGAATGAGGAAGGAGATAAATCTGTGGGGAGTTTCCTTGATCACTATGAAAGTTCTGCTCACTGTGGACACTGGTAAACCCACATGGGTGTGCAGCTCAATAAGAAAACCCAGGGGCTGAGGGAGCTGTGTATGGCAATGCGTACAGTCATGGAGAGGTGTGTGATCAAAATGAAAAATGTCTCTGAGGTTCAGTACCGGGTATGCTATGGCACCAATGGCACTGCCCCACCAGGCCCACACTCGGAGCCCACAGTGACTACATAGGGGCCTACAAATATGTTTGGTACCAAGACCCACAGAAGGTTAATCCGGTGCTGACTGCCCGAGCACTATTTCAGCCCCACATTTTTGGGTGGACCTCCCAGTGGGAGCTGCAGAGCCCTCCCCCGCAACACACACACATGCACGCACGCACACACACACACACCTCCCCCCTGGTGTTGAGAGGGGAACAGGAGAAAGAACAAAATAAGCAAGAGAAGAAGAGAAAGGAGGGAGGGATGGATGGAGGAAAAGGTGAAACAAAAAGGACAAACCCTAATGTCCCTGGTGATTCTAAGGGACAAAATCCCAGGTGCGGAATAATATTCTGCCTCCTTAAGCTCGTGTTTTCCATGCCTAGAATTCAACTGTCACCAGATGGATCAGACTGAACAGGTTTCAAACCTCCAGGAGGCTCTTACCTTCTAAACAGGGACGGCTGTTTTCTAGTAAAATCACTACAAGGGAAGGAGAAAACTCGAAAGAGGTTCCTCCTGGCGCTCACGTCCGTGAACCCGAATACTCTCTCAGTCCTCAAAGAGAGGCCTGGAGAAGGAGACTTGCTGGAGCAAAGCCACAGGGGTCTCTGAGGTTTCCCTGGCCCCTCGCCCCGGTCCTGCCTGGCTGATGTCAGCATCTCTCTGTGAGGTCACCACCTGCCCACCACCTTGGACCAATAGGCTGAGGTCCTGCCAAAGGCCTTTGTGATGTCACTGCCACACCCCCCCCTTGCTGGGCTAATGTCCTGCCCCTGGCCAGGCACTTTGGAGGTTTGAGCTACTCCCTGTGGATCACCCCACTCAAGGAGCGTTCGTTCTAGGCAGCAAGCCGGCTAGACAGGGAAACATCAGACGCTGCTCCCAATGCTACACTCAGTTTTTCAGAAATTAGTCGACTTTACAGCCAGAAGAGACCATTAGAGCATCTAATCTGACCCCCTGCACATCACAGGCCTCCTGTATGACACAATAGCAGGTGAGGGTGGGGGGCTGAGGAGGTGAGTGGCAGGGGGGCAGGTGAGCCGGGGGCACTGAAGGGGGGTGCTGAGGAGGCAAGTGGGCAGGCAGTGGCAGGGGGACAGGTGAGCTGCGGGAGTGGGGGGGTCTGAGGAGGCGAGTGGGAGGGGCTGGTGAGCCGGCAGCAGGGGACTGCTTCATGGAGCAGCTGGTACGGGAACCCACAAGGGGAGAGGCAACTCTAGATTTAATCCTGAGTGGAGAGCAGGAGCTGGTCCAAGAGGTAACTATAGCAGGACCGCTTGGATATAGTGACCATAATACAATAGCATTCAACATCCCTGTGGTGGGAGGAACACCTCAACAGCCCAACACTGTGGCATTTAATTTCAAAAGGGGGAACTATACAAAAATGAGGGGGTTAGTTAAACAAAAGTTAAAAGGTACAGTGACTAAAGTGAAATCCCTGCAAGTTGCATGGGCCCTTTTTAAAGTCACCATAATAGAGGCCCAACTTCAATGTATACCCCAAATTAAGAAACACAGTAAAAGAACTAAAAAAGAGCCACTGTGGCTTAACAACCATGTAAAAGAAGCAGTGAGAGATAAAAAGACTTCCTTTAAAAAGTGGAAGTCAAATCCTAGTGAGGCAAATAGAAAGGAGAACAAACACTGCCAACTTAAGTGCAAGAGTGTAATAAGAAAAGCCAAAGAGGAGTTTGAACAATGGCTAGCCAAAAACTCCAAAGGTAATAACAAAATGTTTTTTAAGTACATCAGAAGCAGGAAGCCTGCTAAACAATCAGTGGGGCCCCTTGACGATCGAAATACAAAAGGAGCGCTTAAAGACGATAAAGTAATTGCGGAGAAACTAAATGGATTCTTTGGTTCAGTCTTCACGGCTGAGGATGTTAGGGAGATTCCCGAACCTGAGCTAGCTTTTGTAGGTGACAAATCTGAGGAACTGTCACAGATTGAAGTGTCACTAGAGGTGGTTTTGGAATTAATTGATAAACTCAACATTAACAAGTCACCGGGACCAGATGGCATTCACCCAAGAGTTCTGAAAGAACTCAAATGTGAAGTTGCGGAACTATTAACTAAGGTTTGTAACCTGTCCTTTAAATCGGCTTCGGTACCCAATGACTGGAAGTTAGATAATGTAACACCAATATTTAAAAAGGGCTCTAGAGGTGATCCCGGCAATTACAGACTGGTAAGTCTAACGTCGGTACCGGGCAAATTAGTCGAAACAATAGTTAAGAATAAAATTGTCAGACACATAGAAAAACAAACTGTTGAGCAATAGTCAACATGGTTTCTGTAAAGGGAAATCGTGTCTTACTAATCTATTAGAGTTCTTTGAAAGGGTCAACAAACATGTGGACAAGGGGGATCCGGTGGATATAGTGTACTTAGATTTCCAGAAAGCCTTTGACAAGGTCCCTCACCAAAGGCTCTTACATAAATTATGCTGTCATGGGATAAAAGGGAAGGTCCTTTCATGGACTGAGAACTGGTTAAAAGAGAGAACAAAGGGTAGGAATTAATGGTAAATTCTCAGAATGGAGAGGGGTAACTAGTGGTGTTCCCCAAGGGTCAGTCCTAGGACCAATCCTATTCAATTTATTCATAAATGATCTGGAGAAAGGAGTAAACAGTGAGGTGGCAAAGTTTGCAGATGATACTAAACTGCTCAAGATAGTTAAAACCAAAGCAGATTGTGAAGAACTTCAAAAAGATCTCACAAAACTAAGTGACTGGGCAACAAAATGGCAAATGAAATTTAATGTGGATAAATGTAAAGTAATGCACATTGGAAAAATAACCCAACTATACATACAATATGATGGGGGCTAATTTAGCTACAATGAGTCAGGAAAAAGATCTTGGAGTCATCGTGGACAGTTCTCTGAAGACGTCCATGCAGTGTGCAGAGGAGGTCAAAAAAGCAAACAGGATGTTAGGAATCATTAAAAAGGGGATAGAGAATAAGACTGAGAATATATTATTGCCCTTATATAAATCCATGGTATACCTGCATCTCGAATACTGTGTACAGATGTGGTCTCCTCATCTCAAAAAAGATATTCTAGTACTAGAAAAGGTTCAGAAAAGGGCAACTAAAATGATTAGGGGTTTGGAGAGGGTCCCATACGAGGAAAGATTAGAGGCTAGGACTCTTCAGCATGGAAAAGAGGAGACTAAGGGGTGATATGATAGAGGTCTATAAAATCATGAGTGATGTTGAGAAAGTGGGTAAGGAAAAGTTATTTACTTATTCCCATAATACAAGAACTAGGGGTCACCAAATGAAATTAATAGGCAGCAGGTTTAAAACAAATAAAAGGAAGTTCTTCTTCACGCAGTGCACAGTCAACTTGTGGAACTCCTTACCTGAGGAGGTTGTGAAGGCCAGGACTGTAACAATGTTTAAAAGGGAACTGGATAAATTCATTGGTCACTGTCGGTAGACAGATACTGGGCTAGATGGACCTTTGGTCTGACCCGGTACGGCCATTCTTATATTCTCCCGTGCCATGGAGTAGGCGTTCCACAGCTCCTTCACTTTGACCCTGCCTTGCAGCGTGTCCCGGTCATGGCCCCTTTCTGCCATGCACCGTGAAATCTGTGCATATGTATCATAATTTCTAAGGCTGGAGCACAGCTGGGACTGGACAGTGTAGCCTGATTTGAGGTGTGTTAGTGGTGTTGATTTAATTTATTGACTTAATTCAATTTTATTTAATTAATTTTAATTGATATTAATAATCATTATTATGGACATTAATTAATGTGGGTTTAGGCTTGCCAATGTGTTTGATTAGAAGATAACGTTTGTTTTGAATTAGGCTTTACAGAGTTTATAAAAGGACCTTTGGGGGTATGACAGGAAGCTCACACTCAGACAGGTATAGTTATAAAAACTTTTTATTAAAATCAATTAAATAATAAGTAAATGGTAAAACAGTTAGAATTACAAAATTATAATTGTATCACAGTTATTCAAGATATCTATATATATGGTAATACACGATTATGTGCTGCACAGCTTTGGTTAATACTCACACCCTGTTTTGATGACCTGGTGTTGAAAGATATCGGATCACACCTTTGGTGGTGCCTCTGGCAGAGGAAACTAATGTCACACTTCTGACGAGGAAGCTAATGCAAAAGCTGTTAAAGCTGTTTACGTTCTAACTACGCAAATAAGCATATTAATCCTTAGACAGCAACAGCCTCCTCTCCCCAAATGCTGATGAGGTCCAGCAGCTCAACATTGCTCCAAACGGAGGATCGCCTAGTACATTAAAAAAAAAACAAACCAAACCGAAAAACCAGTGCAGAAAAGCTCCCATCACACATCCATCACCATTGTAGATTTTGACATCTCCTGCCTGATGTGACATCTTTGCTTTGCAAACAAGAGACCTGGAGAAGTCTGTGGCTGTTACCCTCTAACTGGGTAAAAGGTTACACATACTGTCTCAAGTAATTTTCCTCTTAACAGAAGATTTAAAATTTATCAAAAATTCCATTTGAAATAGAAATAATTACAGTCTATACTGGGTCTCTCCCTGTCTACTCTAGTAGGAGGGGGCAGGGAGAGAACGAGAAGAAAACCTGAATTATATTGTAACACTGAAAGTTAGCACGTAATCAGCCTCTTCCGTGATACTAATTAACTTCATGTTTAATTTAATTGTCGCTGGTACCAACTTATTCAACAATAATTACAACATATAAACCCATAGGGCAGTTTTCTCTTAATTCCCATTTCCACCCAGTCAGCTTTGTGTGAAGACACATTCTACAATAACCTAGGAGCCTTCCATTTCTGTGAGTTCATTTCTCCCTGGGGCTTCTCCCAGAAGTGTGGGTGGAAGGGCTCTCACATGACGTGGGAAGGCTGCATCATGAGAAAAACCACCTGTGCTCCATTTTCACACTTTCTAATCCTTCAAAGTAGCAGCAGGAGGCAAAGCGATACAAATGCATTAGACGCTAGAGCAAAACTAAGACACCAAACCACAGACTCTGGACTCCGCATTCATGTATCCTGCACTCTGAACTTGGAATCTGATACATTCCCTCATTGGCTACCATCATTTGCCCAGCATGAAAGAGCTTCTTGTCCAACAAGACAGCCAGATTGGGACCCATAGGCGCGGAATGGCTCTGAAGGATTCAGCTGTTTCTCTCTGTGCTTCATGAAACTTTGGATCCAAATGGTAAAAGACAGTTGTTCCCAATTTAATCATGGCGTCCTTCAGGAGTGTGACCAATGCCACTTAACTAGGGAGCAGGTTCTAAAGACAGTTTACCTGAGCCACAGGTCACCGCAGCTTCCATCTCTGGGGTGAAAATCAACCACCAGTACCTGCAATTTCTACTTGAGTTCTTGTCAAACCTTTGACCTTACTTGGAGTAATTTGACACTTTTCTGGTGTAGAATTCTTCACCAACCGCACAACAGATCAGTAATGACAGTGAGGTACAACTCCCCCAACTATGCCCTTTTATTTCTTTAATCTGGTGGCACAGATTTAAATTAGGGACTAAATTCAGGTGCGACTTAGAATCCCTGTAAGACAACAAATGTCAGGTCTCTATTAAAAAGAGGTATCTTTCTGCAGCTATAGCACATTCAACACAGATTTCATTTTCTACACATTTGCAGCATCTCCCAGGGGTGAGCTGATGAGAAATGTCACTTCCATGTTTCCCATCTCTACCTCAGTAGGGATTGTATTTCCCAAATAACAGGCAACAAGCAGCTAATGAGGAAGGAGACCTCTTCAGGAGCCACTTCCTGCAGGGCCTGGGCCACAACTGCTTTGGGAGCCCAATGCCTGGGCACTTTGTTTAGTTACAAGTTATTTACGAGGGAATCCTCTTCCCAGCCCTTTAGAAAAAATACTGACCTAACCAACTGCACAACAGGGGGATTGGGATGGTGATGGGGAAGAAGGGAATCCCTCTGATTTACCCCATCTTCTTCTGTTGTTACAGCAGGTGACATGACATTTTCCCCTAGCCCTGCCCTGTTCCTGCTCTTTCTTATAGTTCAATATATTTTAAGTGAGAAAAATGGTAGCAAAAATATCTGCTCTGCAGCACAACCTGAAGCAACAGCAGAGCAACTGGAGTGAAACAATTGGTTTCCAAAGGGGGAACTTGATGACTAACAATTGCTTTGAAATGGGGCAACAGTATAACCGTGATGCTCAGGGTTTGCTTAGGTCAGGTCACGGGGAAAGCTAATGCCAACCCCTGCACCTGGGCTGCATCTGCTCTACAACTATAATTGTCTTTTTACACCAAGATCACTAACTTGAGCAGCCAACGCCATCTGCAGCCCTAGTGGATGTCAGGCACAGGTAGTTTTTGCCTCACAGTAGCTGCTTGGGATGAAACCTCTCTCCCACCTGGAGCTGATGAACATTCCTGGCAGGAGGGACGCACACTCCTATGACTCAGAAGGAAAGGAGTTGATAGAAAAGATCACAGGACTGACCCCAAAGAAGGTGAGATACATAAGGCAGAAGCAGGCAATTCATCTGGTGGACCTGAGAGACCACAGTGAAAATGATGCACAGATCACTATGTGAGAATTAGCAAACGTGATTTTTTTTTAAAATCTTTTCCCAGCCCTGATCAAGGCATTTGTAACAGTTCTCCAATGTGGATTTTGCGATGTCTAATAAGGTGTGAGCTCTTTTTGAAGCTTTTCCCGCACTCAGAGCATCCATAAGGTTTCTCACCTGTGTGGATTCTGCTGTGTGCGCTCAGGGTAGAGCTCTGATTGAAGCTTTTCCCGCACTCAGAGCACGTGTAGGGCGTCTCTCCTGTGTGGATTCTACAATGTACAACAAGGTCTGAGCTCCGATTGAAGCTTTTCCCGCATTCAGAGCACGTGTAGGGCGTCTCTCCTGTGTGGATTCTACAATGTACAAGAAGGTCTGAGCTCCGATTGAAGCTTTTCCCGCATTCAGAGCACGTGTAGGGCGTCTCTCCTGAATGGAGTCTCTGATGTGAGATAAGATGTGAACGCTGACTGAAGCTTTTCCCGCACTCAGAGCACGTGTAGGGCGTCTCTCCTGAATGGAGTCTCTGATGTGAGATAAGATGTGAACGCTGACCGAAGCTTTTCCCACACTCAGAGCATCCATAAGGTTTCTCACCCATGTGGATTCTCCAATGTCTGCTCAGGGTAGAGCTGTGCTTAAAGATTTTCCCGCACTCAGCGCATGTGTAGGGCGTCTCTCCTGTGTGGGTTCTACGATGTGTGATAAGGTTTGAATGCCGACTGAAGCTTTTCCCGCACTGAGAGCATCCATAAGGTTTCTCACCCATGTGGATTCTCCGATGTTTGCTCAGGGTAGAGCTGTGCTTAAAGCTTTTCCCGCACTCAGAGCATGTGTAGGGCGTCTCTCCTGTGTGGATTCTACAATGTACAAGAAGGTCTGAGCTCCGATTGAAGCTTTTCCCGCACTCAGAGCATGTGTAGGGCGTCTCTCCTGAATGGAGTCTCTGATGTGAGATAAGATGTAAACGCTGACCGAAGCTTTTCCCACACTCAGAGCATCCATAAGGTTTCTCACCCATGTGGATTCTCCGATGTCTGCTCAGGGTAGAGCTGTGCTTAAAGCTTTTCCTGCACTCAGAGCATGTGTAGGGCGTCTCTCCTGTGTGGATTCTACAATGTACAAGAAGGTCTGAGCTCCGATTGAAGCTTTTTCCACACTCATGGCATGTGTAGCGTCTCCCTTCCAAGTGGATTCTGTCGCGGGTTATAAGGTCTGAGTGGCTACTGAAGTTTTCTTCTGGCATCTGCTGAGTCTCACAGGCTTTTGCTTTTTCTGGGAGTGCACAACTCCTGGAAACATTCCCTTTGGGTCTTCCTGATAACGTTCCATGTGGTTCTACTTGCTGAGCATCTTCGTGCTGGGGTTTCTCCTCCTCATTCTCACTCACCATCCCATCACCTGATGGGAGACAGAGAGATCCAGACATAGGTCACTCCCTGTGCCTGAGAGAAAGGAAATCTCAGAGAGAGGAATGGAAAAAGGGATGAACAATCCAAAATGTGTGCAGGAGAGATCAAACCTATCAGGAGCTGATTTTCCCCAGAGGAGAGAGGAAGGGGTCAGTTTTGGTCCACATCTCACCAGAACACTCAAGGGAAAGCGAGACCGGGGAGGAACCTGCTGCAAGGGAAGCCATGAGTGACATCTGCCATAATGATTCCACATCTGCAGGGAACAATCCAGAACTTGCAGAGCTCACAGGGTCTTTGTAGGGCATCCCAAATGTTTCCTGCATTCCCACACAGTTTTTGAGTTGATTTAACCAAGTTCTCACCTGTGAAGGCAGCTCTCGGGAGCACTTCTTTCTCAGAGCCCTGGAGGTCTGGGACCCATGGCTCTTCCCCTCGTTCCAGCTGCGAGATCACATCAGGTTTGGAAACTGGAAACCCTACTCCAGGCAAAGAAAACAAGGGAGGTCAGTGGAATTTGTGGGATACTTGTCACAAAGAATATTCCTTGGTTGTAATCCCTGCTCATTTTTAAGCAGTAGAATACCAAGGCCAGCTTCCTTGGCTCAAAGTGGCAGAAGAGTTAGTATTATTATTATAAATCATCCTCTCTGGCAATATATCCCTTATCAATGGTTGTGGTTGTGAAACCCTCCTTTCTTTATTGTCTTATCTTCATGGTCACCACTTTTACCTTGTTAATCAGTCTGGTTCTCTAATTGTTTCTATCTGCTGTAAAATTCATGTTGCTAGGCATGAGTAAATTACATAGTGGGATATAATTGGTTAGAGAATTATGTTATGATATGTTAGAATCGTCAAGTATCAGGGGGTAGCCGTGTTAGTCTGGATCCACAAAAACAACAAGGAGTCTGGTGGCACCTTAAAGAGTAACAGATTTATTTGGGTATAAGCTTTCGGGTAAAAACCTCACTTCTTCAGGTGCATGGAGTGAAAGTTACAGCTGCAGGCATTCTATACTGACACATGAGGAGGAGGGAGTTACCTCACAAGCGGAGAACCAGTGTTGACAGGGCCAATTCAATCAGGGTGGATGTAGTCCACTCCCAATAATAGATGAGGAGGTGTCAATTCCAAGAGAGGCGAAGCTGCGTCTATAATGAGCCAGCCACTCCCAGTCCCTATTCAATCCCAGATTAATGGTGTTAAATTTGAAAATGAATTTTAGTTCTGCTGTTTCTCTTCAAAGGCTGTTTCTGAAGTTTTTGTTCAAGAATAGTGACTTTGAAATCTGTTCTAGAATGACCAGGGAGATTGAAGTGTTCACCTACTGGCTTTTGTATGTTACCATTCCTGATGTCCGATTTGTGTCCATTTATTCTTTTACCTAGAGACTGTCCGGTTTGGCCAATGTACATGGCAGAGGGGCACTGCTGGCACATGATGGCATATATCACATTAGTAGACGTGCAGGTGAATGAGCCCTTGATGGTGCGGCTGATGTGGTTGGGTCCTCTGAAGGTGTCGCTAGAGTAGATCTGGGGACAGAGTAGGCAACGAGGTTTGCTACAGGGATTGGCTCCTGGGTTGGTGTTTCTGTGGTGTGGTGTGTAGTTGCTGGTGAATATTTGCTTCAGGTTCGGAGGTTGTCTGTAAGCGAGGACCTGGCCTGCCTCCCAAGGTCTGTGAGAGTGAGGGATCGTTTTCCAGGATAGCTTGTAGAACGTTGATAATGCACTGGAGAGGGGCTGTATGTGATGGCCAGTGGTGTTGTATTAGGTGGAGCCTTTGTGGGAGGTGTGGGATTTACCTGAATAGGCCTAAGGAGACAATCCCAGGTCAGATATTTCGCACCCTCATTTTAAGAGACTAATGAGGAACCACAAGCGGGTGGAATACGCCACAGGATTCTGAAAGAAGGAAGTCTGGGGTGGGGTCTAGCAATTAGTTTGCTATGCAGTATCTCAGCAGTTGGATGCATTCATATATTAGAATTATTAATAAATAAGTGATGTAAATCATGAGTATTGAGGCTTGATGCTTAATTATGGACTTCCCAAAGGCCAGGTATGGTTTGGGGCAGCTATTGACATTACTGTAATCAGAGTAAAGGAGCAGATATGGTATATCACCATCCTCTTAGCATAAGAAACCAGAGAAAATAACTCTCCTAGTTACCAGTTTTTCATTTTGTCAGGTCCCCAAGACAGTGTAAACTGAAGCAGGGCCTCCCTTCTGATGGGCTCCCTTGCGCCTTGATCTTTGTTTCCAATGGTGTCCATAGCTTGTAAGTCCGCACCGTGCAAGCCCTTCTTTACTATACTTCTCTGACTCTAATCGTTAGGTGTATTGATCCTTGCCTGTGATTTCAACTATAAATCAAGTTTCTGTGTGTTTCACCCAATTTCATCTCCTCCATTAACTTTGCGTAGCCATGTACAAGGGCAAGCTGTACCCCAATACGTCATCTTGTAGGTGTAAAAATTGTACAGGCTACACCACCAGCCTGTAACATCATCAACAAAGTGCCCATTTGTGCCTGGGTAGGGGCCCTGCTATGGGAGGGAGGATGCAGCAAGGACTCAGGATCGGTGGCCGGGGTCGCTGTGCCTAGAGATGGGGAGGTTATATGGGGAGGGGGGTAATGAGTGAGAGAGGGAGGTCAAGAGTTAAAATAATAATATTTGGGGGGGGGGGGAAATGTATAAAGAAGTGAAACTGAACAGAAATAAAACTAGAGTGGAGGCTCTAAAGCAACAAGGCTTGGGTAGGGATTTGGGGTTAAAGGTCTGGGTTCCCCACAGCTCTAGATCCCCAAACCTCTCCTCCCTCCCACTGACCCACCCAGCCCACTTCCTGGGTGCCCTTCCTCCACACTCCCCTCCCCTTCATCCCATTACTGGCAGCCGGCACCACCTCCTGGCACTTGGGAGATTCTTGTGTTCCCTCCTCGTCTCTCACAACCTCCTCCCTCCCTGCTGCTTCTTAGCTCTAACCCTGCACACACCCTCCCCATGTCCTGGCACCCCAGAATTAGCTACTCCCCCCTTCTCCTCCCCTCCCATGGCTCTGTTCTCCCTTCACCCGTGGGGTCCTGAATGGGAACATTATACACTCTCCTATCAAAAGAGGAGCTCATCTGACAGTCACACAAGCCATGCATGAGTCACACACCTATTTACTCAATTTAGAATTCTACAGGCAGTATATTTTCCTCTTACAATGAGGAAAAGGCATGAAAGCTACAGTGATTAATGTAGTTATTAATGCAGCCAATAAGGATACATTTAATGCAGTTTTAAAATGACTGACAGCACCAAAAAAAGCACATGTCCAAAAATTATACTAGTAGGTGGGAGATGAGGCAAAAACAGTGGGGGTAAGGAAACTTGTCAAAACTTGTATGACAAATAAAGGTATAAAATTACTACTACTCAGGTTCTTTAGAGACCCCACAGCTTTTAATAACTGAGGGGACAGGACTCCTTACCCAGGAAGACCACCGTCTCATAGTTCTCCTGCATGACATCCCTGTAGAGGGCTCTCTGAGTGGGGTCCAGCAGAGCCCCCTCTCCCTTGGTGAAATACACAGCCACCTCCTCGAAGGTCACCGGCCCCTGAAAGAGCAAGAATCCAACACTCAGTACCTGCTGCCCCACTCACAGCCCCACTATTCACAGAACAGCAGCACCAGGTAAATGGAAGCTCCGGGAGGCACATGTTAACAGAGTCCCACCCCACCTTGCTTAGAGCAGCCAGGAGGAATCAGAGGGTAGAAAGAGAGAATCTGTGTCTCCCACCTGACAGACAGAGGCAGGGTCGTCACATTTATCACATACCCACTAGCCAGAGCTTGATACAGGAGATGGGGCTGTCTCTGGACCCTGCTGGTGGCTCCCTGGTAGGAATCCCAACACTCTCCAAATAAAATATATGGAAGAAAGGGGAAGTCAATAGTAAAGACTATAAGTTAGAAGGTCAGAATTGTAGAAAATTGGTAAGGGAAGCTATCAGAAATCAATGATGAATCAATGAAAAATAAGAAGGAAGTTTTTAAAAGTATATTAAGTACAAAATTAATCCTAACAACGGTAGTGGTAAATTACTAGATAGAAATGGCAGAATTATCAAAAATAATGCAGAAGAGGTAAAAGTGTTCAATAAATATTTCTCTCCTGGATTTGGAGAAAAAACAAGTGATGTAACTCATATCATAAGATGTTGACGACAACACTTTCCATTCCAACAACAACTCATGAGTATGTTAAACAGCAGGTATTACAGTTAGATGTGTTTAAATCAGCAGGTCCAGATAACAAGAGTTTTGAGAGACCCGGTGGAGAAGCGTGGTGGACTGTTAGTGTTAATTTTCATTAGGACTTGGAACACTGAGGAAATTCCATGAGACTGGAATAAAGCTAATGCTGTGCCAATATTTAAAAAGTGTAAAAGAGATGACCCAGCTAATTACAAGAGTGTTAGTCTAAAATCGATACTGGGCAAGAGAATGGAGCAGCTGATACTGGAGTTCATTAATAACGAATTAAAGGAGGGTAATATAATTAGTACCCATTAACAAAGGTTTAGACACAATAGATTGTCAAACCAACTGGATATCCTTACTGGATGAGATCAAAAGTTTGGTTGCAACTAATAGTATTGATGTAATATACCTAGACTTCTGTAAGGCATATGACTTGGTCCAGCACAATATTTTGACTAGAAAACTAGAAAGATACAAAATACACAGGGCATATATTAAATAGATTAAAAACTGGGATTGTAAATGGGGAACTATGGTCGAGTGGATTTCTTTCCAGGGGCTTCCCACAAGGACTGGTTCTTGGCTCTGTGCTATTTAACATACTTATTAATGACCTGGAAGAGAACATAAAATCATCAGTGATAAAGTTTACAGTTGCCACAAAGATTGGGGGTGGTGGTAACTAATGAAGTGTCAGTAGATTCTGGCTCCAGCACTGGGAGTCTGGGAAGTTGTCCCAGCCCTGGCTGGGGGATTATTTCCTGTTCCACAAAGAGGGGAAGTTCCATTCCCAACTCCTGTGCCTTGAAATTAGGCCCTATCTGACACTACACCCCACATTCAGCATAGTGGTAGGAGTATAAAATGATTAGGCCATAATTATTAGGCATTTTGTGCAAGATGCGTCATGTGCAGTGTCATTGGAAAAGTTGTGATTGGCCGAATATGATTATCCTATTTGTGTGCATGGATCATCTATGTTATCTGAAGTTATGGATATTGACTCTGTATCTGAAGAACAAAACATGTCAAACCAATCAGAGCTTTCTTTGATAGGATAACAAGCCTTGTGGATAAGGGAGAAGCGGTGGATGTGGTATACCTAGACTTTAGTAAAGCATTTGATACAGTCTCGCATGATATTCTTATCAATAAACTAGGCAAATACAACTTAGGTGGGGCTACTATAAGGTGGGTGCATAACTGGCTGGATAACCGTACTCAGAGAGTAGTTATTAATGGTTCCCAATCCTGCTGGAAAGGTATCACAAGTGGGGTTCCAGGGGTCTGTTTTGGGACCGGCTCTGTTCAATATCTTCATCAACCATTTAGATATTGGCATAGAAAGTACACTTATTAAGTCTGCAGATGATACCAAACTGGGAGGGATTGCAACTGGTTTGGAGGATTTGGATTGCAACAGGGTCATAATTCAAAATGATCTGGACAAATTGGAGAAATGGTCTGAGGTAAACAGGATGAAGTTTAATAAAGACAAATGCAAAGTGCTCCACTTAGGAAGGAACAATCAGTTTCACACATGCAGAATGGGAAGAGACTGTCTAGGAAGGAGTACGGCAGAAAGGGATCTAGGGGTTATAGTGGACCACAAGCTAAGTATGAGTCAACAGTGTGATGCTGTTGCAAAAAGCAAACATGATTCTGGGCTGCATTAACAGGTGTGTTGTGAGCAAGACACGAGAAGTCATTCTTCCGCTCTACTCTGCGCTGGTTAGGCCTCGACTGGAGTATTGTGTCCAGTTCTGGGCACTGCATTTCAAGAAAGATGTGGAGAAATTGGAGAGGGTCCAGAGAAGAGCAACAAGAATGATTAAAGGTCTAGAGAACATGACCTATGAACGAAGGCTGAAAGAATTGGGTTTGTTTAGTTTGGAAAGAGAAGACTGAGAGGGGACATGATAGAATTTTTCAGGTAGCTAAAAGGGTGCCATGAGGAGGAGGGAGAAAACATGTTCATCTTCGCCTCTAAGGATAGAACAAGAAGCAATGGGCTTAAACTGCAGCAAAGGGAGGTTTAGGTTGGACATTAGGAAAAAGTTCCTAACTGTCAGGGTGATTAAACACTGGAATAAATTGTCTAGGGAGGTTGTGGAATCTCCAACTCTAGAGATATTTAAGAGCAGGTTACATAAATGTCTATCAGGGATGGTCTAGACAGTATTTGGTCCTGCCACGAGGGCAGGGGACTGGACTCGATGAGCTCTCGAGGCCCCTGCCAGTCGTAGAATCTATGGATCTATGAATAAGAATGGCCATACTGGGTCAGACCAAAGGTCCATCCAACCCAGTATTCTGTCTACCGACAGTGACCAATGCCAGGTGCCCCAGAGGGAGTGAACCTAACAGGTAATGATCAAGTGATCTCTCTCCTGCCATCTATCGCCACCCTCTGACGAACAGAGGCTAGGAACACCATTCCTTACCCATCCTGGCTAATAGCCATTAATGGACTTAACTTAACTCCATGAATTTATCCAGTTCTCTTTTAAACGCTGTTATAGTCCTAGCCTTCAGGATCTCCTCAGGCAAGGAGTTCCACAGGTTGACTGTGTGCTGCATGAAGAAGAACTTCCTTTTATTTGTTTTAAATCTGCCGCCCATTAATTTCATTTGGTGGCCCCTAATTCTTATATTACGTGAACAAGTAAATAACTTTTCCTTATTCACTTTCTCCACCTGAGGAAGCATCTGAGGAACAAAGACTGAACTGGGGGAAGTGTTGGTCCCAGGGTAAAGGGATTTCAAGCTTGTATATTGAAACTTGGTGGACTGCTTCTATCATCAGTAAGGGTGAGAAATTGCTAGTTCAAATTCTATCTAGTACGTTAGCAAATAACCAAAAACTCAGACTAAGCCTAAGTAATCTGCTTTGATCGCTTTGCTATCACTTACTGCTGGGAAATTGACTGTTGTCTTCTCTGTCCTTGAGTGGCTTAAATAAAGCACTCAGGTAGCTTGGTTGGCTGCATGGCGCCACCTGCTGTCGTGTTGGGTGATAACAGGGACTGGAGAGGCTGGCTGAATCTCCGGCCAACCACTGTGAGAAGGGCCAGCCCAGCTTCAGGGTTAGAGGCCACAGCGGTTCCCAGAAGCCCCCCAACAGTGCACCCCCGGGGTGACAACCCATCACACCCTACATTACACAAGTCTCAGAAGCTTTGTCACATCCTGTCCCCTCCCTTTCTCCACCCTAGATAGTTCCTGCCTCCCACCACCTTGAGCAATTCCCACCCTCCTATGCATTTACTGCTCCTCTCCCTCCAAGCAGAACCCACCACCAGCTCCCTGAGAATCCCTTACCTGAGCCAGCTCCAGTGCAGCCATTTCCTTCCCCCTGGGAGGAGGGGATGATCTGGAGCGAAACATGGGCGTTATTCTGTAACCTGCCAGGGCGAGATGGGCAAGGTGAGAGAATTCAGGCGGGGTTTTTGTCCATTCCACAAGCTGATTCCCCCCCAGGTTTTCCCCTGCTAATGGACATTCTAGGTTCTGCCACACTGTGGAGCACAGAGTGACCATATTCCAGTACAGGCCTAGCCCCCTCCCACCAGGGTGTAACCCTCTGAGACAGGGTGAAACCCTCCCAGCAGCAGAGTCTCTCTGTTACACTTATGTTTGTGGACGATACCAAGCTGGGAGGGTTTGCAAGTGCTTTGGAGGATAGAACTGAAATTCAAAATGATCTGGACAAACTGGAGAAATGGTCTGAAGTAAATAGGATGTAATTCAATAAGGACAAATCCCAAGTACTTCACTTAGGAAGGAACAAGCAGTTGCACATATACAAAATGGGAAATGACTGCCTAGGAAGGAGAACTGCGGAAAGGGATCTGGGGGTCACAGTGCATCATAAGCTAAATATGAGTCAACAGTGTTAGACTGTTCCAAAAAAAGCAAGAGACGAGGAGTAATTCTTCCGCTCTACTCCGTGCTGATTAGGCCTCAACTGCAGTAGTGTGTCCAGTTCTGGGCACCACATTTCAGGAAAGATGTGGACAAATTGGAGAAAGTCCAGAGAAGAGCAACAAAAATGATTAAAGGTCTAGAAAACATGACCTATGAGGGAAGATTGAAAAAATTGTGTTTGTTTAGTCTGGAGAAGAGAAGACTGAGAGGGGACATGATCACAGTTTGCAAGTACACAAAAGGTTCTTACTAGACGACCTCTCGAGGTCCCTTCCAGTTCTATGATTCTAAGAACCAAAGGCCAGAGACGAGCAGAATCAAAGGAGTCACTCTGGAGATTCTCCCTGTCATTGTCCCCAAGGCAGCTCTCTCAAGTTAACTAAGTTGTTGGATGCTCCAGCCTTTATCCAGTCTCTCCTGGCAGTGCCCCCTTCGTGGGCTGGGCCTAATTTTAGCCTTTGGGAAGCGTGACCCCGGGGGCGCTGAGACTGGGCCTTCTTGCCTCAGCACATCTTGTTCCTTTCTGTGGCTCCCCAGTGAGTCCCAATGAGTAGATACTCCTCATACAGACTGTGAACATAAGAGCTGCCCACTGCCTCAGAGCATTGGTCCGTCTAGCTCAGTGGCCAGTGCCAGGTGCTTCAGAGGGAACTAACAGAACAGGTAACCATCAAATGATCCATCCCCTGTCGCCCAGTCCCAGCTTCTGGCAAACAGAGGCTAGAGACACTATCCCTGCCCAGCCTGCCTGTGACACTGGCAGATGAGGTGTTAGCTCTTGCAAAAGCCCCCATGTCTTCACTGAACAGGGACAAACGCATCGCTGGAATCAGTGACTCACCTGTGTTAGTATTGTTAAAAGAGGTATTAGAATTATAACAATGGGTTTAGACTTTACTGAATGCGTGTGATTTGCTGCCAGGGTTAATATCTGACTAGCTGCATTGTGAGCCTCTGTAAATCAACACACAGGAGAGAGACTTTACCTAGGTGAAGTGCCTGACTGGCAACCGAATGCATTACACCCTGCCTGGCAGGAAAGGTCCATCCACACCAGATAGACTATTATGGGATGTTAAAGACGACACAAGACTGTTGTTGTGCTCTTCACTTCCCTCTGGCTGACTTTGCAGCTCAGAGTACATGGCAGGAAGGGGGTAAAAACCCCCATACAGAAGGAACTGATGATCTGTATGCTGCTTGGACTCTGGGGGGCAAAGTTTCTAGGCATAAGCAAGAGATCCCCAGCTCCTTATTCTTTAGGACTAACCCAGGCTATGTAGAACCTGCTTATTATAGAAGCTTCTGTTACCTTTTAAAATTTAAGACTGTAACTCATCTGCATCTGCTTTAACCTGCCTTAACTTTGTAAACAACTCTGGTTTTAAATAAATCTTAATACAGGTTATGACAGGACTGGCTACAAGTGTTGTCTTTCTTCTGAGATCTAAGATTCAATTGACCTAAGGAAGTGACTGGTCCTTCGGGACTGGCAGTAACCTGAACATTGCTGTGATTCGTGGGGTAAAGCAGTGGTTCTCAACCAGGGGTCTGGGGCTCCCTGGGGGGCCGTGAGCAGTTATCAGGGGGCTGCCAAGCAAGGCCGGCATTAGACTCGCTGAGGCCCAGGGAAGAAAGCTGAAGTCCCAGCGCATGGGGCTGAAGTCCAGGGCCCTGAGCCCCACCACTCAGAGCTGAAGCCAAAGCCTAAGCAATGTAGCTTTGTGGGGGGCCCTGTGGCATGGGGCCGCAGGCAGTTGCCCTGCTTGCTGCCCCCTAACGCCAGCCCTGGCTTTTATATGCAGAAAACCAGCTATTGTGGCCCACGTGGGCCGTGGAGTTTTTATAGCATGTGTGGGGGGAGGGCTCAGAAAGAAAAAGGTTGAAAACCCCTGGAGGAAGGGACCATGTGTCACAAAGGTGAGCTCACCTGCGTGGTGAGATATATGGGATCACCCAAGGGGACTGTCTGTGATTCCATGTTAATGCTGTTACAGAGCCTGAAGCGTTTACACTGGATTCTTGGTTGGTGAAATCTCCATACAGACCTCACACCCAATTTGGGGTTTGTTCCCTGCTTCTCACCAGTCTGCCTGAGGCTGGTGCTTGTGCTCTCGAGTCACTGGGGACAGCGTTACAGAGACTAACGGGCACAACGCCACCAGCAGCAATTGGCAGCACTGCAGAGCAGGCTTCACAGGGACACAGTGTGGGCCAAAGGGTCTGTGGTCTCCACCAAACCCCCGTTCTCCTCCAGGGCACGTCAGCATCCCAGCAACCTTCAAGGGGGGGTCCAGGCTGCCACCCCTCCAGTGATGATGGATCTGCAGCACAGCACCGCCCGCAGCCCATGACCCACCTTGTCTCCTGAGACAGAGGTGAGTGACGGAGGGGGCAGAACGGATCCAGGGGGTAGGGAGAGGGATAACACACACCTTCTGGGGTCACCCCGCAGGAAGTGACGGTGACAGGCCTTGTGGTGGCAGTAAAGGGGGAGGGGAGGGAGTGGGAGCAGCACCCTCAAGGGCAATGCTGCCGGTGGGTCTCCCCACCACCTCAGGCATGGGGCTGATAGGGGGCCATTCCCTGGGCCTGGGCACCTGTGAAGGGCTATAGAAACCCTACACTGGCACAGAAGGGGTTAAACTGCTGCTTTAGTCTGGCCTGGCCTGTCAGGACTGGAGCAGGAGCTAACAGGAGAGACCTACTCTACTCTGGGGAGGGGGGTGCACCCTGGGAAGGGAACAGTCTGTGGAGCATTTCCAGCCCCAAGGAGAGGGCTGGCAGCATTCGGGGCTCTGGCCTTCACTGAGGGGGCGGGGGGATCCCAGAGCTCAAAGCGGGAGCAGGTTAAAACTTGTGCTGGGGACCCACTAAACTCTGAAGGGGACTGAGACGCTCCCAGGGCTCTCACCAGTAAGAGGGGCCCAGATCCTGATGGGAGCTGTCCACAGGGCTTTCCCCGTTTCTTTCTTTCATTCCTTTATTTACCCTTGTTTGCCGACAGTCGGCTCTTTTGCTGTTTCACCTGGTGCCCCGAGAAGGACGTGCCCCCGTAGCACCCCTGGGGCAGGGGCCAATGGGACTCTCAGAGCTGCACCCCAGAAGGCCTGAGGCCCAGCAGTTGGGCACCAGTTTGATGGGCTGGATGGCCTCTCCCTGGGGGCTGCCAGCAGCCTGGCACATGGAGTAGACACAGGGTGGCCTGGGGAGCAGGAAGCGGGGCAGCGTCCCAGACAGCACAGCGAGAAGGCAAACGGAGAGGGGACATGGGGCACTGCAGTGAACTCAGCACCCGTCCTGAAGGCCATTGGCAGAAAGTCGTCCTCTCCCTGGCCTAGGGGGGTCAGACAGTGACACAGAGATCCCTTGGCAAAGGGTCACTTGGTCTTTGCCAGCAGCTTTCACCTGAGACCTGACAAACCCACCACACCAAACACATCGCTTGGAGGATGGTCCTGCGAGGTGTCTACAGAAAGCTCATAACTGGTCAAGACTCAGTGACTGAGAGATCAGCGTATGGGTCACATGTACGGAACAAAGCATTGACACTGAACATCTGCTTTATAAACTCAACTGTCCAGCCTTGCTCCCTACCAAACTATCAGTGGAAAACCATCAGGACACCACCAAACAACTGAAACTGGAGTGTGGGGGAGCTGAAGGTAACAAATTTAATCATCCCAAATCCAAACTAGGAATAGTTTCAAGGCACATGTTACACGTGTATGGGGTGCAGGGGCAGGCCACAGTGTATAGGGGAGAAGGCCTGTTTGGAGGAGGGGCAGAGCTAGGGCATGGCTGGACCAGGAGCAGAAGGCCCAGCTGGGGCACAGACCATGTCAGAGATTTCTCTCGCTGGCTCTGTTACCACTGCCCACGGCAAACACTTGAAAGAAGGGGAGGCCGAGCTGCAAATGGTGTCAGGAGGAGGAGGAGGAGAGAGACACTTGAAAGCATGACCATTATTCCCATTCCACCGTAACACAAAGTACAGGAGAGGGGGGCAAAACTTCAGAATCACGCAGCACCTAGGTGGAGAGAGCACTGGACCCAGACTATTCCTGGCTCTGCCACGGGCCTGCTAGGTGACCTTGGGTAAGTCACTGCACTTCCCTGTGCCTCCGATTGCAAACTTGTGTGAGACCCAGAACTGCCTATAGTGCTGCTAACTCCTCCTGCCAACATTGCTCTGTGCAAAAAGCTAGGAAATTCACCTATTAAAACTTTATGAAAGCAGGATTTAAGGTTGCCCGAAGCTGACTGGTGCCCCTCCAGAAGAGAGTTCAGCAAAACTCAAACTTGTAATAATCAGGAAATGCAGAGAAAGTACACACCAATGGAATCCTAATTCTGCAATTCACAAAGGCAGCAAAGCCCTGGAAAGGCAACTTTCAGAAGCAAACAGAAGGGGACAGAGCTTACCTTTGCTAAGGCAGAATGTGGTTTTAGGTGAGCTGCGCTGTACAGGAGCTACCGACACCTGTTCTACACTCAGATACTGGGCCTGCTCCCCAGAAACAGCCGCACACTTGGTCAATTGAACAGCCCTTCACCCCTTTTTACAACTCCTTCATCCTTACTCACAGAAGTTCCAGCTAACAGTCTCCATTCACCCACCCATCGTGAAGCACACAGACTGCTCTCACATCCCATCTCACTGCTGACCATTCCCATGGCAAACAGTCCCGTTTCCTCCTGACAACATGCACCGCTCAGTACAGAAACGAGACAGACTGGAAGCTCCAGGTACACATGCACCTCTCTCCTTTCATCGCACAATGGGGGACTCAGACCCAGATCTTCTCATATCACAATCGCACCTCCACCAAATTGCTTTAACTAACACCTCGACCAATCAGTGCGGTCCTTGCCCCAAAGAGATCACAATCCAAGTAGACAATGGGGAGGAGGAAAACAGAGAGGGGCTGTGACTTCCCCCAGGTCACCAAGCAGGTCAGGGACAGAGCCAGGAACAGACCCCGGTAACGCCAGAGCCCCGTCACCCGCAGCCTGGAAAGGTCCCCAGACCCCACTGTATTAGGCTGCAGGAAGAGGTGGTTTGCCCATGCATGCACAGGCTGTCTGGGCAGGAAAGCTCAGCTGCAGTCCCTGCACACAGCTGGGGGTGGGTGTCCTGGATCAGGAGAAGTCAGTGTCCCTGTCCCCCCGCAAGCCTTCAAACTGGGACATGGTGCACCAGTGCCAATCAGAGTGCACTAGTGTAAATTCTGTCTATCCTAAGTATTTACACCAGCGCCTAAAACACCAGGGTGGCAGAGACCTTCCGTACCCAAAACAGCTCTAGAACTGGGCTCTATTTCTAGCTCAGTCACGGACAGCCTGGGAGACCTTGGACACGTCAATGTTTCTCCTCCCAACTTCAGTCTCTTTACCCAGCTGCCACTCACTGGGGTCTCCTCTCTCCAGAGCTGCTCATCACTACAGTCTGTGTGGGTGTCACCAGAGCTAAGGCAGGTCAGCTCTGGAATAGTCTTAAAAGGGGGGCTGGGGAGTCTCTGTCCCTGGAAGTTTTTAAGAGCAGGCTTCACAGGGACACAGTGTGGGCCAAAGGGTCTGTGGTCTCCACCAAGCCCCCGTTCTCCTCCACTGCACATCAGCATCCCAGCAACCTTCTAGGAGGGTCAAGGCTGCCACCCATCTCCAGCACAGCAGCGCCCGCGCCCCACGATCCGCCTTGTCTCCTCAGAGGTGAGTGACAGAGGGTGCACAAGGGGTCCGGTTCGGGGAGGGGGAGGGAGAGGGATAACAAAACACACCCTCTGGGGTCACCCCTCAGGAAGTGACGGTGACAGGGGAGGGCGTGGGAGCTGCACCCTCAAAGGCAATGCTGGAGACACAGTAAACTCTGAAGGGGACTGAGAGTCTCCCAGGGCCCCATATCCTGTTGGGATCTGTCCAAAGTCCCCCCAACTTCTTTTCTTTCATTCCTTTATTTACCCTTGTTTGCTGACAGTCGACTCTTGTGCTGTTTCACCTGGTGCCCCGAGAGAGGAAGAAAGTGCCCCGCGGCCTCAGGCAGAGAGGGTTGACAGCTTAGAACAGGGGTCCCCAACGTGGTGCCTGCGGATGCCACAGCGCCCACCAGGGCGTCTAAGTGCGCCCGCATACTGGCCGGTGAACCGAAATTCAGCGGCATTTTTCTGGCAACGCCTCTGGGTGTGTCCCCTGGGTCAGGAGAAGTCAGTGTCCAGCCCTGTGGGGCTGTGCTCCTGGCTCATACCTCCAGCACTCACTGCTGCCCCTCCCTGACCAGCTGCACTGTTCAGCCAGCCCCAGGCCTCTGTGAGGTCACTGCCCCCCGCCCCCACCACCTCAAACCTTCAAACTGGGACATGGCGCACTAGTACCAATCAGAGTGCACTAGTGTAAATTCTGTCTACACTAAGGGTTTGCACTAGTGCCTAAAACACCAGTGTGGCAGAGACCTTCAGAAACAGCAGTACGGTGGCACTAGAACTGGGCTCTATTTCTAGCTCGGTCACAGACAGCCTGGGTGACCTTGGACACGTCAATGTTTCTCCTCCCAACTTCAGTCTCTTTACCCAGCTGCCCACTCACTGGGGTCTCCTCTCTCTCCAGAGCTGCTTACCACTACAGTCTGTGTGGGTGTCACCTGAGCTAAGGCAGGTCAGCTCTGGAATAGTCTTACAAGGGGGCTGGGGAGTCTCTTTCCCTGGAAGTTTTTAAGAACAAGTAGGACAAAGCTCTGTCGGAGATAATCTAGATACTTGGTCCTGCCTCAGCAGAGAGCTGGACTTGATGACATCTTGAGGTCCTATCTAGCCCTACATTTCTAGGATGCCATGAAATATATACGTATAAAACACAACATACAGAGTAAAACCCACCACAACATAATGTCAGGAAACTCAGGAAAAAAAAAGGAAAAAAGAAACAACAAAATCCACAGCATAAAATGACAATACAGAGGAAAAGAAAACACGATGCAAACTAACACACCCTAGGACAATATTACACAATGAAAAAAAAAAAGAGCTCATCTCAAACCAGCACAACACAGGCACCAAACATGCTGAGGCAAAACAATGCACCATAAAACTGCTACACAACATGGTGCGATCACAGTTCCAAATGGCACCATGCAAAACACCTCAGCGTAGAACAGGACACAGCACAAAAGAGAATTATTTCATTGTAGGCCTGGAAGGGATCTTGAGAGGTCGTCTCCTCAAGCCTCCTGTGACGAGTCAGGACCAAGTATCCCTAGACATTCCCAGATTGGTGCATCTCTAACCTGGTCTTAAAAGCCTCCAATGAAGGAAATTCGACAGCCTCCCTTAGAAGCCAATGCAAGGCAAACACTGACCAAAACAATGCTGTACACACACAAGCTGGGCTTGGGGTTAAGGGGAGAGGCAAGAATTCAAATAATCTGGGTTCAGTACCCAGTTTTGCCCCAAATTCTCCATGCAAACTTGTGTAAATTACTTCAGCTCTTTGAGCTTCAGTTTCCCCATCTGTAAAATGGAGAGTCGCCTCCCACCATTGGCCTATTTAGCCTTTGAGCTTTTTGTGGCAAGGCCTCTGTCCCTGTGGGCATGTCTACACTGCAGTCAGAGACCGGCGGCTGGCCCATCCCCGCTGACTTGGGCTCACACGGCTCAGGCTGTGGGGCTGTTTAATTGTGGTGTCTATGGTCCAGCTGGGGCTGCACCCTCCCACCTCGCAGGGTCCTACAGCCTGGCCCCAGCCCGAGCCCAGACACCTACACTGCAATTCAACAGCCCCTTCGCCTGAGCCCGTGAGCCTGAGTCACCTGGCATGGGCCAGCTGGGGGTTTTTAGTGGCAGGGTAGAGATACCCTTGGTGTCTGTTCAGCACCTGTCACAATGGGGACCCTGATCTTGGTCAGTGTCTATGCAAAGCCCTGCAGAACAGGGGCCTGACCTCAGTCGGGGACTCTGCAACTCCCAGCATTGCAGGATCTCTGATTTTGTTCGGGTTCCCTGCAGCATCTGGCAAATTGTGGGGGCAGGATCTCTGTCAGGGTCTGTGCAGTGCCCAGTACAGTGGTGGGGTGTGATCTGGGTCGGGGTCAGTGCAGTGCCAGACCCAACAGGGAGACAGATCTCAGTCGAGGTCTCTGAAATGCCCAGCACAATGGACGCAGCAGTTTGGGTCACAGTCATGCGCTGTCTGGCACAAGGGGGGCCATGATCTCGGTCCAGGTCTCAGTTTTACCTGGCACAACAGTGAGGTCTGATCTCACCTGGGGTCTCTTCAGTGCCTGGCAGAACAGGGCCCAGGTCTCAGTTGGGGGTCTCTGCAGCACAGGGCCACGCTCAGTACGATAAGATCCCTGATCTCAGTCACACACCTGGAGAGAAAAGTGGGAAGATTTTTGAGCATTAGATATCAGTATTTCAGAACTGAGGAGAAAATGGGGCACAAACCAAATACTTGCCAATATAAGGGACAAGCATCATGTGGGGAGATTTTATGTCACCATTCAACCACTCAAGAGGAAAGAGGGGAAATTTGAGGGGATTATACAGCGATATTAAATCAACAACAGAAGGGGATGGATTCTTCTTGCCTCACATTCACATGGCCAGCAGGGATCCCTGGGTGATGTGGCTTTCACAAGGAAGAGGAGTGGGGCTGGAGTGAGGTCACTGGCTATGGGGAGGGGCTGGCAGTGGGGTCTGGGAATGTGACTAGTACAGGGGTCAGCAACCTTTCAGAAGTGCTGTGCCAAGTCTTCATTTATTCACTCTAGCTTCAGGTTTTGCATACCAGAAATACATTTTAATGTTTTTAGACTGTCTCTTTCTGTAAGTCTATAATATAGAACTAAATTACTGTTGCATGTAAAGTAAATAAGGTTTTTTAAATGTTTAAGAAACTTAATTTAAAATTAAATTAAAATGCAGAGCCTCCCTCGGACCGGTGGCCAGGACCCAGGCAGTGAGTGTGCCACTGAAAATCAGCTCGTGTGCCATAGGTTGGCTACCCCTGGACTAGCAGTTGGTGGGGTGGGGGGGCGACTGGGTTGGGCCGGTTGGGGGCGGGGACGTAGCTGGGAGGGGAAACCTGGGGCTGGGCCGTCTCCATGGGGGACACTTGCTCCTCCCTCCCCTCCCTGGCCCTTCCCAGGCCCCGCTGCCAGCAGAGAGTGGCCCCCCCAGCCCAGCCCAGAGGTGTCCCTGTCTCAGGGCCCCCCCAGCCTCTGCCCATTCACCCTCTGCCCAGCTCAGGAATCCCTCGGGGGAACCATTTCCCACCCACACAAGGACAAATCCCGGCAGGTGGAAATGGGGGAAACCCCCCAAACCTGAGACCTGAACTGGCCATTGGCAAAGGGGAGAGAAAATGGGGCACAATCGGGGGACAGGGAACTTCTCAGGGGTTGGGGAGGGTCACCCTGGGCGCTGCTCGTGGCTCTCTAGGGAGAAAGGGGGCAGGACGGGGAGGAGGGGGTCCCCACGGGAGGGGGCAGCGGTAAATCCGAGGATCTCAGCCCCCTTCTCTCTCCCGCTCCTCGGGGTCACCTGCCCCGCCCCCGGCCATGTCCGGGCTGCACCGACATTTCCCGCCCGGTCTCAGCCCCCTCCCCGGCACCCCCCGCGGGGCCCCAGGGAGCAGATCCCGGCGCTGCGAGATGCCGGGTCCCGCCCCCCGGGCACTGGGGCAGAGTCACCGCCCGGCCCCGCCCCCGGGGCTCGCTCCGGGGCCTGGAGGCTGCAGCTCCGCAGCGGGGCGGGCGGAGCCCGGGCCGGGCACGGGGGGGTTAATGAAGGGCTCTCCCGCCGCGATCTGCGCATGCCCAGAGCCCCAACGGCACCAACCCTTCTCCGGCCGGGAGAGGCTCCAACGGCCCGGCGCGAGCCAGGCAGAGCCGCAGCGCTCAACGCTCCTTCGCAAACCGGCTCCGTCTCCTCTGCCGACGTCGCTTCCGCTTCCGGGAGAGTCAGGAACTACATCTCCCAGCCTGCACCGGGGCCGCTTCCGCAGCCCAGGGAAGGGAGGGTTTCAGTAGCTGTTACTGCGCATGCTCCTTATGAGCCCCGCTTGAACAAAGCTGCCGCTGCTGCTGCTGCCGCTGCCGCCTCTGTGTGAGCCGGGCCCGGGCTGAGCCGCTGCTGCTCCCCGGGGGGGGGGGGTTCTCCAGCTGGGCCCCGCCCCCCGGGCAGCCCCGGGCTCTGCCCGCCCCAGCCCCGCCCGGAGCCCCCGGGGAGTGAGAGACCGGGGGGGGGGCGGGCACGTGACTCTGCCCCGGGGAACCCGGGAGAAGCCTCGGAGCCGCCTCGGCCCCAGCGGAGCCGCAGCAGGATCCGCCCCCCCCGCTGGGATGGGGGGGGCCTGGCGGGGCATTAAATCGCTCCCCATGGCCCTGTGCTGCTCCCGGGCACTGCGCATGCTCAGTAGCAGCGGCTGAAGCCGCTGCCCTTCCCTCCGCCCGCATCAGCCGGAACGTTCCGCTGGGGGCGGGGCTGGGGCGGGGCGAGGAGCAACAGGCGGCGGGGCGGGGCCGGGGCTGAGCAGGGAATTGATGGGGAGGTCAGGCAGGTGGGGGCGGGGCTGGGGGCTAAAGGGAAGATCCGGGGAGCAGGAGTTGAGCTGGGGGCGCAGGGGAGTCAGGGGTTGCGGGGAAGCTCATGGGGGCAGGAAATATGAACTGTTTTGAGTAGCCAGGAAATTCCCGGGGTGAGTTCACTGAATCCTGCCCTGTTTGTGCCCCGTCCTCCCACCTACAAAGTCTCTCCAGCTTTTCCCCTTTTCCCCCATTATCACACGTGGCTAGAAAATCCAGGGAGATTCCCCATCAGCTCTCTAACCACCCATGATTTCCCCCTGGTCTCTCTCTACTTCTCAAGTGTCAATTTAAAATCTCTCCCATGGGGCAGCTTTTCCCACCCATTTTATCTGCAGCGATTTGTTCTCATTTCGTTGGGAAATTGTTGCCCTGAGTCATTCCCCAGCACATGGCTGCCCCTGGTGTGGGGATGGGAGGAGATGCCCGTTCTCTGCCAAGGCGGGGATGGAAAAGCACGTGTCCCCCATGGAGACTGCCCAGACTTTCCCAATCCCACCCACTGACCCCAAACTACCAACACAGTTTCCCCCAGCCCTCAGTTGCCAGTCACCTGCCCGTCCCCCACTTCCGCCCCCTTCCTTAATCCAGGGAGCCTTCCAGCTCCCCCTCCCCCCTTAAATCAGCTCCTCCCAGGCTCCCTGCTGCCCATGTGAATGGTGGCAGTGGGGGGGAACCATCACTTTGTGTTTATGTATTGGATAGTCTCATAAAATGCAGTCAAACAGTCTCCCTTTTCCCTCTAGTTATTTAATAGCAACATAAAATCCCCCTCAGATCTTCGTATTTTTCTCTCATGTTATCAATTGCTTAGCTTGTGGCTTCTTTTCTCTGCAAATCTCAAAGACTGATATAAAATACTCTAAACATTTGCCCCACTTTTCTTTAGTTGTCTAATTCTAAGTGAATATCCCCTGAGATTTTTTTCCTTGTCTCTCTCATGATAAAATACAAAGAAAATCTCAGATTGACACCTTTCCTCAGATTCTTGAACATGGATACAAAATGTTTGCAAATGTTGCCCATTTCCTCTTTATTCATTTATCAAATATTGATGTGTAACACTCAGATTTTGCCTCCTATCAACCACTGATATAAAATCTCTCTGATTTTCCACTTTCCTCTCTATAATTTGCAAAATGGATCCAAAATCTCTCAGATTTCCACCCTTTCTCTTTCATTTCTGAACGTTGCACTCAAAGCTCAGGATTTCCCTCTTTCTATGTCATTATCAAATGTTAGTTAAAAATCCTCTCGGGTTTGGGGCTGTTCCCCGTGTTTCTAAATCCCACCAACTTCTTCCTTCGAGGGAACCTGTTGCCCTGAGTTCTTCTCCATCCTGGATGTTGTAGGGAGTTAAATTGCCCAGAGATCATCTTTCCCGACTCCTTTGAGAATCATTTGTTCCCTCCTTTACCTCTGTTAAAATGTTTGCTGAAGAAAGAGACCAGCCAGATATTTAATACCCATCAAAGCCAGAGGCCTCCCCCTGTTTGCGGATCAGTGGTTCCCAGCTGGTAACGGGAGAGTTGGCTGGACCCTTTTCTTTTCTCCAGCTGGCACGGGATGAGGAGGTCACTCTGAGTGCAGTGTGGGTCCAGAAGTATCCTAAACCCCATGACAAATGGTCTCTGTGATGTAGCCACCTCTGGGGTGGCTCCATGGTGACCATTATTTGCTAGTGACAGGGCATGGACATGTCTTACCTCTCTGCTGAAGGGCAGGCGGGGGTCCTAGGAGGGCAGTGGGGGAATCCCAGGAAGGCAGTGAGTTCCTAATTGGGGTCCCTCGCTGGTGGGGGCTCTTGGTGGGATTCCCAGCCTGGCAGTGAAGATCTGGTGGGGGTTCTCTGGCCGGTGGGGCTCTGAGGGGTATCTGGGATCTCTCTGGCCAGGGATTCTGGGAGTTGGGTCCCAGGAAATATCTGGTGGGACCCTGGCTGGGGGGATCTGGGTTCTGGGTACTGGGGGTGTTGGGGGCCCCTGGATGGAGGCTCTGGGGGCTGCTACTAACCATGTTCCTTCTCTCTGATCAGCTTGTGCCAGAATCCTGGCTCCAAGCACTGCCTGACATTCCCCGGCCAGGCCCAGTCACCGTGATAACTTTCTAGCCACTTATCAAACACTGTGAGGTGAAATCACAGATTTTGCATTTCTCCCCTCTTGAAAACTGCAGGAACTTCCAGTTCCATTGGGAAAACTCCTGCCCGATTCCTTGTCCTAGATCTGGAGGGTGAGGGAAGGGGGAAGGAGTGCTACACTATGGCACTATCTTCCACAGCATTCTGGACTCGTGAGCTCTCTCCTACCGTCCATCACCCCCCTCTGACAAACAGAGGCTAAGGACACCATTCCTTACGCAGCCTGGCTAATATCTATTAATGGAGTTAACCTCCGTGGATTTATCCAGTTCTCTTTTAAACCCTGTTATATTCCTAGCCCTCACAACCTCCTCAGGCAAGGAGTCCCACAGGCTGAGTGTGCGTTGTGTGAAGAAATACTTCCTTTTGTTTGTTCTAAACCTGCTTCCTATTAATTTTCATTTGGTGATTCCTAGTCCTTGTGTTATGAGCAGTAAATAACACTTCCTTATTCACTTTCTCCACGCCAGTGATGATTTTATAGACCTCTCTCATATCCCCCCTTTGTCTCTTTTCCAAGCTGAAAAGTCCCTGTCTTTTTAATCTCACCTCATACAGAAGTTGTTCCATACCCCAATCATTTTTTTTTGTTCTTTTCTGAACCTTTTCCAATTCCAATATATCTTCTTTGAGATGGGGAGACCACATCTGCACGCAGTATTCAAGATGTGGGTGTACTATGGATTTATAGAGAGGCAATATGACATTTTCTGTCTTATTATCTATCCCTTTCTTAATGACTCCCAACTTCTTGTTTGCTTTTTGACAGCCACTGCACGTTGAGTGGATGTTTTCAGAGAACTATCCACAGTGACTCCAAAATCTCTCGAGTGGAAACGTAATTTAGACCCCATAATTTTATGTATAGTTAAGATTGTTTTCCAATGAGCTGCACTATGTGTTATCCTGACATCTAGTACTGCTGAGATCCTGCAATCAGTGATATCCCTGCCCTTCCTGTTCCCTTTCTCCCCTGAACCCCACCAGCCCATAGTTACTGTTCCCAGCTTCCCCAGGACTCTCTCACTGTCTCTGGACCTGTCTGTCAGCAAGAAGCAGTGCCAGGGAGACTTGCCCTCTCTCTAGAGACTTCGATTTCTGGGACATGGATTTACTTTCTATGTGTTCTAGGAGACTCTTTGAAATTGAGTTTCTGTGACATTAACCATAGTGCAATCTGGACTGTTGAACAGCTGTGAGACTCAGTTCCCAAGCTGGGGTGCCTTTTACACTGCTTTACTGTGAGAACAGCCACTCCTGGGCAGGTAACACACAGTCTCCAGCATGTAACTCACTCTCGAATTACAGTACCCCACAAGAGAACAGAAAATTCTCTGCTCCCAGACTTCTCCCAGAAATGTGCATCTTGCACTGTCCAGCACACTACTGAACAATGGGAGCTCATATGAAATCTGTCATTTCATCAGTGGAAAATGACATGTGCCAACCTTGTCATTCCAAATGGAGTTTCCAACACACTTGAATCCAAACACACTGGTTAGGTAAAACAATAAAACAAAATTGTTAACGGCCGGAAAAAAATCTTTTCAGTGGCTAAGGGTAATGAGGCATAAAAGTCAGAATTGTTTACAAAAGAAATGCAAAGATAAAACACAAATTAACGTCTAAGTTAACAAGCTAAAATGGATTCAAAGCAAATGTTTCTCTCTCCATGTGCTGAGACAGGCTGGCTTTCCATTCAGCCAGGACTCCCCCGTAACCTGCCCCTGCCTCCCAAGTTCAGTTCTTCAGGATTTGTCATGGGCAGAGGGAAAGGGGAGAGAGAGAGAGAGAGAGAGAGAGAGAGAGTCCCAAGCATTTTCCTCACCTCTTTTTATAATTCAGTCCTTTCTATTAGAAACAACTTCAGTTCTCAGCTGAGTCATGGTGACAGGCTGTCTGTTGGAGATATGAGTTTCAGGTCTCCCTCTGATAGAATGTAAATGTCTTCTTCACACCTTCCCCCTGCCAGCGAATTGCTGTTTGCCTTGCTGTCTCTGAGGAACTGGTCTGTGGGTGTTCCCCAGAATTGTAACTTTTTGTAATATCCTACAGTAAAATCTCATAACTTTACATACAGTGTTGCTACACATTTTAACAGGAGGATAATATTCAGTAGATTATGTGATTTCAAGTGATACTTCACAAACCATACTGTGTACAAAATTGATCATAATTTTCCAGAAGAGTGAACATAGGATTACAGACTGACACAGGGCCTGTGTGTGTGTTCCCAGCAGATATGTGGATTTTTCAATCCCTCCTAAGCAAAGTGTTCTGCATCTTCAAGGATCTGGTTTACTAAGTGTGACACTGCATGGAATTGTGAGACGCTTCCTATTATTATTACTTTGCAATTTTATCATATTGGTATTAATGAATTGTGCTAGATATGCCCTATTAGGTGTCAGGGAAAATGTTATAATTTTCCAAGTATGATCATTTTTTTTGTTTGTATCACCTTTCTATTGTGAGATATAGATACGTAGGGTATATCTGTATTCCAGACTGTGGACTGTGTTTCTGGGTGACACCCTCAGATCTATTGGCATCAGCACTGCCTAGCCTGTTTGATGGCCCGTCCAGGGTCATCAGCTGTACAATGAATCCATGGAAAGGATCAAGGGGATACACGGATTGAGTCAGCAAGACATGCCGGGGAATGCCTGTGTAACGAGAATGCCAAGGCTTTTCCAGGCCTGTAACACTCGCATCCTCCCCTCTGCAGAAAGAGCAGCCCGGATCCAGCATGGGAGCTGAGACCCCACGGGGCCCTGGGAGCTGTAGTTCCTTGGCCAGCTCCCTGCCTTGGAGCAGGGAAGGAACTACATTTCCCAGCATTCCCTTGGCTGCTATCAACAGGAAAGGGAGGGGGGAAGCTGCGACACTCCATGCGCTGCAGCTTGCTGTGGCTGGGGAGCTGGCTGCTAGAAGGGGGTGGCAGTGTGAATGGGGAACAAGTGTGCCCAAGGAGTAGAAGGCTTTGGCCCAGGTAGCACCCTCAAAAGACTTCCCCAGACTGGTTTAGGGATGCTGGTGTGACCTCGCCTGGCAGCCCCCAAGGAAGGAACTGGGTGGACTAAATGGACAGTGTCCCCTTCTATCTGAAGCCTGGCAAGGGAGGTATGTGGATCCCACCAGAAGTTAAAATGGTAAGTAAGGGAGGGGAGGCTTTACTAGAGGACCTGGGCAGCTTCAGCAACAGCACAGGAGGATTTCCACTTCTGAGCCATGAAAATAGAAATTGACTTTTTCCTTTCCAGATTTAGCTAATGTTCAGAAAGGGAATCTAGCGCCTGCCTTCCAGATTTGAACACCCTCAAAATTCAGGAGTGCTCAAGCTCAATTTGGGCAGCTGTTACTTCATTTCTCCTAAATCAAAGATGCTGATCCACTATCATTTGCTGTAGAAAAAGTAGGATAAAATTGAGCAACAAATGCTGGGGTCTTCCCAGTGCTCACTAGGGCTGGAATTGCTATTTTCAACAGCCATTACCGTTTTTTTTTGGTTTTAGTTTTGCTTGTTTAAAAGGAAGACAGTGATATTGCACTGGCAAATCCCCCATAGAAACAAAGAGTGGAACAAAAGAATAATAAAGGCACCTCAAGTTTTCCTCATTTATGTAGGACAGTCTTATAAGATGGATCCAGACATCTTCCAATCACACAAGCTGAAAATTATTCCACTTTACTGCAGTAACCATGCGGGAACCAGTCCTGTATGTGTTCTGTCCACATCCAAAATCCCTGCTGAACTCAGAAGTGCCTTGCTTTTGTGACCATCTCACCTGATATGTTCAGCCCTTGTAAGGGAAGCAGGTTCACATTTAGTAATTGGGTGGGAAGCGTCTCAGAAAAAGTTAGGTGCTGTAGGAGGTGTTGCTTATTCACTAGGTGATGTGAGACCTTCCTGTTACACTAGTAAACCAGTGCCGCACAGCAGGCACTTTGCTCCTGGAGTCTAGAATGGGGCCTTTGCGTCTATACACAGTCCATTAAAGACAATGAAAAGCCTCCCACTCACTTCAACAGGCTTTGGCCAGAACTGGTTATACACGGGGTAACCCCACTGTCTTCACAGGGTCCTGGTCTCACAGCGGAGTGGGGGCATGTGAGCTTGTGGCAGAGCTGCTGCTCCGGGACAGGAATCTCCTGGCACCCCAGCCTCCAAAATCATCCAGGCTTCACTTTCTGCACAACTAGGTGCTGGCTGAGGGGGGCGTGGGAATTGGTGGCCTCTGCTGCAGGTGATGGGAATCGCAGGTATTTAAAGCCATGGCCTAGAGGAGGGAAGTGCCTAACTGCAGAGTCTGCAGCTGCCTAGGGCCAGGGCTGAGGATTTAGAGTCCCTAGTGCTGCCGTTGCAAGGTTCAAGCAATGCCGTGACTGGTGACATGGGGGGGTGGGTATTGGAGACATGGCTAGAGAAGGTCTGAATGAGGAAGGAGATAAATCTGTGGGGAGTTTCCTTGATCACTATGAAAGTTCTGCTCACTGTGGACACTGGTAAACCCACATGGGTGTACAGCTCAATAAGAAAACCCGGGGGCTGAGGGAGCTGTGTATGGCAATGCGTACAGTCATGTAGGGGTGTGTGATCAAAATGAAAAATGTCTCTGAGGTTCAGTCCCGGGTATCCTATGGTACCAATGGCACTGCCCCACCAGGCCCACACTCAGAGCCCACAGTGACTTCATAGGGGCCTACAAATATGTTTAGTACCAGGTCCCACAAAAGGTTAATCCGGCCCTGATTGCCTGAGCACTATTTCAGCCCCACATTTTTGGGTGGACCTCCCACAGTGGGAGCTGCAGAGCCCTCCCCCGCAACACACACACACACACCCTCCTGGTGTTGGGAGGGGAACAGGAGAAAGAACAAAAGCAGCAAGAGAGGAAGAGAAAAGAGGGAGGGAGGGATGGAGGAAAAGGTGAAACAAAAAGGACAAACCCCAATGTCCCCAGTGATTCTTAGGGACAAAATCCCAGGTGCACAATATAATTCTGCCTCCTTAAGCTCGTGTTTTCCATGCCTAGAATTCAACTGTCACCAGATGGATCAAACTGAACAGGTTTCAAACCTCGAGGAGGCTCTTACCTTCTAAACAGGGACGGCTGTTTACTAGTAAAATCACTGAAAGGGAAGGAGAAAACTCGAAAGAGGTTCCTCCTGGCGCTCACGTCCGTGAACCCGAATACTCTCTCAGTCCTCAAAGAGAGACCTGGAGAAGGAGACTTGCTGCAGCAAAGCCACAGGGGTCTCTGAGGCTTCCCTGGCCCCTCGCCCCTGTCCTGCCTGGCTGATGTCAGCATCTCTCTGTGAGGTCACCACCTCCCCACCACCTTGGACCAATAGTCTGAGGTCCTGCAAAAGGCTTTTGTGATGTCACTGCCACACCCCTCCCTTGCTGTGCCAATGTCCTGCCCCTGGCCAGGCCCTTTGGAGGTTTGAGCTACTCCCTGTGGATCACCCCACTCAAGGAGCGTTCGTTCTAGGCAGCAAGCCGGCTAGACAGGGAAACATCAGACGCTGCTCCCAATGCTACACTCAGTTTTTCAGAAATTAGTCGACTTTATGGCCAGAAGAGACCATTATATCAGGCCTGCACAACTCGTAAAGCGGCAAGGGCCACATTCCTCCAAAGAAAACAGCCGAGGGCCAAAACCTCCCAGCCCCGCAGCAACACCCCACCCCAGGGCTGTCCAGCCCTGCAGAAACAAACCCTCCTTCCCCAGCGCTGCCCCACCAAACCAGCTGTGGGCCAAAAAGGAAGGTTGGGGGTGGGGAGGTGATACTTTATTTTAAATCAACCAGGGGCTCCCAGCTGAAGAGGTGGCTGGGAGCCCTCAGGGTCAAATTAAAGGGCTCGGGGATCCAGTGGCTGGGGGAACCCGGCAGGGCCGGCTCTAGGTTTTTTGCTGCCCTAAGCAAAATAAAATTTGGCTGCCCCCAGTCCCAGCCCTGGGCTCCCCCCTGTACCCCCCTGCTGCCCCAATCCTGGGCTCTCCCCCCACTGACCCACACCCCCTGCCGCCCCAGCGCTGGGCTTCCCCTTCCTCCCCACCAGTGCCCTCCCCACCCTGCTGATGCCCCAGCACTGGGCACCCCCACCACTGCCTCCCCACACACCTCCTGCCTCCCCAGCCCTGGGTCACTGGTAACGCTCCCAGGGCAGGTCATTCAGCAGGAATTTTGGATGTGCACAAAACACAGACAGGATTGGTTCCCATATGGTTACAGAGCTGCAGTAAAGTGGAACAATTTTCAGCTTGTGTGATTGGAGGAGATCTGGATGCATATTATAAAACTGTCCTCCATAAATGAGGAAAAGTTGAGGTGCCTTTATTATTCTTTTGTTCCACTCTTTCTTTCTATGGGGAATTTGCCTATGCAATATCACTGTCTTCCTGAAACAAACAAAAAGGCAATGGCTGTTGAAAATAGCAATTCCAGTGCTAATAAGCATTTCTTGTTCAATTTTATCCTGCTTTTTCTACAGCAAGTTACAGTGGATCAGTATATTTAATTTGGGAGAAATGACGTAACAGCTGCCCAAACTGAGCTTGAGCACTCCTGAATTTTGAGGTGTTCAAATCTGGAAGGCAGGTGCTGGGGCGGGGCTGTGGGCTCCATGGGGAGCATGGCTGCAAGGTGTCTGGAGCTGCTTGGAACCAGACACGCTGGGCTGCGGGGCCCGGTATGGGGGCTGGGGGTTGGAGAAGGGGTAGGGAGTTCCAGGGGGCAGTCAAGGGACAGGCAGCAGTTGGATAGGCATGGGAGTCCCAGGGGACAGGTAGGGGGTGGGGTCCTGGGGGAAAGTTGGAGGGGGCAGTTGGGGACAAGGAGAAGGGAGACTTAGATAGGGGCTGTGGTCCCAACTGGCAGTTCGAGCAGGGGTCTTGGGAGGGAGCAATCAGGGGACAAGGAGCAGCAGCATTTAGATAGGGGGTGGGGTCCTGGGGGGCAGTTGGGGCAGAGGTCCGGGGAGGGGGCAAACAGCGGCTGCATGCCGGGATTCAAACAGCTCTGGGCTGCCCGCAGCCGTGGGGAGCCCTGAGCCCTTTAAATCCCAGCCGCGGCTGGGAATCTCTGTGGGCAGCCCAGAGCCCTCTGACTCCCGGCCGCGGCTGAGATTCAAAGGGCTCTGGGATCCCCGCGGCTGCGGGCAACCTAGAGCCTTTTGATTTCCAGCCGCGGTTGGGATTTAATGGGCTCTGGGCTCCCCGCCGCTGCGGGCAACCCAGAGCCTTTTGATTCCCGGCCACGGCTGGGATTTAAAGGGCTCTACGCTCTCCGCTGCTGCGGGCAACCCAGAGCCTTTTGATTCCTGGCCACGGCTGGAATTTAAAGGGCTCTACGCTCTCCGCCGCTGTGGGCAGCCCAGAGCCCTCTGACTCCCGGCCGCGGCTGAGATTCAAAGGGCTCTGGGCTGCCCCCAGAGCGCCATGTGCGAGGGATTTAGAATGAGTGAGGCATGCGGCCCGCCGCCCGTATGTTGTGCAGGCCTTGCTTAGAGAGTTGTAGTAATAACAGCAGCAAAGAGTCCTGTGGCGCCTTATAGACTAACAGACGTATTGGAGCAGGAGCTTTTGTGGGTGAATCCCCACTTCGTCAGATGCACCAATAGTCCCATATGGGCTAGTGGTCAGGATTCCTGGTTTTCACCCAGGGGGCCTGGGTTCAACTTCTGCTGTGGGAACCGTGCAGAGCTTTTGCCCAGAGTGGAGACAGGAAATGAAAGGAACAGGAAGGGATCCTGCCAGCAGGGAGTTGGACAGTGTGGGAGGGGATCCCAGAAGTGGGGTGGGGGCAGGGGTCTGGGGGGAGACCAGGGAAGGATCCCAGCAGTGTGGGAAGTTGAGAGCACAGGCCTGGCATGGGGACTGGGAGAGTGAATGTGTCCTCTAAACCCATCAACTGCAGACTAGGCAGGACTGGAAGAATTATGTATTTGTTGGTAAATGTCAATTTCTGTGTAAACACACAACCCAATGGCAAAATATTTCCATCGATAATCATCAAAACTGACCAATGGGCAGAGTAAGAAACATGCTTCTTGAGAACTTACCCTGTTGTAGAAGCAGCAGTGATCTGTGTGCTCCATATAACCTGTATGCCCAAAAGGTCTGTTACACTCCCCTCCCCGCCCCGTCTCCTCTCCCTCTCTGAATGCCTGTGAAGTGGCTTCCCCCCCCCCCCCATGCTTGGGGGGTGGAGGGGCTGGTTGAACAGCGGGGAGGTCAGAAGAGCTCCTAGATAGACAAGGTGTCTGGGACTCTCATTAGGCAGCACTCGCACACCCAGAGCATGGACACTGCATGGACACTGGCTGAGGTGGAGTGTGACCCACCAGATGCAGCCAACTCATCTCCAGTCACAGGCCATGAGGAGCAGGTCCTTAAAAGGGGAAGGGGCCCTGTGCTCAGGAGTCACTCACAAGCTTGTACCTCCAGTGAATGCCCTTCGCCCCGACCGCCTGGCCAGTGGTTCGCTGCGTTACATTCCATCGTCCCTCGGGAAGACTTACCTCCATCGCGGCACTGGGGGACACTTACCCTAAAGGATCCTGACATCTCCAGTGCCAGGCCTGTCCTGGGAGCGTGAGTATGCAAGTGTGAGTGTAACCCCCCCCATCCCTTCTTTTGAGCTTAGCTATCAATATAATAAATGTGCTGCTTTCTGCCAAACTCTGGGGGGTCATTAGTCCTCCCTACACTTACTAGCTGGCCCAATTTTGGGTAACAGAAGCAACATTGCTGGGTCTGTCATTGTACCAAAGGGGGAGATGGTTGTCTATAAAGGAGGGTGAAGACTAAATGCATCCCATGAGGATAGGATTCGAACCCATGCATGCAGAGCACAATGGATTAGCAGCATCACCTTTACGACTCGGCCACCTCATCCGAGCTGTCAAGAAGTGGACAGGAGGAGAAATCTAAGGCCGGCAGAGATAGGGCCACTAAGGAGTTTTTAAATACTAAGCATAAGCAGGGGCTGAATGAGCTCCCCCCTCACATCTAGTGAGGAGCTGGGGGAAGACTTCAGGAACAGGCCGTGTTTGCACAGACACCCCTACTCTGCCTAGCTATGCAGCATGGTGGGGCCGCTTCCACAAAATGACCAGTTTGGGATGGTGGTGGGTTACACATCACTTTAGGATTGAGTGGAAATTTTGAGTGGTTATTCTCCTTCCTGTACGAGTGAAGGGCAGCAGAACGTACCTAGGCCGTCCTGACGGAGGGGTGGGGGGGGGAGGAATCGCTTTCATTGGACTGCAGAGAAGCGATTGAGGACGTCACCCTAACCCAGTGGTCCCCAAACATTTCACACTGCGCCCTCGTATCCATGGCTGTGGCCCCTCGGAAGCCGCGGTCGAGAACCGGGGCTGGGAGTGGGGCCGTTGCTTTCTGGTGAGAGGGGTGAGGACAGGGGTAAGGGGTCGAGGCCGGGCTGGGAGCCAGGGACCCAGGCTGAGGGGGTTGGGGAAGCGCTGGGGCAGAGTGGGGCTGAGTGGGGCTCCCTCCCTGCCCTCCATGGGGTCTGGCTCAGGCCTTGAGGTGCCCCATCAATCTTCCTGTGTCCCCCTAGGAGTCCTGCCCCACATTTTGGGGACCACTGACCCCTACTCGCTAAGCAGGGGCTGGTGATGCCAAAGCCCAGGGACAGGGAGAACAAGTGCAGGGCCCCAGCACCGAACCCTGCCCCCACTTCTGTGTGTGGCTCCGCCCCGTCCACCCCTTCCACCCACGGCCCCGCCCACTGTCACCTCTGTTCCATCCCTTCCCCCACTGGCCCCACCCTGTCACTCATTTACCCCGGCCCCGCTGTGGCCCCGAGACCAGAGAAGCTCTGTGCCCTGCTGCAGCCCCCAGGCCGTAGCAGGGAGTGGGAGCTCCTCCAGCCCTGGGGCTGACATGGGGGAGACTTTTCCAGGGGGGCCCAATTTGGCCAGGGCCCCTAGTCATGGGCCCCACTGTCCCCTTGGCGACGCAAGGTTTGGGGAGGCTGAGCCCCCCCAAGCCTCCATTACGAGCCGCCCAGGCTACCTCTGCTCAGTGGGTGGCCAGTCTCCCTGTGTCTCTGCTGTTCGTGCTGGGGAGCCCGGCCGGCCTTAGGGGTGGGGCCCACGGCAGCTGCCCAGGGCTCCAGGGGGTCAAAGGGCACCGTGTGGCCGTGCAAAGGTGCTCACTGCTCTCCCCTGCCCCAATGCTCCTCCGTGGCCCCACAGAGGCTGGGGGGAGCGAGGAGCAACACTATGTGCTCCCTGCGTCCTGGTCACTTTCCCCACCTGGGCTGGGCTGTGAGGGGAGCATCAGAAGCTGCTGCTCTCTGCCCTCCCCTGACGCAGCCCAGCTGAGGAACGTGACCTGGATGCAGGGAGCTCGGATGATGTCCCTTCTCGCCCCCCTGCCCCTGCTAGGGAAGGCTGCTGTGTGGTGTCTCCATGGCTGCACTTTCAGTGATGCAGGTTTCTCGATCCCATTGTTCCAGGGGCATCCTACTAGATAAAATTGAGCAAGAAATGCTTCCCAGTGGTTTTTAAGACTGGAATTGCTGTTTTCAACAGCCATTGCCATTTTTTTTCTAGTTTTGTTTGTTTAAAAGGAAGACAGTAATATTGCACTGGCAAATTCCCCATAGAAACAAAGAATAATAAAGGCACCTCAACTTTTCCTCATATATGGAGGACAGTCTTATAATATGCATCCAGGTATCCTCCAATCACACAAGCTGAAAATTGTTCCACTTTCCTGCAGCTCTGTAACCATGCGGGAACCAGTCCTGTCTGTGTTCTGTGCACATCCAAAATTCCTGCTGAATGACCCACCCTGGGAGCAAGTTACCAGTGACCCAGGGCTGGGGCGAAGGGAGGGTGCTGGTGTGTGGGGGGAGCCCAGGGCTGGGGAAGCATTGGGTGTGTTTGGGGGAGCACTGGTGGGGAAGGGGCAGCCCAGGGCTGGGGCGGCAGGGGGCTGCAGGTGGGGGGGAGGCCCAAAGCTGGGGCAGCAGGGGGTGCGGGGGGGGGCAGAGCCCAGGGCTCGGGCAGAAAGGGTTATGGGGGGAGCCCAGGGCTGGGGTGGGGGCAGCCAATTATTTTTTCCTTTGGGCGGCAAAAAACGTAGAGCCTACCCTGCCTCCACCCACCGTGAAGTAGGTAGGAGCGGATCATTATTATCCCTACTCGAAAGAGGGAGAAGCTAAGGCTGAGAAAGGAGAATTAACTTCTCTTAGGTCACACAGCCAGTCAGTGGCAGAGTTGGAATAGGACCCAAGAGCCCTGATTTTCAATATACCTGCCCCTGGAAATTTCCACTACAAGCATCCGCTGAAGTGGGTATTCACCCACAAAAGCTCATGCTCCAAAACATCTGCTAGTCTATACGGTGCCACAGGACTCTTTGCCGCTTTTACAAACTAACCATCAGATCTTGAATTTCAGACATTGAATGACCTGAATAAAGAGCTCTGTGATGAGCTCCAGATCAACAACAGTGCACAGTAATTATTCAGCAAGTATTTGAGGAGAACTGCAATGTTAGAGAGAATCATGAACTGCTCAGAGACCATTAATGCAGAGAAGCAGCAAAATTCATCAAACACAGAACTGGTTCTGACTTATTTCCTTGGTCTTAAAAGAGACCAACAAGGATCTGAGTCTCCTCCCTGTCAATAACCCCCTGCTCAGCCAATCAGGGTAGAGGACGGGAGGCTGAGGGTTCTCACCAGAGAGCCCAAAGGATGGCCCAGGTCACTGGTGGGGATCACTGCCCGAGCACTAGTTCAGCCCCACATTTTTGGGTGGACCTTCTACAGTGGGAACTGCAGAGCAGTGCCCTACAACAGATGGATCAGACTGAACAGGTTTCACACCTCCAGGAGGCTCTTACCTTCTAAACAGGGACGGCTGTTTTCTAGTAAAATCACTAAAAGGGAAGGAGGAAACTCGAAAGAGGTTCCTCCTGGCGCTCACGTCCGTGAACCCGAATACTCTCTCAGGCCTCAAAGAGAGACCTGGAGAAGGAGACTTGCTGGAGCAAAGCCACAGGGGTCTCTGAGGTTTCCCTGGCCCCTCGCCCCTGTCCTGCCTGCCTGATGTCAGCATCTCTCTGTGACGTCACCACCTCCCCACCACCTTGGACCAATAGGCTGAGGTCCTGCAAAAGGCCTTTGTGATGTCACTGCCACACCCCTCCCTTGCTGTGCCAATGTCTTGCCCCTGGCCAGGCACTTTGCAGGTTTGAGCTGCTCCCTGTGGATCACCCCACTCAAGGAGCGTTCGTTCTGGGCAGCAAGCCGGCTAGACAGGGAAACATCAGACGCTGCTCCCAATGCTACACTCAGTTTTTCAGTAATTAGTCGACTTTATGGCCAGAAGAGACCATTAGAGCATCTAATCTGACCCCCTGCAAATCACAGGCCTCCTGTATGACACAAGAGCTACTTTTGAGGCAAACACATTCCAGAAAGGCATCTAGTCTTCATGAAATGACATCAAGAGATGGAGAATCCACCACTTTCCTTGGTAGCTTGTTCCTGTGATGAATCATCCTCGCTGTTGAATATTTGTGCCTTAGTTGTAATATGAATTTGTCTCTCTTCACCTTCCCACCATTGGGTCTTCTTATGCCTTTCTCTGCTAGATTAAAGAGCCCTTTAATACCCAATCTTTTCTCTCCATTAAGGCACTTCAACACTTCAATGAAGTCACCTTTCAATCTTCTTTTGATAAGCTAAACAGATTGAGCTCTTTCAGTAGCTCACTAGAAGGCATTTTTCTCCAGCCCTCAGAACCTTTGGTGGCTCTTTGCTGCCCCAGCTCCAATTTCACAACATCTTTTTCAAATGAAGACACCAAAATTGGAGACAGTATTCCACTATCAGTCTCACTGATGCCATGTCACCTCCTGTGATGTTATTGACATAATCTGTAACTGTATAGATCACTGTTGCGACCACTGTTCTATATTTGCAGCCAATATTGTAGAAAGGTTGTCGTGTAAGAGGTCTATGGAGAGGTTCTGATAGTATCATTATAATCAGCCAATCTCTAACTGTGTATCATTTTTGTAGTTGATGTTATGAATATTGGCTCTATGCTGTCCGTGTTTCAAACTTGTGCTCTGCTTCTGGGGAACACCCCAGACAAGTTGGTGTCAGTTCTGCCTAGCCTGCTTAATGGCCCATTAAGGACCATCGGCTACACAATCGACCCATTGAGAGAAGGCAGATACGCCTTGTGACTCAGCAAGGTCTGCAGGGACCTGCCTATGGAGAGAACGCTAATGTTTTTCTATGCCATGTGCTGGACAGAGTGTCCTTGGGACAAAGAAAGCAAAGACGACATGGCAAGAGGCTATAAAAGGCTGATGCCTCATCTCCATCTTATTTTCAGTCCTGCTTCATGACTCCGGAGGGACTTTGCTACAAACTGAAGCTCTAGACAAAGGACTGAATGACCCATCCCAGCTGTGGATGGACTCCAGAGACTTGATTTGAACCTGCAGTTTATTCCATCACTGCTACAAGCCTGAACCAAGAACTTTCCCATTACTGTATGTAATTAATTTCTTTAAAAATTTTAACTCTCATCTATATTTTTTCTTTTTATGAATAAACCTTTATATTTTAGATGTTGTAAGGGAAAATCCAGTGTTATCCAAGGCCTTGTAGGCCCAGGCCTCATGTCAAGCTGCCAGGGCTGGCCAGACAAGCCAAGTAGGGGGGCACAGAGGAGACAGTGGAAAGTCCTAACAGTCCCCGACTGAAAAACAATTTTGTAATATCCCCTACTGTCAACACGTAACCGCATAGAACAGATAAGTAAGAATAGGAAAAGCCTAATATGGAATAAATTTACTCCTGCTCCAATCAGCATTAACTTTGCAATATTTTTTTAGCAAAATAATAAGGAAATTATTTATGTAATTTGTATATTACAATTGTGGTTTCAAGCTTTATAAGGCTATCTGTAACCAGCTTCGGGGAGGCCATTTCCATAACAGTTCTCCCTGCATGCTTCTAATCAATAAAAGGCCTCAGGCTGATCTGATTGAAAACACAACACATGGATCAATTTTTCCATAACAATGATAAAGGATTTGCAAAAGCGTGATTTGTGGGTAAGATCTGACTCATCTATTGACCTGCATCTGGGGCTTGGTCCTTTGGGGTCCTTTGAGAGAACCCATTTTCTTTTACTGGGGTATTGGTTTTCATAACCATTCATCCCCATAAGGAGTGGTGCTGGTGGTGATACAAGGGAACTGGAATAGGTGAGGGAATTGCTTGTCTGACGTCCGATTGGCCAGTGGGGTAAAACCGAAGTCCTCTCTGCATGGCTGCTGTGACGTGCTTTAATAGTAAAGGGCACCCAGCCTCGGGCTGTGACTGCCCTGCTCCAAGCAATTTGTCCTGAATTGATACTCTCAGTAGCATTCTGCCAGTGGTCGCATTGTTACAGGGGTCGTCCAGGATTACAGCTGGGAACTCTCCGAAGCTCAGGATGCGCTTCCTCAGCTAGGGGAACTACGTAACCCACACACCTCCAGGGGGTGGTGGGGTGTCCCAGCTAGTGGGACCGAGATCACTTAGAGGGAGCAGTAAAACATGTCTTCTATACAGCCTTCGCTAACAGCCGGGTGGCTTTTAGTTCATGCTGTAGAGGCCCTCACACTAAGCTCCAGAGGTCCCTGGTTCAATCCCACCCACCACCGCGTCACCAGCCTGGATCTGTCAGCATAACAGAGGCAGCTGCCAACCCAAGGAGAGAGCTGCCACGCCACGCCCGGCTGAGAAGAAGTATCAGTGAGTTGACACCCGTCAGAGCTTCCTGTGATAAACTGTGAACTTAGGACAATAGCGGGGTGGTAAGAAGTGTTGCCCTCAGAGTGCCCTGGGTCAGAGCCCATGGGAGGCCCAGGGCTCCCCCGCCATCTGCTGCATCCTTCCCCCCAAAAGGGCCGAAACCCTGACCAAGAGGCAACATCCCCACAATCAAAGGCCATCACAAGGCATCTGTCTTCGAAAGTTTGCAGAGGATGCGGGACCAGAAAGGGGAGAGAGGATGAGGGTGGCTCTTAGGAAGCTCTTGTTTACCGCCATCAACGCAATGATCAGATCATTGATGCCTAGAATCTTCCCTGACATGTTGTAATTGATTGGATCTAGGTTTTAAAATGGGTACCACATTTGCAGACAGAGAAATGTCAGGGAGTTGAGTGGAAGGCCATTGCAAGCTCAGCTAATTAGGCAATGTGGCTTATGCCCCATCTAACAAGCTCCTTAAACAATAGCTCCCAGTTTTCATTCACATTGTTCTGTTTTCTCCAAAACACTTTTACTAAACCTTTGGGTCAGCTTTGGAAAGTTAGCCCTTTCAGTGCACCAAATATAAATATTGCTGGTGGAGACTGCCCTCTATTGGTCACAAGAATGGCCATACTGGATCAGACCAATGGTCCAGCCAGCCCAGAATTCTGTCCTCCCACAGTGGCCAATGCCAGGTGCCCACGAGGGAATCGACAGAACAGGGAATCATCAAGCGATCCATCCCCTGTCGCCCATTCCCAGCTTCCAGCAAACAGAGGCTGGGGACACTTCAAGAGCATGGTTTTGTATCCCTGCCCATCCTGGCTAATAGCCAATGATGGACCTGTCCTCCATCAACTTATCTAGTTCTTTGATGGACCCTGTTATAGTCTTGGCCCTCACAGCATCCTCTGGCAAAGTTTCCCCAGGTTGACTGTGTGTTGGGTGAAGAAATTCTTCCTTTGGTTTGTTTTAAACCTGCTGTCTATTCATTTCATCAGGTGACCCCAGTTCTTGTGTTATGAGGAGTAAATAGCACTTCCTTACAGAGGCAGACTAACACGGCTACCCCTCTGATATTTCCTTATTTACTTTCTCCAAACACATCATCATTTTATAGACTTCTATCCTAGCCCCATTTAGTTATATTTTTTCCAAGCTGAAAACTCCCCTCAGTCTTATTAATCTCACCTCACATGGAAGCTGTTCCATACACTAATCATTTTGGTTGCCCTTTTCCGTACCTTTCCCAATTCTGATATATCTTTTTGAGATGGGGGACCAACTCCAGTATTCAAATGTGGGTGTGACGTTATTGATATAAATTGGGACCATATAGAACATGGGTTGCAACCGAGGTCCTGTAGTGGCACCAAATCTTAGGTAAAGGGGGTCATATAAGGTGTCTAAAACCAGGTTATGGGTTGCTGGTTATGATTATGCTGTCTGTGTGCATGTATCATTTTAGTTGAAGTTATGTATATTGGCTCTATACTATCTGTATTTCAAGTTGGTGATGTGCTTCTGGGTGATATCCCAGACAAGCTGGTTTTAGCTCTGGTTAGCCTGCTTGATGGCCCATTAAGGACCATCAGCTACACAATTGACCCATGGAGAGAAGGCAGATACGCCTTGTGACTCAGCAAGGTATGCAGAGACTTGTCCATGTGACTGCAGACTCCATTTTGCGGTGATTTTCCCACAGTAAGAACAAAGAGGTTCTTACACCTGGAAAAGCCTATATAAGGCTAATGCATCATCTCCATCTTGTCTTCAATCCTGCTTCTTACCTCTGGAGGGACTTTGCTACAAACTGAAGCTCTACACAAGGGACTGAGGACCCATCCCAATGGGGGATGTTCCAGAGACTTGATTTGAACCTGCAGTTTATGCCATCGCTGCTGCAAGCCTGAACTAAGAACTTTGCCATTACTGTATGTAATCGATTCCATTTAACCAATTCTACCTCTCATCTCAACCTTTTTCCCTTTGTAAATAAACCTTTAGATTTTAGATTCTAAAGGATTGGCAACAGCGTGATTTGTGGGTAAGATCTGATGTGTATATTGACCTGGGTCTGGGGCTTGGTCCTTTGGGATCGAGAGAACCTTTTCCTTTTATTGGGGTGTTGGTTTTCATAACCATTTATCCCCAGGACGAGTGCACTGGTGGTGATACTGGGAGACTGGAGTGTCTAAAGAAATTGCTTGTGTGACTTGTGGTTAGCCAGTGGGGTGAGACCAAAGTCCTTTTTGTCTGGCTGGTTTGGTTTGCCTTACAGGTGGAAAAACCCCAGCCTAGGGTTGTGACTGCCCTGTTTAAGCAATTGGTCCTGATTTGGCACTCTCAGTTGGGTCCCGCCAGAACCGCATTGTCACGGTGGGCATACCACAGATTTATACACAGGCAATATGATATTTCTGTCCGCTAGCCATCCCTTTCCTAAGGACTTCCCAACATTTTGTTCAATTTTGACTGCCGATGCACATTGAGTAGATGTTTTCAGAGAAGTATCCACAGTGACTCCAAGATCTCTTTCTTAAGTTGTAAGAGCTAATTTAGACCCCATCAGTTTAGATGTAGAATTGGGATCATGTTTTCCCATGTGCATTACTTTGCATTGATCCACATTGAATGTCATCTGCCTTTTTGCTGCCCAGTCACTCCGTTTGGTGAGATCCCTTTGTCACACTTCGCACTCTCTTTTGGACGTAACTAAATTAAGTTGGTTTGTATTATCTGCAAATGTTGCCACCTCACTGTTTACCTCTTTTTCCAGATCACTCAGGAGTATGTTGAACAGTGCTGGTCCGAGTACAGACCCCAGGGGGACACCACTATTTACCTCTCTCCATTCTGAAAATCAGACCCTTTCTTTCTTGCCTTTGAACCAGTTATTTATCCCAGAGAGGACCTTCCATCTTATCCCATTTTGCTTCAGAACCTTTGGGGAGAGACCTTGTCAAAGGTTTTCTGAAAATCTAAGTATACTATATCCATGGGATCACCTTTATCCACATGCTTGTTGACTCCCTCAAAGAATTATAGTAGATTCGTGAGGCATGATTTTCCTTTACAAAAACCATGTTCATTCTTCCCCAATGTAAGCGGGGGCAGACTCACCCGGCGGCAGCTCCTGCTGGTTGTCTTGGGAATTAGCTCTCCAGCCGTCAGAGCACCCTCTGCAGGCCAGTGATCCGCCTTACCGCAGCTGGCCCCCTGTCCCTCCCAGGACCCCAGTGCCCCTTTACAGGGTGCTGCTCCTGGCAGTACCCCCAGTTCTGGGTCTCCCTCCTAGGGGAACCCCCACCCACTATCCCCACTTCACCTCAGTCTTGGCTACTGCCCAGTCTCCATCCAGCCCCCGTTCACTGGGGCAGACTGCAGTATGAGCCACTCATCACAGGCAAAGGGGTTTGGACCTGCCGCCTCTGCTTCCCCCTGGGCTGCCCCATTGCAGCCCTGCACCTATTCAGCCTATAGTCAGGCCTGCAGACTGGGGCTTTCCCGGCCAGAGCTCCCAGCTCCTCTGGCCCTTCCCCAGCCCTGCTCCCAATCTAGGTGTCTTGCTTGGGTCCCTGCAGCCAGGCCTTTCTCTCACTACAAGCAGAGGGAGACTGACTGGACTCCTGGCTCACAGCCTCTTCTAGGGGCCAGCTGGGCCTGACTGGGGCATGGCCACAGCTGAGCCTGCTTCCCCCAATCAGCCCAGGCTCCTTGCCCCAGCCCCAGCCCTCTTCTGGGCTGCTTCAAGCCCCGCAGGGCAGGAGCAGGGGACCACCCGCTACACCCAGCAAATTCCGTTCACCGATGTGTCTAATCATTGGGCTCTACAATTCCACCCAATTTGCCTAGTACTGACATTAGCCTTAGTGGCCTGTAATTGCCAGCTGCGTCTCTGGAGCCTTTTTCATACACTGCTCCAGCCAGGGACTCAAGGCCGCCCCAGACTTTCCCCTTCTCCCTTCTGGGAAATCAAGTTCAAGTTCTACAAGGAGCTAAAGAAGCCTCAAACCTCCATCTGAATTAATGTCGCTTTTCTCACTGCCCGACACAAACAAATGTCATTTCAATCCCAGGTGAGTCCACTTCAGTCATTCCTCAGCCCCATTCCTTCCCCCTCCTGCCTTAGCTTAGGGCATTGCGCCCCCCTGTGGGCATTTCATGTCCCTCCTCAGTTTCACATACAGACACAATTTCCTTTGCCGTTCAACGAACAGCAAAACCTTTCTGTGTCTCTAGGCTGAGCCAGGGCATTCAATTCCATTGAAATCTTCTCTCCTGCAATGGCAACGGCCATACAGAGGGACGTGGCCACCGTCAGCCCTGAGAGTGAGATATTCACTCTCCTCTTTCTTCAAGCTGCTGTTGTTATTCCATAAAACATGTACCATGGAATAAAAAGCTGTGTTTACTTCACGGTGAGGAAAGAAAGGAGCCACCAACTCCCCGAAAAATCTCTGTGCCCCAGAGAGAACCTGCCCCTGCTATTGGAATCACTGATGTGCTTCAGCTACAATGGGGAAAGTATCTGCTCTCATGGGGGTATAGCTCAGTGGTAGAGTGTTTGACTGCAGATCAAGTGGTCCTTGCTTCAAATCCAAGTTCTCTCTAATAGGCCTCTTATTTTTTTGTTTTTATTTTTGAAAAAAGGAAAAGCATTTTCATTTCCATTCTCCATTATGTTCAGGAGCTCCACAATACGGGGATGCTTGAAATGAATGAGACACTCAACATTTCACTGTCCAAATGCATAAAAACCTAGCACACCTGTCCATCAGCTGAAATCAGTTCCAAGCCTCTACGTGTCTAGTTTATGTTTTCATCAATTAAACAAAGGGATCATATGAATGTACATTTGCAGATCCCTCCTCTCCAGGGCTGTGCTGTGCAGAAGAACAAGAACCACATCCAGTTGGGGTTCAGGAGTCTGACGAGCAAAGGCCACTTGGTGCAGGCTAAAGTCACCAGCACTTCGGCTCCTTTCCATTCAACCAGCAGCTGGGCCCCCAGGACAAGGCATGAGAAGAAGACACTGGCTCTGAGCAGGAAAATAGCCACCAAGAAGCTGGCTAAAGCTGTCAAGATCCTCAGGGAGGTCACCATGCCCATGTCTAGAATGTACTGACTGCAGCGGGGACCAAAAAGGCAGAGAAAAGCCCTCAAAAGTTCTAAGCTGCCAAGCCCCAGGTGGTGATCAATATCCTACCTAAAATCAAGACAGGATAAGGCTAATGTCATCTCCAAAGCCAGGGCTAAGAAGGTAACACTGAGAAAGAAGTGGAGAGATTTCCATTGGGATGACTCCTGCTCCCCTAATGGCTCTGTTATGAATCACCATGGACCACCCGGAGAGATCAAAGTCCTGCAGGACAAAGAGCCCCATGGACAGTATAATGAAGTGTTGGCAGTGGGGGGAAGTGTTGTGTTTTGTGTAACACCTGCCAGGTGAGTGATGCACTGACAGGGCAGCTGCCCATGAGCTCATTCTCTTCAATCTGCTTCTGCTGTTATTTCAGAGCCAGCACAAGCGGGAGTGTGTCCCTGTCACTTCACCAGCTCTAGAACAGGCTCTGTCTGCAGCCCAGCTCTGATTAATCCCACTTGTTAATGTATTCCTACTGCGATACTTTCCCAGTTCTCTGCCTCATTCGAACATTCCGGTCAGAGACTGAACATGGGGAGGGATGGACTAATTTGTGTGACATTCGGTAAGTTGCCATCGTATGTGATTGAAACCTCTGCTGGAGGTGGGCAGGAGCCTGTTACACACATAAAATAGCTAAGCTTGACCAAACTACCTGCTACACATTCAAACCTTCCTGTACACACACAATAGAAATTGGGGCTCTGAGAAATGGCAACTTTCCTTTAACATAGATCATTGTTTTCTGTACTTCCAGAGGCATTGAAATAGCAGCTGTTTAAAGACAATGTGCTTCTATTTCATGATCAGCAGCAGAGCCTCTGTAAATTTACCACCCATAGAGCTGATTGTTTCTAACTGCAGGGTTAGGCAGACCATTCAGTAACATTATCGCTCTGTTCACAAAGCCTTTGGTTAGTGACGAATCATGAGACTTATCCCTTCCTGCTGTAATTCCACTGTCTCCAGTGTTCTCTTTCCCCATTTCTGGTTCCAAGAAAATAAACAAATTAAAACAACCTTCAGAACTAACATGCTGTGGGAAAGTGGAAATGTTGATAGCTCAAATAATTCAGTTTCTTCTGTCTTGTGTGTGTCTATCTGCTTTGTGTGTGTGACCAGTGGGCCTTTTTGTTTGCTCCTGGCAGGTTCAACCCTGTCAGATTTGTCTGTGGGGAGGGGCCAGAGAAAACAGACACTCTGGCCTTCCAGGTTGGGGTTAGGCAAAGGAATAACAACCCTGTCCCATAAAAAACAAAAAATGTTACAGAAACAGTGGTAGAAACAGTGCTAGAGAAACTGGTAAATAATCACAGTGCCCAGGCTTGAAGTAATCGGAAACAGAGAATTCAAAAAGCAAAGCTCAGGGGCTACTGGGGGTTTATTCTCTGAGCTTAGCCATGTGCTATAGCACAGGGAGCACTTTTGGAAGTCTCCCATCCCACAACGGGGGAAAGGAAAACGATTCTTAGGTTCTAGCATGGATTGAAGGAGGATGGTGATGGGGAATAAGGGAATCCCTCTGACTTACCCTAACTACATCTGTTGTTACAATGGGTGAAATGATGTTTTCCCCTATCCCTGCCCTGTTCCTGCTCTTTGTTATAGTTCAATATAGTTTAAGTGTGGAAAATGATCATAAAAATATCTGCTCTCCAGCTCAACCTGCAGCAACATCAGAGCAACTGGGAATGAAACAATTTGTTCCCCAAGGGAGAACTCGATGACTAACAATTGCTGTGAAATGGGGGAACAATATAACCGGGATGCTCAGGGTTTGTTTAGACTAGGGAAAGTGATGGAGTTTAGGTCAGGTCAAGGGGAAAGCTAATGGCAACCACTGCACCTGGGCTGCATCTGCACTACAATTTTTTACATTAAGATCACTAACTTGAGCAGCCAACGCCATGTACAGTCCTAGTGGATGTCAGGCACAGGTAGTTTTTGCCTCAGTGTAGCTTGTTGGGATCAAACCTCTCTCCCCCCACCTGGAGGGATGAACATTCCTGGCTGGAGGGACACACACTCCTGTGACTCAAAAGGAAAGGAGTTGATAGAAAAGATCACAGGACTGACCCCAAAGAAGGGTGAGCTGCAAAAGGCAGAAGCAGGCAACTGATCTGGTGGAGCTGAGAGACCACGGTGAAGATGGTGCAAAAATCACTATGTGGGAATGAGCAAATGTGATTTATTTAAAAAAAAATTTGGCCAACACTAGTCAAGGGATTTATTACAATTCTCTCTCATGTGGATTTTGTGATGTCTAATGAGGCTTGAGCTCTGATTGAAGCTTTTCCTGCACTCAGAGCTTTTCCCACACTCTCTCCCATGTGGATTCTCCTATGTGAGACAACATGTGAGCTGTGCTTGAAGCTTTTCCCACACTCAGAGCACGTGTACAGTGTCTCCCCTGTGTGGATTATCTGATGTCTGATACGGTGTGAGTTCTGACTAATGCTTTTCCCGCACTCAGAGCATGTGTAGGGCTTCTCACCTGTGTGATTTTGTGATGTAAGAAGTGGTCTGAACGATTAAAGAAACATTTCCCACACTCAGAGCATCCATAAAGTTTCTCACCTGTGTGGATTTTCCTATGTTTGCTAAGGTTTGAGCTCTGCCTAAAGCTTTTCCCGCACTCAGAGCACGTGTAGGGCTTCTCCCCTGTGTGGATTCTCTGATGTCTGATAAGGGCAGAGCGGTGACTAAAGCTTTTCCCGCACTCAGAGCACGTGTAGGGCTTCTCCCCTGTGTGGATTCTAAGATGTATGTTCAGGGTAGAGCTCCAACTAAAGATTTTCCCGCACTCTGAGCATCTGTGGGGCGCTTCTCCTGTGTGGATTCGCTGATGTGAGATGAGGGCTGAACTATCGATGAAGCATTTCCCACACTCAGAGCGTTCATAAGGTTTCTCACCTGTGTGGATTGTCTGATGTGTGATAAGGGCAGAGCTCCGATTGAAGCTTTTCCCACACTCATGGAACATGTAGCGTGTCTCTTCCAAGTTGATTCTGTCGCTTGTTATAAGGTCTGAGTGGCTACTAAAGTTTCCCTCTGGCCTCCCCTGAGTCTCACAGGCTTTTGTTTTTTCTGGGAGTGCATAACTCCCAGAAACATTCCCTTTGGATCTTCCTGATAAAGTTCCATGTGGTTCTCCTTGCTCAGCATCTTCCTGATGGGGTTTTTCCTCCTCATTCTGACTCACCATCCCTTCACCTGATGGGAGACAGAGAGAATCCGGACATAGATCACTACCTGCACCTGAGAGAAAGGAAATCTCAGAGAGAGGAATGGAAAAAGGGATGAACAATCCAAAATATGTGTGGGAGAGATCAAACCTATCAGGAGCTGATTTTCCCCAAAACCTTCCCCAGAGAAGAGAGGAAGGGATCAGTTTTGGTCTGCATCTCACGAGAACACTCAGGAGAAAGAGAGATCGGGGCGGGACCTGCTGCCAGTTGTCAGTCAGAATAGGTGGGAAGCCATGAGTGACATCTGCCATAATGATTTCACATCTGCAGGGAACAATCCTGAACTTGGAGAGCTCACAGGGTTTTTGTAGGGCATCCCGAATGTTTCCTGCATTCCCACACAGTTGTTGAGTTGGTTTAACCAATTCCTCACCTGTGCAGGCAGCTCTTGGAAGCACTTCTTTCTCAGAGCCCTGGAGGTCTGGGACCCACGGCTCTTCCCCTCTTTCCAGCTGGGAGATCACATCAGGTTTGGAAACTGGAAACCCTACTCCAGGCAAAGAAAACCAGGGAGGTCAGTGGAATTTGTGGGATACTTGTCACAAAGAATAGTCCATGGTTTTAACCCCCAGCTCATTTTTAAGCAGTAACATCCCAAGGCCAGCTTCCTTGGTTCAAAGTGGCAGGAGAATTATTATGATTATAAATCATATTCATTACCTTAGTGCCTAAGGACAAACTAACAGTGGGTCCCCATTGTGCTAGGAGAAGTCCAAACACAGAATAGTAGATGGCCCATGCCCTGAAGAATTTACAATCTGAATAGACAAGACAGACACAGAATGGGGGAAGGGATAGACCCCACTGTTAGAATAGAGATATTCAGGCCTGCCTGTAAAGCCTATAGTTTAAGAACTTAGGGGTATTTTTATCACTTAGCTACTTACAGGAGTACGAAAACAAAGAATCAAAATCACTGTCTGTATTTGTAAGGGCCTTCTCTTACTGTGACCGTCTGAGGCCTTGTTCTTAGGCTAAGGCCTTTGGCTAAGCAGCAGGGGCAGCCATAAGCTGGGAAGCGAAGGGTCACATCCTCACATCCCAAACCAGTCACACTGAAATAAGGTGCTATTGGGCTGTTAGGAAGATGATCCTGTCCCGATAGTGCCCATCACCACCAGATAAAGAAACAGATCTTAAGATGGTTAAAGAAAACTTAGTTTGACAGCAGCCTGTCTGGCAAGAAATCACTTCTCAATGCTTGTGGTTGTGAAACACTCATTTCTGTATTGTTTTATCTTTATGGCCACCACTTTTACAATGTTAATCAGTCTGGTTCTCTAATTGTTTTTCTCTGCTGTACAATTAATTTTGCTAGTGTAAGTTAATTAGGGTAGTGGGATACAATTGGTTAGAGAATTATGTTTCAATGTGTTAGGATTGGTTAGTTAAATTTCAGTACAATGATTGGTTAAGCAAAGACATAGCTGAGAATATTACTATATAAACTGAGTCAAACAGGAGGGGGAACAGGAACAGGGGACACAGGGTAAATGCTCTGCGGCATCAAAGCTGGTAAGCGGGACACGGGGAAAATGCTCTGTGGTGTGAGAGAGGGTAAGGGGGACACGCCGCCGAAGACCCCAGGCCCCCTGAATCCTCTGGGCGGCACTGGGTGACAATCATTCCCTTGTCTCTGTCGGGTATTCCATTGATGTAGGTTACTCCCAGCCAGTCCTTAATGACCCATTCATATCACCCCATGACAGCTACGTGACAAAACACCTCACGTCTCCTGCTCTTTAGACTCATAGCAATACCAATCACAGCAGGAAACTGAGGTGTGCATTGGCATCATACATGTATCACCAAAAGTCCCACCTCTATCTCAGACACACTGCTCACAGCCCCTGGAGAGAAAGCAAAGCACAGGAACTGGACGTTAGTCCAGCAAGCACAGTGGAGGACAAGCTGCAATCCTCACACCCTGGTCAAAAAGGAGAGGCAGGTGGGTCCCTGCCCATAGAGAGGGGCTGGCTGGAGGCCTGACACCTGAGGGGCCATTCCGTGAGCAGACTATGGAGGCTTCGCTACCCCAGCACTGTGACATTGCAAAAGCACATTTTGGGGAATTAGGAAATCTCGTGACTCAGGTGTAATGGGAGGGAGAATTAAACTCCCCTAGTGGGAGGAGAAGGCTGGGGAATTACACACTAACATTCAGGAGCAACAGCCTCTAATTCTTCCGGAAAAGGAGAAGGTCAGAAACAAGAACTGGGCCACGCAGCCTCAGGAGGGACAGGCTCAGAGATCCAAGGAGCCTGGAGGGAAGACAGCTTGTGGCTGCTGCAGATGGGGAGAGGGGGGACAAGACTCTCTCCAAACTCTCACTCTTCTTGACCCCGAGCTGATTTTACGATCTATGACCCAGTCTCACGTCTTGTGGGCAATTTCATACTCGCTAGAGGTAAGATGTCATGATCAGAGAATCGCTTATTAGCTTGGAACATGCGTGGAGGGGCAAGGAGGTGAACATAGATAAATGGGTTATTAAGGGCAGGTCGACACTACAGCCAGGATTGACGCTCTGAGATCGATCCAGCCATGGTCGATTTACTGATACGATTTAGTAAACGTAGCCTAAGCTTGCTACAGTTCAGGGCCTTATATTAAGTTGAGGCTTTGTGAGAGTGGTTATGCTGAAGTCTGGGATTTACCTGAGGTTTGGGAAGGGATTCAGGGTTAAAGGTCTGGGATCCCCCACAGCTCTAGATCCCCAACCTCTCCTCCCTCCCACTGACCCACCCACCCCACTTCCTGGGTGCCCTTCCTCCACACTCTCCTTCTTCCCATTACTGGCAGCTGGCACCACCTCCCGGCACCTTGGGAGCTTCTTGTGTTCCCTCCTCGTCTCTCATTACCTCCTCCCTCCCTGCTGCCTGCTAGTGTATGGGAGATAAGGAAAAAAAGGGGGACAAAGAAACTTGTCAAACTTGGATGATGAATAAAGTTATTACTGCTCAGGTTCATTAGAAACCCCACAGCTTCTAATAACCCAGGGGACAGGACTCCTTACCCAGCGAGGTCACCGTCTCATAGTTCTCCTGCATGACATCCCTGTAGAGGGCTCTCTGAGTGGGGTCCAGCAGAGCCCATTCCTCCCTGGTGAAGTACACAGCCACCTCCTCGAAGGTCACGGCCCCTGAAAGAGCGAGAGTCCAACACTCAGGACCTGCTGCCCCACTCACAGCCCCACTACTCACAGAACAGCAGCACCAGGTAAATGGAAGCTCCGGGAGGCACATGTTAACAGAGTCCCACCTCACCTTGCCTAGAGCAGCCAGGAGGCATCAGAGGGTGGAAAGAGAGAACCTTTGTCTCTCCCAGCTGACAGATGGAAGCAGGGTCTTCACATTTATCACACAGCTACTAGCCAGAGATAGATATAGGAGATGGGGCTGGCTCTGGACCCTGCTGGTGGCTCCCTGGTAGGAATCCCAACACTCTCCAAATAAAATATATGGAAGAAAGGGGAAGTCAATAGTAAAGAATCTAAGTTTGAAGGTCAGAATTGTAGAAAGTTGGCAAGGGAAGCTATCAGAAATCAATGATCAACCAATGAAAATAAGAAGGAAGTTTTTAAAAGTACAAAATTAATCCTAACAATGGTAGTGGTACATTACTAGATGGAAATGGCAGAATCATCAAAATAATGCAGAAGAGGTAAAAGTGTTCAATAAATATTTCTCTCCTGGATTTGGAAAAACAGATGATGTAACTCAATATCATAAGATGTTGACACTGACAGTCTTTCCATTCCAAAAGTAACTCACGAGGACGTTAAACAGCAGCTATTCAAGTTAGACGTGTTTAAATCAGTGGGTCCAGATAACTAGAGTTTTGAAAGACCTGCTGGAGGAGCGTGGTGGACTGTTAATGTTGATTTTAATTAGGACTTGGAACACTTGGGAAATTCCAGAAGACTGGAATAAAGCTAATGCTGTGCCAATATTTAAAAACTATCAAAGAGATGACGCAGCTAATTACAAGTGTGTCAGTCTGAAATCGATACTGGGCAAGAGAATGGAGCAGCCGATACTGGATTTCATTAATAAAGAAAGGAGGGTAATATAATTAGTATCCATTAAAAAGGTGTAGACACAATAGATCCTATCAAACTAACTGGATATCCTTACTGGATGAAATCAAAAGTTTGGTTGCAGCTAATAGTACTGATGTAATATATGTAGGCATATGAGTTGCTTCATATGAGTTGCTAGAATGGTACAAAATACACACGGCATACATTAAATAGATTAAAAACTGGGATTTTAAATAGGGAACCATGGTCGAGTGGATTTCTTTCTAGTGGGTTCCCGCAAGGATTGGATCTTGGCCCTGTGCTATTTAACATTCTTATCAATGACCTGGAAGTAATATAAAATCATCACCGATAACGTTTGCAGTTGCCACAAAGATCGGGGATGCGGGGTAACTAATGAAATGTCAGTAGGTTCAGGTTTCAGCACTGGGAGTCTGGGAAGTTTTCCCAGCCCTGGCTAAAGGGTTATTTCCTGTTCCACAAAGACGGGAAGTTTCATTCCCTACACTTGTGCCTTGACATTAGGATCTATCTGACACTACAGCCCATATTCAGCATAGTGGCAGGATTATAATATGATTATGACATGAGGCATTTTGTACAAGATGAGTCATGTGCGGTGTCACTGGAAAAGTTATGATTTGCTGAATATGATTATCCTACCTGTGTGCATGGATCATGTTTGTATCTGAAGTTATGGATATTGACTCTGTATCTGTATTTCAAATGTGCTTACTCTGGGTAACAGCCACAACGAGCCTTTCAGGTACAACAATGAAGAAGCCAGACAGAGCTGATGGCTCATCAACAAAGACAATGGACTGTGGAAAAGCTTAGCCTTCCTGTGAATGTTTCAGCCAGCCTATGAGTCATGGCTACTATGACTCAGCAGGACACGCTAGGACATGTGACCAGACCACATGACAATTAACTTAATTTTGGTACCTGTATCTTTCCACAAACTGGACTGGGAACTGAGTTTGGAACAAATTGTTCCCGCCATATGGAAAAGCTACATAAGGTGGGTGTGACATCATCTCTTGGCCTCATTCCCCACACAAGAGAACTCCTGGAAGCACCTGAGGAACAAAGACTGAACTGGGGGAAGTGCTGGTCCCAGGGTAAAGGGATTTCTAGCTTGTGTATGGAAACTTGGTGAACTGCTTGTACCATCAGTCAGGGTGAGAAATTGCTAATTCAAATTCTATCCATCTAGTATGTTAGGTTTGGTTTGAGTTTCTGGTTATTTGCTAAGTAATCTGCTTTGATCTGTTTGCTATCACTTATCGCTGGGAAATTGGCTGTTGTCTTCTTTCTCTCCTTGAGTGGCTTAGGTAAAGCACTCAGGTAGCTTAGTTGGCTGCATGACGCCACCTGCTGTCGTGTTGGGTGATAACAGGCCCTGGAGAGGCTGGCTGAATCTCCAGCAAAGCAGTGTGAGAAGGGCCAGCCCGGCTAGAGGGTTAGAGGGCACAGTGGTTCCCAGAAGCCCCCCAGACTGCACCCCAGGGTAACAACCCATCACACCCTAGAGTACACAAGTCTCAGCAGGTTTGTCACATCCTCTCCCCTCCCTTTCTCCACCCAAGATATTTCCTGCCTCCCACCACCTCTAGCAGCTCCCACCAGTGGTGAGCTCCAGCTGGTTCGCATGAACTGGTTGTTAAATTTAGAAGCCTTTTTAGAACCGATTGTTCCAGGACAACCAGTTCTAAAAAAGCTTTTAAATTTAACAAAGGCTCGGGCAGCTGTCCACCCGGCCCCCGGCCCCAGCTCACCTCCCCCTCTCCTGTGAACGCTCCGCCCTCCTTCTCCTCCCCCTCCCCTGCTTCCCGCAAATCAAATGTTTATGGGAAGCCTGAAACAAGCAGCAGGCAGGTAAGCCGGACCGGGAGGGGAGGGCAGCCCGCGCCCAGTCTGGCTCCATCTGAGCGGCTCCCCCTGGCCCCGGCCGAGCACCCCAGCCGGGTCCCGGCCAAGCACCCCTGGCTCGGGCTGGTCCCGGCCGAGCGGCTCCAACCCGGATCGGGGAGTCAGGTCCTGCGGCGCCAGTCGTGGTCCCGGCAGAGCTGGCCGCGGTCTCAGCCGAGCGGCTCCAGCCTGGATCGGAGAGTCGGGTCCTTTGTCGCCAGTCGGTCCTGGCCCCAGGCAGTGTGGTAAGGGGTAGGGAACAGGGTGGAGGTGTTTGGTGGGTTGTGGGGCTGGACAGGGGTCGGGGTGGTCAGAGGGCAGGGTACAAGGGGTTGAATGGGGCAAGGGTCCTGGGAGCAGTCAGGAAGGAGCAGGGGTTGGATGAGGTGGTGGGGGGCAGTCAGGGAGAGAAGGGGTGGTTGGATGGGGCAGGGGTTCCAGGGGGGGGTGTCAAGGAGCATGGGGGGTTGGATGGGGCATGACCCCTAGGGGGGCACGACCCCTAGGGGGGCATGACCCCTTCGTGAGGTGAGGAGGAGGGAACCTGTTGTTAATATTTTGGCAGCTCATCACTGGCTCCCACCCTCCTGTACATTTACTGCTTCTCTCCCTCCAAGCAGAACCCACCACCAGCTCCCTGAGAATCCCTTACCTGAGCCAGCTCCATTGCAGCCATTTTCTTCCCCCTGAGAGGAGGGGATGATCTGGAGCAAAACATGGACGTTATTCTGTAGCCTGCCAGGGCAAGAAGGACAAGGTGAGAGAATTCAGACAGGGTTTCTGTCCTTTCCACATGTCAATTCCCCCCAGCATTTTCCCTGCCAATGGACATTCTAGGTTCTGCCACACTGTGAAGCACAGTGTGACCTTATCCCAGTACAGGCCTAGCCCCCTCCTACCAGGGTGTGACCCTCTGACACATGGTGAAACCCTCCCAGCAGTAGAGTTATCAAGTTTGCGGGCGATACCAAGCTGGGAGGGGTTGCAAGGACTTTGGAGGATAGAACTGAAATTCAAAATCATCTGGACAAAGTGGAGAAATGGTCTGAAGTAAATAGGATGAAATTCAATAAGGACAAATGCAAAGTGCTTCATTTAGGAAGGAACAATCAGTTGCACACATACAAAATGGGAAATAACTGCCTAGGAAGGAGCGCTGTGGAAAGGGATCTGGGGGTCCTAGTAGATCACAAGCTAAAAAGAACTCAGTCTTGCAAAAAAGCAAGTATTTTGGGATGTATTAGCAGGAGTATTGTAAACAAGACACGAGAAGAAATTCTTCTGCTCTACTCCGCACTGATTAGGTCACTACTGGAGTAGTGTGTCCAGTTCTGGGCGCCACATTTCAAGAAAGATGTGGACAAATTGGAGAAAGTCCAGAGAAGAGCAACAAAAATGATTAAAGATCTAGAAAACATGGCCTGTGAGGGAAGATTGAAAAAACTGGGCAAGACTCAGAGGGGACGATCACAGTTTTCAAGTACAGAAAAGGTTGTTACAAACATGCCGGAGAAAATTTTTTCTTCTTAACCTCTGAGGATAGGACAAGAAGCAATGGGCTTAAATTGCAGCAAGGGTGGTTTAGGATGGAGATTAGGAAAAACTCCCTGTCAGGGTGGTTAAGCACTGGAATAAATTGCCCAGGGAGGTTCTGGAATCTCCATCACTGGGGATATTTAAGAGCAGGCTGGACAAACACCTGTCAGGGATTGTCTAGATAATACTGAGTCCTGCCTTGAGGGCAGGGGACTGGCCTAGATGACCTCTCGAGGTCCCTTCCAGTTCTATGATTCTAAGAACCAAAGGCCAGAGAAGAGCAGAATCAAAGGAGTCACTTTGGGGGATTCTCCCTGTCACTGTCCCCAAGGCAGCTCTCTCAGGTTAACTAAGTTGTTTGATGCTCCAGCCTTTATTCAGTCTCTCCTGGCAGTGCCCCCTTCATGGGCTGGGCCTAGTTTTAGCCTTTGGCAAGTGTGACCCCGGGGGCTCTGAGACTGGGCCTTCTTGCCTCAGCACATCTTGTTCCTTTCTGTGGCTCCCCAGCGAGTCCCAATGAGTAGATACTCCTCATACAGACTGTGAACATAAGAACATAAGAGCTGCCCACTGCATCAGAGCAATGGTCCATCTAGCTCAGTGGCCAATGCCAGGTGCTTCAGAGGGAATGACCAGAACAGGGAACCATCAAGTGATCCCCCCCGTCACCCATTCCCAGCTTCTGGCAAACAGAGGCTAGAGACACCATCCCTGCCCAGCCTGCCTGTGACACTGGCAGATGAGGTGTTAGCTCTTGCAAAAGCCCCCATGTTTTCACTGAACAGGGACAAACGCATGGCTGGAATCAGTCTGACTCACCTGTGTTAGTATTAGGTATTAGGATTATAAGAATGCGCTTACACTTCATTGAATGCTTGTGAGTTGCTGCCTGGGTTAATATCTGACTAGTTGCATTGGGAGCCTCTGTGGCTCTGTAAATCACCAGACAGGAGAGAGACTTTACCTAGGTGAAGTGCTGCCTGGCAGGAAAGGTCCATCCACACCAGATAGACTATTATGGGATGTTAAAGATGACAAAAGACTGTTGTTGTGCTCTTGACTTCCCATTAGCTGACTTTGCAGCTCAGAGCACATGGCAGGAAGGGGATAAAAAACCCCATACAGAAGGAACTGATTATCTGTATGCTGCTTGGACTCGGGGGGGGAGGGGGGAGGGCGTGCGGGGGGAGTTTCTAGGCATAAGCACGAGATCCCCAGCTGATTAGCCTGGGTTAGTCCTAAAGAATATGCAGAGCTTGCTTATTATAGAAGCTTCTATTACCTTTTGAAATTTAAGACTGTAACTCGTCTGCATCTATAGGATTACCTGCTTTAACTTCGTAAATAACTCTCCTTTCCTTTTAAATAATTCTTAATACAGGTTATTACAGGACTGGCTACAAGTGTTGTCTTTGTTGCGAGATCTAAGATTCAATTGACCTCAGTAAGTGACTGGTCCTTTGGCATGAGGTCAGGCTTGACAAAGCCGTGGTTGGGATGATTTAGTTGGGGATTGGTCCTGCTTGCAGCAGGGGGTTGGACTAGATACCTCCTGAGGTTCCTTCCAACCCTGATATTCTATGATTCTATGACTGGCAGTAACCGGAACATTGCTGTGATTCGTGGGGTAAGGCAGTGGTTCTCAACTAGGGGTCCTGGGCCCCCTGGGGGCCACTAGCAAGTTTCAGCGCAGGGGCCAAGCAAGGCCGGCATTAGACTCGCTGAGGCCCAGGGCAGAAAGCTCCAGTCCCAGCGCATGGGGCTGAAGTCCAGGGCCCTGAGCCCCACCACCCAGGGCTGAAGCCAAAGCCTGAGCAATGTAGATTTGTGGGGCCCCTGTGGCACGGTGCCCCGAGAGAGGAAGAAAGTGCCCTGAGGACGCAGCCAGAGGGCTGAGCCCTGACACACGACTGGCTCAGACGGTCTCTGCAGTCAGGAAGGGCTCGCAGCGAGGGAAGCCTGGCAACTGATGGCTGGAGGGGTGAAGAGGTTTGGGGTACGGTGGGGGAAGAAGCGTCTGGGACTGGATAACCTGGGGCTGGGCACTCGCCATAGGGGACACTTGCTCCTCCTGTGCCCTTTCCACATCCTCTTGCGAGTCGAGAATGACCACCCTGTCCCCACCCCCAGTGGCAGCCATGTCTCAGGACTCTCCCCAGTTGCACCCACTAACTCTCCTCCAATTTGGGGTACAGCTCAGGGCAACAAATTCCCACCAAGATGAACCCCGCTGGCTGCTGCCTGTTCTGGTGCCACAGGGGCCTCTGGTGGGTGAAAGGCAGAACTGTAGCACTTCTCAGGCAGAACGTATCTTCTTCAAGCCAAAAAAAAGAAATTCTGCGCTGGACGTGAATTCTGTGCGTACGCAGCGGTGCAGAATTCCCACCTGAGAATTCACACCTGGCACAAACACAACCTGCTCACTCCCATCTCTGCTCCCTATGTGTCGAATCCCAGAGCTGCTGCTGCCATTAATGCACACAGGCTTTCACTCCCGTTAGCGCTGGCAAGACCCAATCCAGCGACAGGACTGAACCCTTATTCTCCTATCACATGGGACAGTCTCAGCTGAGGGGGAGGTGAGATGGGGAAGGGGTACAAAGGGGAAAGTTGTTGTACCCATGTTGGTCCCAGGACAGCAAAGAGGTATTTTTAATTGGTTTTAAAACAATTACCGCACCCACCTTGTCTGTCCAAGAGATCTGAAAGTGGCAGGAGGAGACAAACAGGAAGACAGAGCTCAGGACTCTAAACCAAACATTTCAAACCCCTGAAAGAAACTACATTTCCCTTCTGCCCCTGGGTCTGTTTGTATCCTACAGGAGGGACCACCCCATTCCCCTCACAGCAGCAACGGGAGACTGCAGCCAGCCCCAGATGGTCTTTCCCAATCCTGGGATGTTTGTTGTGACAAAGTTTGTGTGTGGTGGGTGCACGGGCTGGGGACACCTGGACTGATCTGCAGATTGGAAAGTCAGGGCAACTCTAGCACAGCTTGGGAGCTGTGGGCAGGGGGAGCAGTTCTGGAGCTGGGCCTCTGTCCTCTCTAGCTCCCATGGCAGATGGCTCTGGCAGCATCAAGTGGGTCCATCACTGCAGGGAAGGTGGGGTAGTGTCTGAGGTCAGGGTGAGAATTGGAAGGGGTCTATGCCCAAGAATGGGGATGGAATTCACCTCCCACCCCTCTGCAGAGCTCAGCAACTAGGGCTTTATCCAGTGAAGTGAAATTCACTCTGTGCAGTGATGAGCTGCCAAAATCATAACAACCGGTTCCCTCCTCAACCCAGGAGGATCATGCCCCAGGAAGCCCTGCCCCATCCACCCCCCTTCCCTGTACCCTGACAGCCCCTGGAACCCTTGCCCCTGACTGCCTCCCACCGCCCATCCAACCCCTGATCCTTTCTGACTGCCCTCCCGGGACCCTTGCCCCTATTCAATCCCCTCTTCCCTTCCCTCTGACCCCACAACTCCTATCCTCCTCCCCACCCCTATCCACTCCCTGCCCTCTCTCCAACACCCCTCCCTGCCCCCTTACCGCGCTGCCTGGACGTGGCTGGCGGTGCTACAGTCCGGCCATGGCTGGAGCCGGGAGCCTGGGGACGCGGGGCCGGGGCAGGAGTCGCGCGGCCGGAGGATCCGGGGGGAGCCGGGTGGCCGGAGCCAGGCGGCTGGCGGCGGGCCGGGAGGGCCGCCAGAGCCACGGGGCCGGGCTGGGCAGCCGGGGCCGCCGTCGCGCCTGGACCCTGGCCTCTGGGTAGGTGAGGTCGCGGCCGCCGCCAGGCCCGAACTGGGCTGCGGCGGGGCCGGGAGGGCCGCGGCCGGAGACGGGCGGCGGAGCCGCGGTGCCGGGAGGGCCGTGGCCGAGACGGGCGGCCGAGGAGGGCCGCGGGGCTGGGGAGGGCCGGAGGCGGAGCCGGGCAGTTGGGGAGGGACGCGGGGCCGGGGAGGGACGCGGGGCCGCGGAGGGACGGAGGCAGGCAGGCGGCCGGGGAGGGCCGCGGGGCTGGGCAGGGCCGGAGGCGGAGCCGGGCGGTTGGGGAGGGCGCGGGGCCGGGGAGGGACGCGGGGCCGGGGAGGGACGGAGGCAGGCAGGCGGCCGGGGAGGGCCGCGGGGCTGGGCAGGGCCGCGGCCAGAGCCGGGCAGGGCAGGGCCGCGGCTGAAGACCGGCCGGGGCGCATGGCCCTCCTCGTTCCCTCTACCCCTACCTCAGCTCCATCTTCCTGTTCCTAAGCGGGAAGCCTGCTTGCTTCTCAGCCCCCCCAGGCTTCCCGCGCGAACAGCTGATTCGCGGGAAGCAGGGGAGGGAGGAGAAGCAGGGCGGAGCATTCATGGCAGCAGGTGGAGGCAGAGCTGAGGTGAGCTGGGGCCACAGCAGGGAGCGGTTGTTAAATTTAAATGCCCTTTTAGAACAAGTTGTCCCAGGCGGGACAACCGGTTCTAACAGAGCGTCTAAATTTAACAACCGGTTCCACAACCAGTGCGAACCGGCTGCAGCTCATCACTGACTCTGGGTGACTTTGAGTCAGCCACTGAAAGATGCTTGTGCCTTCGGTTCCAGTTCTCCCTCCCAGACTGCGGGGCAGCCAGGGATAATTAGTGGGTTATGGGAATTAGAAGATGAAAATTCACTAAGAACAATGATATTTGTGTGTTTATTATTAAATCCCCAGACACCCACCAATCCCCGTCCTCCTTCTGATGAGCTATAAATATCTAAGGGACTCGGCTACTGATCCTGCAGTCAGTTCCTGCCCTTCTCCACTTTCTAAAGCAGCACTTTTAAGAACAGGGCAGGGAAACATGTAAATACTTTGAACCAAATTCCAGAAGCTGCTGAGCATGGAGAAGTTAAAATGAAACCAAGGTTCCGTCTCTCCAAGGACCTAGTGCAAAACAACAGAAATCTGAAATGGCCACTTCATAACTGATAATGTTACTCATCTGTTCACTTCTGGGAATTACCACTAAGAGAAACAACCCAGTGACGGTGATATCCTGAGGAAAAGATCTCATGTGTCTTTAGATCATACCGATTTGTAATCTGGAACGATATACACTAAAACGCCTAATTCGTAGCCCTACGGCAATTGCCTGGTCTCCCTACAGGGCAGAATTAAGGTTGGTGCCTTAGTTGTGAATTTCCATCCCCTAGCATATTGCAATTGCTGTTAAGTGGGTTTGACAAAATTCATTGTGTCTATTTCTTTCTTTTAATTTCAAGAGATAGAGATTTATTTTTAAACCCTTTTTTCAATGTTTACAATTTCAATGTTCAGAGCTGTGGGAAGTTATGGGGGTCGTCAGACAACAATTATTTAATAACAGTAACTGCTGAGAGTCCAAAAGCCAAATCATATAACTGTTCAAAGAGAAATTGTCAATGTCACACCCAAAATATACAGTGTAAATATCCTTAAATCAAACTCCACTTTCTCCAGAAGCATTTCTGTATATTACCTATATCAATATTTTTTCATCTGTGTGTGTGTGTACAGTGAAATTAACATTTACTGCAATTTATTAATAAAAATCCAATCCTTTCAAGCGTAATTTTAAGTAATGTAGTACTTGAAGTCTTTCACTTCCTAGACTGGAATGTTTCACTTCAGGATAATTACACCCTCCCTGTGATGTATTTTACTCTCAGTACCGTAACCCCCTCATGATGTAGCTCCTGTCTAGGAGCTCTGCTGAAGCCAGTGGCATTATGATCAGGTGAAACTGACATGAGCAGAGACATGGGGGAGGGTGGAGGATGAGGTAACATGGAGGCTACCAGAGTTGAACGTGGCCGTGAGCAAAGCGCTCTCTCAGCCTCTCCTCTCTCCCACCTCCCAGAGTCAGTAATTCTGAGAAATCATTCCCTGAAATCTAAATAGCCCCAGTATGAGAGACAATGATTAACGCAGGTAGCTTAGGGGCTGCAGCGCCAACCCCCTGCCTGGATGAGGGTGAAGAATTGCAGTAGAAATGGGTTAGGCTGGGACACGGCACAGCTGATGTGGGACTGGGAGCTGAGTTGACCAAGAGGCCAGAACTCATGGGGGAGTTGGGAGAACAAGTCAACAGGACGGGGTAGAGGCACTTCAGTATATTTTCCCCATTAACCATTCTGCCATGTATTTAATTTAGAAACTTTTCATTCACATCTAAACACCTTGGAGCTAAGCTGGATTGATGCATTTCCACTTACAGTGGTACAGTTGTAATTAGGTGCTTAATCAGATGCTCATGCAGCACAAAGCAGTCAATAATGGGTGTGCTTCCATTCCTTAACTTGACTGTGTGCTGTGCATCGCTTTGAAAAAAAGATGCTGTGAGGGAGTGTCAAAATTTTAGGCATTAAGAAATGGTAAGTAGGTGTCAGTTCATTTCTCATGCGTTTCTCTCCTAATTTTAATGTCAGTTTTGAATCAATATTAATACCATGTTGTTTTAACAGCAGTAGGGTCCATTTGTATAATTGTTTGCAAGATTTCATTGGATATTGTGACCCAGCCGTCTTCACCTTTTATTTTGAGGTTCCTAAATACCCCCCAGCGCACCTCTCCTGACAGACTGAAGGCCCTGGCCGGTGACATGCTCCTTAGAGAGCAAACACCTGACGAGCCCTTTCGCCCTCAAACGCGCATTTGGCTTTGACGTTGCTTTATCCGCCCCACCAGAAAACGCTGTAGGGAACCCGGTCATTACAGCCGACCGCACTAGGTACCGTTCTACCAGCTCTGGGCCAACATTCAAATGGTTCTGTTTGTTTATCTTTCATTCAGCTTTGCAATTCTTAGATCCCATTTAAAAACTGGAAGTGAAATAACCGAAGCAAATTCTGAAGAGAGCGGCACCTGGCATAGGCGGGGGTAAAACAATAAATGGAAAGAACTGACTATGCAAAAAGGAACATCGCAAACTATCAGAGCCCAGACCCCCGCCCAACTGAACCCACCCCAGCCAGGCATATCAAGCAGGGTCCGTGAAAAATCGCCCAGCCCGTCTGGCAGTGAACGCTGTGTGTTCCAGGCAGAGCTACGGTGTGTGCGTCTGCTCTGCTGACATGCTGCTTTGGTACGGAACGAGCCACGGCCACAGGGAGCAGAGACATGGACTCCTACAAAACACAATCCCACATACACCTCCAATGCCGCATCCTCCTGCCTCCCCACTGTCTGCCATCCCCTCCTCCACCTCCACATGGCCATTCTCAGCCTATTGCTAACACTTCCTCCCAGCCTTCAGCACTATAAATAAATAAAACATGGTGTTACAAAAGGTAGATTGTGCCAGAGAAACCTGATCTGGACGTCAGTAAGGCTTTTGATACAGTTCCACATGGGAAACTATTTGTTAAATTGGAGACTATGGGGATTAATATGAGAACCGAAAGGTCAATAAAGAATTGGTTAAAGTGGAGTCTACAAGGGGGTCATATTGAACGGTGAGTTGTCAGGCTGGAGGGAGTTACTAGTGCAGTTCCTCGGATCAGTCTTGGAACCAATCTTACTCAACACTTTTATTAGTGATCTTGGCACAAGAAGTGGGAGTGGGACACAGAGCCGGGAGGGATTGCCAATACGGAGGAGGACAGGAACATCATACAAGAAAAGCTGCATGTCCTTGAAAGCTGGAGTAATAGAAATGGGATGAAAATCAATAGTGCACAAATTCGACTTGTTAATCTCCAAGTGCAAAATTTTGCAATAAGCTGGGGGTTTGTCAATTGGAAGTGACAGAGGAGGAGACTGGTTGATCACAGGAGAATTATGAGCTGCCAATGTGATGCAGCCGTGAAATAGGTTAATGCAGTCCTAGGATACATCAGGTGAGGGATTTCCAGCAGACACATAGAATCATAGATTATTAGGGTTGGAAGGGACCTCAGTAGATCATCTAGTCCAACCCCCTGCTCAAAGCAGGACCAATCCCCTGACAGATTTTTGCCCTAGATCCCTAAATGGCCCCCTCAAGGATTGAACTCACAACCCTGGCTTTAGCAGGCCAGGGCTAAAACCACTGAGCTATACATGAAAGGGTCAGTACTGTTATACAAGGCACCGATGAGACCTCATCTGACATACACCTCTACCTTCTGCCCTTAAAGTCTGTGAGTCTATAAGCTGTGCTTTGTGTTGCACAGACACTGATGGAGATCAGGGCCCCATCGTGCAGCACATGGCAGAGAACCTGACTGAGATCAGCAGCCCCATTGTGCTGGGCACTGCACAGACAGAGAGGGACAGTCCTTGCCCCAAAGAGATCACAATCCAAGTAAACAATGGGGAGGAGGAAAACAGAGAGGGGCTGTGACTTCCCCAAGGTCACCAAGCAGGTCAGGGACAGAGCCAGGAACAGACCCCGTTAACGCCAGAGCCCCGTCACCGCAGCTTGGAAAGGTCCCCAGACCCCATTGTATTAGGCTGCAGAAAGAGGTGGTTTGCCCATGGATGCACAGGCTGTCTTGGCAGGCAGCTCAACTGTGGTCCCTGCACACAGCTGGGTGTATGGGTCATGGGTCAGGAGAAGTCAGTGTCCAGTCCTGTGGGGCTGCGCTCCTGGCTCATACCTCCAGCACTCACTGCTGCCCCTCCCTTCCCAGCTGCACTGTTCAGCCAGCCCCAGGCCTCTGGGAGGTCACTGCCCCCCCTCCCCTATCCCCTGCAAGCCTTCAAATAGGGACATAGTGCACCAGTGCCAATCAGAGTGCACTAGTGTAAATTCTGTCTGTACTAAGGGTTTGCACCAGTGCCTAAAACACCAGGGTGGCAGAGACCTTCAGTGCCAAAAACAGCAGTACAGTGGCACTAGAACTGGGATCTAGTTCTAGCTCGGTCACAGACAGCCTGGGTGACCTTGGACACGTCAATGTTTCTCCTCCCAACTTCAGTCTCTTTACCCAGCTGCCACTCACTGGGGTCTCTCTCTCCAGAGCTGCTCACCACTACAGTCTGTGTGGGTGTCCCCAGAGCTGAGGCAGGTCAGCTCGGGAATAGTCTTACAAAGGGGCTGGGGAGTCTCTGTCCCTGGAAGATTTTAAGAACAGGTAGGACAAAGCTCTGTCAGAGACAATCTACATACACTTGTCCTGCCTCGGCAGAAGGAGCTGGACATGACAACATCTTGAGGTCCTGTCCAGCTCTACATTGCTATGATGTTATGCAATATAGATACGTATAAAACAACATGATGAAACCAAATGAAAACATGGTGTCAGGCAATTCAAAAAACAATAAAAACCCTACACTGCACAGCATAAAATGACACAATACTAAGGAGAAGAAAGCAACACAATGCAAACTAACACACCTTAGAACAAAAGTACACAATGCAAAGAGCTCAACTCAAACCAACATAACACAGACACCAAACCAGCTGAGGCAAAATAACGCATCATAAAACTATGCAACACAGCATGGTGCATCATAGTTCCAAAAGGCAACAGGCAAAACAGCTCAGCGTAGAACAGGGCACAGCACAAAAGAGAATTCTTTCAATTAGGCCTGGAAGGGATCTTGAGAGGCGTCTACTCCAGCCCCTGTGCTGAGGCAGGACCAAGTATCCTAGACATTCCCAGACTGGTGTATCTCTAACCTGGTCTTAAAAACCTCCAGTGAAGGAAATTCCACAGTCTCCCTTGGAAGCCAATGCAAGGCAAACACAGGCCAAACAATGCTACACACACACACGCTGGGCTTGGGTTTAAGGGGAGAGGCAAGAATTCAAACAATCTAGGTTCTGCCCCAAATTCTCCATGCAAACTTGAGCAAATTACTTCAGCTCTCTGAGCTTCAGTTTCCCCATCTGTAAAATGGAGAGTCGCCTCCCACCATTGGCCTATTTAGCCTTTGAGCTTTTTGTGGCAAGGCCTGTCCCTGTGGGCATGTCGACACTGCAGTCAGACACCGGCGGCTGGCCCGTGCCCGCTGACTTGGGCTCACACGGCTCAGGCTGTGGGGCTGTTTAATGGTGGTGTCCATGTTCCGGCTGGGGCTGCAGCCCAAGGTCTGGCACCCTCCCACCTCGCAGGGTCCTACAGCCTGGCCCCAGCCCGAGGCCAGACATCTACACTGCAATTAAACAGCCCCTTCACCTGAGCCCTGTGAGCCTGAGTCACCTGGCATGGGCCAGCTGGGGGTTTTAGTGGCAGGGTAGAGATACCCTTTTCAGCACCTGTCACAATGGGGACCCTGATCTCGGTGTCTGTGCAGAGCCCTGCATAACAGGGGCCTGACCTCAGTCGGTGACTCTGCAACTCCCAGCATTACAGGATCCCTAATTTTGTTTAGGGCCCCTGCAGCAACTGGTAAAATGTGGGGGCCGGATCTCTGTCAGGGTCTGTGCAGTGCACAGTACAGTGGTGGGGCGTGATCTGGGTTGGGGTCAGTGCAGTGCCAGACTCAACGGGGACACACATCTCAGTCGAGGTCTCTAAAGTGCCCAGCACAATGGATGCAGCAGTTTAGGTCACAGTCGTGCACCGCCTGGCTTAAAGGGGGCTGTGATCTCGGTCTAGGCCTCAGTTTTACCTGGCACAACAGTGGGGTCTGATCTCACCTGGGGTCTCTGCAGCGCCTGGAGAACAGGGCCACGCTCAGTACGATAAGAGTCCTGATCTCAGTCACACACCTGGAGAGAAAAGTGGGAAGATTTTTGAGCATTAGATATCAGTATTTCAGAACTGAGGAGAAAATGGGGCACAAACTAAATATTTGCTAATGTGAGACAGAAGCACCAACATCTGGAAGATTTTACATCAGCATTTAACAGTTCAAGAGAACGGAGGGGAAATTGGAGGGGATTATACAGGGATATTCAATCAACAACAGAATGAGATGGATTCTTCTTGCCTCACACTCACAGGGCCAGCAGGTGCTGGGGAGTAGCTGGGACTGGAAAACCTGGGGCTGGGTCGTCTCCATGGGGGACACTGGCTCCTCCCTCCCCTTCCTGGCCCTTCCCAGGCCCCGTTGCCAGCAGAGAGTGGCCCCCCCAGCCCAGCCCAGAGGTGTCCCTGTCTCAGGGCCCCCCCAGCCTCTGCCCATTCACCCTCTGCCCAGCTCAGGAATCACTCGGGGGAACCATTTCCCACCCGCACAAGGACAAATCCCTGCAGGTGGGAATGGGGGAAACCCCCAAACCTTATCCCTGAACTGGCCCCGGGCGACGGGGAGATAAAAGGGGGCACAATCGGGGGACAGGGAACTTCTCAGGGGTTGGGGAGGGTCTCCTGGGCGCTGCTCGTGGCTCTCTAGGGAGAAAGGGGGCAGGACGGGGGAAGAGGGGGGTCCCCACGGGAGGGGGCAGCGGTAAATCCGAGGGGATCTCAGCCCGCCCCTTTCTCTGCCCGCTCCTCGGGGGTCACCTGCCCCCCCCGGCCATGTCAGGGCTGCACCGACATTTCCCCCCCAGCCCGGCCCCACGCAGGGTTAATGAGCCCCAGGGCGGCTCCAGCGGGGCAGGGCCGGGGCCGGGCACGGGGGAGTTAATGAAGGGCTCTCCCGCCGCGATCTGCGCATGCCCAGAGCTCCAACGGCACCAACCCTTCTCCGGCCCGGGAGAGGCTCCAACGGCCCCGCGCGAGCCAGACAGAGCCGCAGCGCCCAACGCTCCTTTCCAGCCCGGTTCCGGCTCCTCTGCCGACGTCACTTCCGCTCCGGGGAGAGTCTGGAACTACTTCTCCCAGCCTGCACCGGAGGCGCTTCCGCCCTCCGCTGCTCAGGTTAGGGAGGCCCCATCTCATGCCCGCCCCTCGCGGAGACCCCGCCCCGCCCCAGGAGCAGCGGCCGCCCGGAGCCCCAGCCCCGCCCCCTCCCATGTGCCGGTCCCTGCCCGCGGCCGGGCGCGTCCCCTCGCGCCAGGCCCGAGACCCCGGGAGCAGCTCGCGGGGCCCGAGACGCAGCGGCTTGTGGGGAGGCGGGGCCGGGCTCTGCCCGCAGCGAGGCCGGGAAGGGACCGGAGGAAAGTGCCCCGGAGACTGTCCGGCCCCAGGTTCCACCGGCCTGGTCCTGCTGCGCCAGCGCCCCCAGCTGCTGCCCCCTGCCCAGCGCCCCCAGCTGCCAATCACCCCGCTGCTGCCCCCGCCCCGCGCCCCCAGCTGCCAGTCACCCGCCCGCCCTGCTGCTGCTGCCCCTGCCCAGCACCCCCAGCTGCCAGTCACCCCCTCCTGCTGCTGCTGCCCCACTGCCCAGCGCCCCACAGCTGCCAGTCACCCGCCCCTGCCCAGCGCCCCCAGCTGCCAGTCACCCGCCCTGCTGCTGGTGCCCCACTGCCCAGCGCCCCCAGCTGCCAGTCACCCCCTCCCTGCTGCTGCTGCCCCACTGCCCAGCGCCCCCAGCTGCCAGTCACCCGCCCCTGCCCAGCGCCCCCCCAGCTGCCAGTCACCCACCCACCACTGCTGCTGGTGCCCCACTGCCTAGTGCCCCCAGCTGCCAGTCACCCCCGCCTGCTGCTGCCCCACTGCCCAGCGCCCCCAGCTGCCAGTCACCCCCGCCCTGCTGCTGCCCCACCGCCCAGCGCCCCAGCTGCCAGTCACCCGCCCCCTGCTGCCCCCACTGCCCAGCGCCCCCGCTGCCAGTCACCCCCGCCCTGCTGCTGCCCCACCGCCCAGCGCCCCAGCTGCCAGTCATCCCCTCCCTGCTGCTGCCCCCACTGCCCAGCGCCCCAGCTGCCAGTCACCCCCCCGCCCTGCTGCTGCCTCCTCCCCACTGCCAGGGAGTTTTCCTGCTCCATACTCCCCTCACGTACCCTCTTAAAGCACCTCCCCAAAGGGCTCCCTGCTGCCCATGTGAAGGGTGTGGGTGTGAATTATTACTGTCTGTTTATGGAACTTCCATATACAATCCCGTCACACTGTCCAACTACTGTCACTTACTTGGTATAAAATCTCTTCAGAACCGGGTGCTTTTCTCTCATTATCAAATATTTCTTTTTAGACCTATTTCTTCCCCAATTCTCAAGGATAGATTTAAAATATCCCGTGTGCGGTGCTGTAGTAGCCATGGTGAGCCCAGGATATTCGAGGCTGCCCCCGTGATTTATATACAAACGTTCCGTGTTATTCTCCATCCCATTCCTTGTGAATCTGAACACGTTCGCTTTTCTGCTGGCCGCTGTGCAGTGAGTGGAGCTTTTCATTGATCTGTCTACAGCAGTGCTTCCCAACCTTTTTGTGGCCAGTAGCACATTCATGTTTTCAGAAGAGAGTGTGGTGGGCGCCAACAATTTTTCAAGGCTTATTTTCTGTTTACATTAAATATACAAAAAGTCATTTAATATTACATAATATATGAATCCATAAGATAAAAACAGTAATTTTAAATGTAAAAGGTATTAACTAAATTATTTGGCAATTACTCTTTCACCTTCCCATGTCAATTTGTTCTTTTTTATCTACAAAACATTTTACAAAATAAATATAAACAATTTTCATCTTTATTTTTAAAAAAGTAAAACATTGTTGAACTGCTGGTCCAAATATATTGATTATCCTTCCTTTAACATAGACTGAAGCCTGCAGCCCCAGAGTTCTCTGTTCCCGGCCGGGGCTGGGCTGCAGCTTCTCTCCAGCTTTGAAGCCACAGCCCCGTGCCTGCCAAGGACAGAGAACGCCAGTGCCTGCAGCCTCGGAGAAGCGGGCGAGAAGCCGCAGCCCCGCCCCTGCCAGGGCCAGAGAGCAGCAGTGCCCGCAGCCTGCAGCCCCGGAGAAGCTGGAAGCTGCAGCCCGCACCTGCCAGGGACGGAGAGCACCGGCGCCCGCAGGCTGCAGCCCCGGAGAAGCTGGAGAAGCTGCAGCCCCGCACCTGCCAGGGACGGAGAGCACCGGCGCCGCAGGCTGCAGCCCGGAGAAGCTGGAGAAGCTGCAGCCCGCGCCTGCCCCGGACACAGAGCACCGGCGCCTGCCGCCGGAGGTGTCTGTCCCCCTCAGGCGCAGGGCCCCAGCGTCGCTCCCCTGCTGGGCAGTAAGTGGGTGCACATAAATGCCCCGGCGGGCGCCATGGCGCTTGCGGGCACCACGTTGGGAACCACTGGTCTACAGCAACGTGCAGATCCCTTTCTTTAGTTGTATAGCCGATATGTTCTGCTGACGCTGCTAGGTGTAATGCATGTTCAGTAGGGGGTTCTCCCCTACTAATGCTGCAGTGTCCTTCTCCTCTAGGTTAGTATATTAATGATCTCATTTTGGTGTTATGTGTGTCAGTTCGGTGCCATGGCACTCGTGTGCTCAGACATCTGAGGATGCTCTGCAGAAAAGCTCCCTGAGTGGGGTGATCCACAGGGAGTTGCTCAAACCTCCAAAGTGCCTGGCCAGGGCAGGACATTAGCCCAGCAAGGGAAGGGTGTGGCAGTGACATCACAAAGGCCTTTTGTAGGACCTCAGCCTATTGGTCCAAGGTGGTGGGGAGGTGGTGACCTCACAGAGAGATGCTGACATCAGCCAGGCAGGACAGGGGCGAGGGGCCGGGGAAACCTCAGAGACCCCTGTGGCTTTGCTCCAGCAAGTCTCCTTCTCCAGGTCTCTCTTTGAGGACTGAGGGAGTATTTGGGTTCACGGACGTGAGTGCCAGGAGGAACCTCTTTCGAGTTTTCTCCTTCCCTTCTAGGGAGCCCTGTGAGGAGCTGATTTAAGGGGGGAGGGGGAGCTGGAAGGCTCCCTGGATAAAGGAAGGGGGCGGAAGTGGGGGACTGGCAGGTGACTGGCAACTGAGGGCTGGGGGAAACTGTGTTGGTAGTTTGGGGGCAGTGGTGGGATTGGGAAATGGGGTCTGGACAGTCTCCATGGGGGACACATGCTCTTCTCATCCCCACCTTGGCAGAGAACGGGCACCTCCTCCCACCTCCACTCCAGGGGCAGCCATGCGCTGGGGAATGACTCAGGGCAACAATTTCCCACCTAAATGAGGACAAATCGCTGCAGATAAAACGGATGGGAAAAGCTGCCCCATGGGAGAGATTTTGAATGGACACTTGAGAAATACAGAGAGACCAGGAGGGAAAAGGGGAAAAGCTGGAGAGACTTTGTAGGTGGGAGGACGGGGCACAAACAGGGCAGGCTTCAGTGAACTCCCCTCCCCCACGGGAATTTCCTGGCTGCACAAACCAATTCATATTTCCCGCCCCAACGACCTCCCTCCTGCGCCCCAGCTCAACTCCAGTGGCCCCCAGCCCGGATCTTCCCTTTACCCCCAGCCCCGCCCCCACCTGCCTGACCCCCCCCCCCACCATCAATTCCCTGCTCAGCCCCCGCCCCCTGTTGCTCCCTCGCCCCGTCCCAGCCCCGCCCCCAGCGGAACGTTCCGGCTGATACGGGCAGGGGGGAAGGGCAGCGGCTTCAGCAGCTGCTACTGAGCATGCGCAGTGCCCGGGAGTAGCACAGTGCTATTGACAGCAATTTAATGCACCGCCGCCCCCCCCCGTCCCAGCGGGGGGGCGGATCCTGCTGAGGCTCCGCTGGGGCCGAGGCGGCTCCGAGGCTTCTCCCGGGTTCCCCGGGGCAGAGTCACGTGCCCGCCCCCAGCGCCCCAGGTCTCTCACTCCCGGGGCTCCGGGCGGCTGGGGCAGGCAGAGCCCAGGGCTGCCCGGGGGCGGGGCCCAGCTGGAGAAACCCCGGCCGGGCCCCCCCGCACAGACCCCCCCCCCGGGGAGCAGCAGCGGCTCAGCCCGGGCCCGGCTCACGCGGAGGCGGCAGCAGCAGCTTTGTTCTCCCAGCCCCAGCGGTTCTCGCACGGAGCATGCGCAGTAACAGCTGCTGGAACCCTCCTTCCCTGAGCTGCGGAGAGGGCGGACGCGACCCCAGGGCAGGCTGGGAGATGTAGTTCCTGATGCTCCCTGGACCGGAAGTGACGTTGGGGGCGAGACCAAGCGGAGCTGCAAACGCGCGCGGGCCGCTACGGCTCTGCCTGGCTCGCGCGGGGCCGTTGGAGCCTCTCCCGGGCCGGAGAAGGGTTGGTGCCGTTGGGGCTCTGGGCATGCGCAGATCGCGGCGGGAGAGCCCTTCATTAACCCCCCGTGCCCGGCCCGGGCCCTGCCCCGCTGGAGCCGCCCCAGGCTCCGCCCGCCCCGCTGCGGAGCTGCAGCCTCCAGGTCCCGGAGCGAGCCCCGGGGGCGGGGCCGGGCCGGGCCGTGACTCTGCCCCAGTGCCCGGTGGGGACCCGGCATCTCGCAGCGCCGGGATCTGCTCCCTGGGGGCAGCGCCCGCGGGGCTCGGGCTGCTGCCCCGCAGGAGCCCAGCGCCCCAGGCCCAGCCAGGCTCTGCCCTGGGGCCCCACGGGGTGCCGGGAGGGGCCCGGCCCACTGGGGTCCCTGCGTGGGGCGGGGCCAGGGGTGAGACCGGGCTGGGGCGGGCGGGAAATGTCTGTGCAGCCCGGACATGGCCGGGGCAGGTGACCCCCGAGGAGCGGGCAGAGAAAGGGGGGGGCTGAGATCCCCTCGGATTTACCGCTGCCCCCTCCCGTGGGGACCCCCCTCCTCCCCCGTCCTGCCCCCTTTCTCCTAGAGAGCCACGAGCAGCGCCCAGGGTGACCCCCTCCCCAACCCCTGAGAAGTTCCCTGTCCCCCGATTGTGCCCCATTTTCTCTCCCCTTCGCCAGTGGCCAGTTCAGGTCTCAGGTTTGGGGGGTTTCCCCCATTTCCACCTGCAGGGATGTGTCCTTGTGCGGGTGGGAAATGGTTCCCCCGAGTGATTCCTGAGCTGGGCAGAGGGTGAAAGGGCCGAGGCTGGGGGGCCCTGAGCCCGGGCCACCTCTGGGCTGCGCCGGGGGGGCCACCCACTGCTGGTAACGGGGCCTGGGCAGGGCCCGGAAAGGGAGGGAGGTACACGTGCCCCCCCCTCCCGCCCAGCCCCAGGTTGCCCAGGCCCCGCTACTTCCCCTCCCCCGCCCAGCCCAGCAGCCCCCCCCCCCACTTGCTAGTCACATTCCCAGACCCCACTTCCAGCCCCTCCCTACTGATAGTGACTTTGTGACTCCAGCCCCCTCCTTTCCCCTGTCAAAAGACATCACCCAGGTCTTCTTGCCGGCCATGTGAGTGTGAGGCAAGAAGAATCAAATCACATTCTGTTGTTGATTCAATATCCTTGTATAATCCTCCAATTTCCCATCTTCTCTCTTCAACTGTTAAATGGTGACACAAAATCTCCCAGATGTTGGTGCTTCTCTCTTACATTGGCAAATATTTAGTTTGTGCCCCATTTTCTCCTCAGTTCTGAAATACTGAGATCTAATGCTCAAAAATCTTCCCGCTTTTCTCCCCAGGTGTGTGACTGAGATCAGGGCTCTTATTGTACTGGCGTGGGCCTGTTCTGACAGCTGCTGCAGAGACCCCAACTGAGATCTGGGCCCTGTTCTGCCAGGCGCTGCAGAGACCCCAGGTGAGATCAGACCCCACTTTTGTGCCAGGTAAAACTGAGACCTGGACCGAGATCATGGCCCCCCTTGTGCCAGGCAGCGCATGACTGTGACCCAAACCGCTGCCTCCATTGTGCTGGGCACTTCAGAGACCTCGACTGAGATCTGTGTCCCGTTGGGTCTGGCACTGCACTGACCCCCAGATCACGCCCCACCACTGTACTGGGCACTGCACAGACCCTGACAGAGATCCTGCCCCACAATTTGCCAGATGCTGCAGGGAACCCGACAAATCCAGGATCCTGCAATGCTGGGAGTTGCAGAATCCCCGACTGAGGTCAGGCCCCTGTTGTTCAGGGCTTTGCATAGACACTGACCAAGATCAGGGTCCCCATTGTGACAGGTGCTGAACAGACACCAAGGGTATCTCTACCCTGCCACTAAAAACCCCCAGCTGGCCCATGCCAGGTGACTCAGGCTCACGGGCTCAGGCGAAGGGGCTGTTTAATTGCAGTGTAGATGTCTGGGCTCGGGCTGGAGCCAGGCTGTAGGACCCCGCGAGGTGGGAGGGTGCCAGACCTTGGGCTGCAGCCCTAGCTGGACCATCGACACCACAATTAAACAGCCCCACAGCCTGAGCCGTGTGAGCCCAAGTCAGCAGGCACAGACCAGCCGCCGGTGTTTGACTGCAGTGTAGACATGCCCACAGGGACAGAGAGTCCTTGCCACAAAAAGCTCAAAGGCTAAATAGGCCAATGGTGGGAGGCGACTCTCCATTTTACAGATGGGGAAACTGAAGCTCAGAGAGCTGAAGTAATTTGCTCAAGTTTGCATGGAGAATTTGGGGCAAAACTGGGAACTGAACCCAGATTGTTTGAATTCTTGCCTCTCCCCTTAACCCCAAGCCCAGCGTGTGTGTGTACAGCGTTGTTTTGGTCTGTGTTTGCCTTGCATTGGCTTCCAAGGGAGGCTGTGGAATTTCCTTCATTGTAGGTTTTTAAGGCCAGGTTAGAGATACACCAGTCTGGGAATGTCTAGGGATACTTGGTGTTAGGGGGCTTAGTCCTTCACCCTCTCACTTCCGTGGTCGTCCTCGCATGAACAGAGAGCAGCAGTACCCCAAGTCCAAAGGCGCAAATAATTCAATGTTTATTGCGGTGAACTTCCAGCAAGCAATGATTCCAGTTTCCTTCCTTACTGTCCCCCTTCCCAGCTCTGACACCACAGAGCCTTGCCTGTGTCCCTGTTCCTGTTCCCATTTCCCCCTTTAGCAAAACATGATCCCAATTCCCCCAGTCCCTGTTCCCATTTCCCCCCCCCCATTACTTCCTGATTGACTGCAGACTATATAGTAAAACCTGAGTTTTGCTTAGCTATTTCTTAACCAGTCATTTTACTGAAATTTAACTATCCAATCCTAACACATTGTAACATGGTTATTTAACCAATTATATTCCACCACCTTCATTGGTTTACACCCAACAAAATTAATTGTACAGCAGACAGAAACAATCACAGAACCAGACAGAGACCATGCAAATAAACATACAGAACAATACAGAAGTGAGGATTTCACAACTACATTCATACAGACATAAGGGTTTTCCAGCTGTGTCTATTGATAAGTGAGTTTTTGCCAGACAGGACGCTATCAAACCAGGTTTCCTTTTACATCTTCTAGGCTCTTCTCTTTCTCTGGAGGTGACAGGAATATCAGGGCAGGATTGTATTCCCAACAGCCCAATAGCACCTTATTTCAATGTGACTAGTTTGGAATGTGAGGATGTGACCAGACACTTCCCAGCGTATGGCTGCCTAACTACATCTTGGCTGAAGGCCTTAGCCTGTCGCAGTAAGAGAAGGCCATTCCACAGACAGTGATCTTTGATTCCTTCTTTTATACCTCTATAACTAGCTAAGTGATAAGAATACACCTACATTCTTACAATCCAGGCCTTTGCAGACAGGCCTGAATAGCTCTATCCTAACACTCCACACCCCCCCCTTTTTTTTTTCTTTTGAGATCCTCCTGCCCAGGTATCCCTGGAAAAGCACAGGACAGATGGCGACACATTTTCTGATAGGGCCAGGCATCAAGGTGGAAGGTGTCGATATTCCATTTGTCCCACTGCCCCTTGTGTAGTCCCGTGCCCTGCACCTTCTCTCATACGGGCATACCACACCTAGTCCAATTAGTGTCCCAGACTTCCCATGATATTGGGCCCGGGTTGTCTTGCACACTGCGGGGTGGGAAGGGCTTACTACATTACTTATAGGTTATCTGCATATGCAGCATGACACAAGTACTGTTAACAATATACAATGCACAGCAATACCGAGTCCTGACCACTGCAGTATGGTCCCACGTCCAAGCCACGACCGAAACACTGCCTCTCCTCCTTCGACAGGGTCAGGATCTTAATGTGTCCAGTTGCTGGCAGCTGCAGCAAGCTGCCCCTGCAGGTTTTACGTGCTTTTGTCCATATTATAAGTCCATTGAATGTCCACAGAGAAATGGGTTATTGTCCAAGCCAACGTAACCACTTGGTATGGAATCAGGCGGTATGCCCTGGTTCAGTTATTCACAGCAATAAGATTTACAGATCCATTTGTGCACCAAAGTCCAGATAGCAGCGTGTGGATGTGTGTAGTTTGGTTGGGGCTGGTGTAATTGTGCCCCCAGAAATATGTACATTTCCAGCAAAACCCCTCCTACACAGTACACCCAATTGTCCACCCCTTGCCATAGGCCATTGATCCTGCTCCTGCATAGTCATAGGAGAGGGGCACAGCCAAACTTTTTCTTTGATGTGCACCATTTTTCACACCCCTCCATTGATGCCCAGCGAGCTCCTCCCCTTCTCCTTATTCCCATAGGGCTTGTAGGGCCCACCTTAGTTGCCGTTCTATTTCCAGGCACCATAGTAGCCATTACACAGGTGCTGGCCTCCCAGTTGAGCATTTTGCATTCCCATATACCTCTTCCTCTCCCCCCAGGTCAGCCTTTTGAAGCCATCCCCCACCCACATCATGCTAGCAGCAAGACCAACACCACAGACAAACACCACACAACATAAATCTATTGTATTCTGGGTTATTCTTCCACTGGTGCCAGCATGGTTGTAGAGTGTCTGAAAAACAAAAGAAACAATTTCCACCACCCCTGGTGGGGTCAGATTATTTCTTAATAATAATACCAATTCCTTTTACAAATGTCCTTGCTAATTGCAGGAAAAACAGAAGAATTACCTTCAGGCTGTCCTTATTCTGTTCTATAGTCAGGCTAGTGAATTACCCCACTCACTGATCATTCATGAAATTTATGAGGTGGCGTGCCTCAGTTTCCCACAGCTTCAGATTTCTGCTCTGTGTACACACACACACACACTCTCTCTCTCCTTAGGGTTAACCTGTCCCCCTTATTTTCAGGCTTGACTTGTTTTTTCACCTCCCTTTTCTGGAGGGCCATAATCTAAGTCTTCTAGTAGCTTGTTTGCTGACCAGATGCATTCATTATTCTCAGGTTCTTTGTGCTGCAAATGGCAGTTTCCTCCTTCCCCCCATCAGCTGGGTAATTTGCATCCACACAGAGGCTTTCTTGGCTGGCCTCTGGATTCAAAGCTATCAGCAGCTCAGAGACTGTTTCAAAAGGGACACATTTCACTTCCACCGGGGTTCTTATTACTGTTCACTTTCATCTTCTGCTCCAAAACACTGCTCCAAAGATCTGAAAAAGAAGCACAATCTACTATGCTCCTTTTGGAGCCCTAACAGGATTTTAATTAAGTAACATGTTTTGTTTGCATTTCTTTTACTCCTTTTCCAATATACACTGCACCCCCCACCACTTGCTAGTCACATTCCCAGACCCCACTGACAGGCCCTCCCCACTGATAGTGACTTTCTGACTCCAGCCCCACTCCTTTCCCTGTGAAAAGACATCACCCAGGGCTCCCTGCCGGCCATGTGAGTGTGGGGCAAGAAGAATCCCTCCCATTCTGTTGTTGATTCAATATCCTTGTATAATCCTCCAATTTCCCATCTTTCTCTTCAACTGTTAAATGGTGACACAAAATCTCCCAGATGTTGGTGCTTCTCTCTTATATTGGCAAATATTTAGTTTGTGCCCCATTTTCTCCTCAGTTCTGCAATACTGATATTGAATGCTCGAAAATCTTCCTGCTTTTCTCTCCAGGTGTGTGACTGAGATCAGGGCTCTTATCGTACTGAGCGTGGCCCTGTTCTGCCAGGTGCTGCAAAGACCCCAACTGAGATCTGGGCCCTGTTCTGCCAGGCGCTGAAGAGACCTGAGGTGAGATCAGACCCCACTGTTGTGCCAGGTAAAACTGAGACCTGGACCGAGATCATGGCCCCCCCTTGTGCCAGGCAGCGAACGACTGCGACCCAAACCGCTGCCTCCATTGTGCTGGGCACTTCAGAGACCTCGACTGAGATCTGTGTCCCCGTTGGGTCTGGCACTGCACTGACCCCGACCCAGATCACGTCGCACCACTGTACTGGCTGAAGGCCTTAGCCTGTCACAGTAAGAGAAGGCCATTCCACAGACAGTGATCTTTGATTCCTTCTTTTATACCTCTATAACTAGCTAAGTGATAAGAATACACCTACATTCTTAAAGTACAGGCCTTTGCAGACAGGCCTGAATATCTATAGCCTAACACTTGGTTCTGCCTCAGCACAGGGGGCTGGAGTAGATGACCTCTCAAGATCCCTTCCAGGCGTACATTGAAATAATTCTCTTTTGTGCTGTGTCCTGTTCTCGCTGAGCTGTTTTGCATGGTGCCATTTGGAACTGTGATTGCCCCATGTTGTGTTCCATAGCTTTATGGTGCATTGTTTTGCCTCAACTTGTTTGGTGTCTGTGTTGTGTTGATTTGAGTTCACCTATTTTGTATTGTGTACTTTTGTCCTAAGGTGTGTTAGTTTGCATTGTGTTGCTTTCTTCTCCTTAGTATTGTGTCATTTTATGCTGTGCAATGTAGGTTTTTGTGTTGTTGTTGTTTTTTGAATGGCCTGACATCATGTTGTCGTATGTTTTTCTCTGTATGTTGTTTTATATGTATATATTGCATAGCATCCTAGACATGTAGGGGTAGATAGGACCTCAAGATGTCATCAAGTCCAGCTCTCTCTGCCGAGGCAGGACCAAGTATCTGTAGATTCTCTGACAGAGCTTTGTCCTACTTGTTCTTAAAAACTTCCAGGGACAGAGACTCCCCAGCCCCCCTTGTAAGACTATTCCAGAGCTGACCTGCCTTAGCTCTAGGGACACCCACACAGACTGTAGTGGTGAGCAGCTCTGGAGAGAGAGGAGACCCCAGTGAGTGGCAGCTGGGTAAAGAGACTAAAGTTGGGAGGAGAAACATTGACGTGTGCAAGGTCACCCAGGCTGTCCGTGACCGAGCTAGAAATAAATCCCAGTTCTAGTGCCACTGTACTGCTGTTTTGGGCACTGAAGGTCTCTGCCACCCTGGTGTTTTAGGCACTGGTGCAAACCCTTAGTACAGACAGAATTTACACTAGTGCGCTCTGGCACTGGTGCATCATGTCCCTGTTTGAAGGCTTGCAGGAGATGGGGGGCAGTGACCTCCCTGAGGCCTGGGGCTGGCTGAACAGTGCAGCTGGTCAGGGAGGGGCAGCAGTGAGTGCTGGAGGTATGAGCCAGGAGCACAGCCCCACAGGACTGGACACTGACTTCTCCTGACCCAGGGGACACCCCCCAGCTGTGTGCAGGGACCGCAGCTGAGCTGCCTGCCAAGACAGCCTGTGCATCCATGGACAAACCACCTCTTCCTGCAGCCTAATACAGTGGGGTCTGGGGACCTTTCCAAGCTGCGAGTGACGGGGCTCTGGAGTTACTGGGGTCTGTTCCTGGCTCTGTCCCTGACCTGCTTGGTGACCTGGGGGAAGTCACTGCCCTCTCTGTTTTCCTCCTCCCTGTTGTCTGCTTGGATTGTGATCTCTTTGGGGCAAGGACTGTCCCTCTCTGTCTGTGCCTTGCCCAGCAGAATGGGGCTGCTGATCTCAGTCAGGGTCTCTGCCATGTGCTGCACGATGGGGCCCTGATCTCCATCAGTGTCTGTGCAACGCAAGGCACAGCTTATAGACTCACAGACTTTAAGGCCAGAAGGTAGAGGTGTATGTCAGATGAGGTCTCATCAGTGCCTTGTATAACAGTACTGACCCTTTCATGTGTCTGCTGGAAATACCTCACCTGATGTATCCTAGGACTGCATTAACCTATTTCACGGCTGCATCACATTGGCAGCTCATAATTATCCTGGTGATCAACCAATACACCCAGGTCTTTCTCCTCCTCTGTCACTTCCAATTGACAAATCACCAGCCAGGGCCTGCAGTCTGTCAGGAGAGGTGCGCTGGGTTGTATTTAGGAATCTGAAAATAAAGGTGAAGACGGCTGGTTCACAATATCCAATGAAATCTTGCAAACAATTATACAAATGGACCCTACTTCTGTTAAAACAATATGGTATTAATACTGATTCAAAACTGACATTAAAATTAGGAGAGAAACGCATGAGAAATGAACTGACACCTACTTACCATTTCTTAATGCCTACAATTTTGACACTCCCTCACAGCATCTTTTTTTCAAAGCGATGCACAGCACACAGTCAAGTTAATGAATGGAAGCACACCCATTATTGACTGCTTTGTGCTGCATGAGCATCTGATTAAGCACCTAATTACAACTGTACCACTGTAAGTGGAAGTGCATCAACCCAGCTTAGCTCCAAGGTGTTTAGATGTGAATGAAAAGTTTCCAAGGCTTTGGCTACACTTAGCGCTTCAAAGCGCGGCAGCACTTTGAAGCGCTAAGTGTAGTCGGAGCGCCAGCGCTGGGAGAGAGCTCTCCCAGCGCTGTCCGTACTCCACCTCCCTGTGGGGATTAATGTACAGCGCTGGGGCTCTGATCACACTGGCGCTTTGCAGCGCCGCAATTTGCAGCACTGGAGAGGGTGTTTTTTCACACCCTGCTGCAGCGCTGCAAATTTGCAAGTGTAGCCAAAGCCCAAATGGGTCACTTGCTGGAGGATTCTCTGCAGCTTGGGGGCTTCAAACCACAATTTGAAGACTTCAGTAACTCAGACGTAGGTTAGGGGTTTGTTATAGAAGTGGATGGGTAGGATTCTATGGCCTGCTTTGTGCAGGAGGTCAGACTAGATGATCATAATGGTCCCCTCTGACCTTTAAAGTCCGAGTCTACATGGCAGAATGGTTAATGAAGAAAATACACTGAAATGCCTCTCGCAGTCCTGTTGGCGTCTTCTCCCAACCCCCATGATTTCTGGCCTCTTGGTCAACTCAGCTCCCAGTCCCCCATCAGCTGTGCCCTCTCCCAACCTAACCCATTTCTACTGCAATTCTTCACCCTCCTCATCCAGGCAGGGGGTTGGCGCTGCAGCCCCTAAGGTACCTGCGTTAATCACTGTCTCTCATACTAGGGCTATTTAGATTTCAGGGAACGATTCAGAATTACTGACTCTGGGAGGTGGGAGAGGAGAGGCTGAGAGAGCGTTTGCTCTTACGGCCACGTTCAACTCTGGTAGCCTCCATGTTACCTCATCCTCCCCCATGTGTCTCCACTCATATCAGTGTCACCTGATCATAATGCCACTGGCTTCAGCAGAGCTCCTAGACAGGAGCTACATTGCAAGAGGGTTACGGTACTGAGTAAAATACATCACAGGGAGGATGTAATTATCCTGAAGTGAAACATTCCAGGCTAGGAAGTACTTCATTACTTAAAATTATGCTTGACAGGATTGGATTTTTATGAATAAATTGCAGTAAATGTTAATTTCACTGTACACACACACACACACAGATGAAAAAATATTTATATAGGTAATATACAGAAATGGTTCTGGAGAAAGTGGAGTTTGATTTAAGGATAATTACACTGTATATTTTGCCTGTGACATTGGCAATTTCTCTTTGAACAGTTCTATGATTTGGCTTTTGGACTCTCAACAGTTACTGTTATTAAATAATTGTCTGACGACCCCCATAACTTCCCACAGCTCTGAACATTGAAATTGTGAGCGTTGAAAAAGGGTTTAAAAATAAATATCGCTATCTATTGAAATTAAAAGAAAGAAATAGACACAATGAATTTTGTCAAACCCACTTAACAGCAATTGCAATATGCTAGGGATGGAAATTCACAACTAAGGCACCAACCTTAATTCTGCCCTGTAGTGACACCAGGCAATTGCCGTAGGGCTACGAATTAGGCATTTTAGTGGATATCGTTCCAGATTACAAATCGTTCTGATCTAAAGACACATGAGATCTTTTCCTCAGGAAATCACCGTCACTAGGTTGTTTCTCTTAGTGGTAATTCCCAGAAGTGAACAGATTAATAACATTTTATCAGTTATGAAGTGGCCATTTCAGATTTCTGGGAGCGTCTGTTATTTTGCACTAGGTCCTTGGAGAGCGGAATCTTGGTTTCATTTAACTTCTCCATGCTCAGCAGCTTCTGGAATTTGGTTCAAAGTATTTACATGTTTCTCTGCCCTGTTCTTAAAAGTGCTGCTGTAGAAAGTGGGGACGGGCAGGAACTGACTGCAGGATCAGTAGCTGAGTCCCTTAGATATTTATAGCTCATCGGAAGGAGGACGGGATTGGTGGGTGTCTGGGGATTTAATAATAAACACACAGATATCATTGTTCTTAGTGAATTTTCATCTTCTAATTCCCATAACCCACTAATTATCCCTGGCTGCCCCGGCACTCTGGGGAGGAGAACTAGTCAACTCCTGTGGCCAGTGTGGAACCGAAGGCACAAGGATCTTTGAGTGGCTGACTCAAAGTCACCCAGACTGAATTTCACTTCACTGGATAAAGCCCTAGTTGCTGAGCTCTGCAGAGGGGTGGGGAGGTGAATTCCATCCCCCATTCTTGAGCAATTCTCACCCTGATCTCAGAAACTACCCCACCTTCCCTGCAGTGATGGACCCACTTGATGCTGCCAGAGCCATCTGCCATGCGAGCTAGAGAGGACAGAGGCCCAGCTCCAGAACTGCCCCCCCTGCCCACAGCCCCCAAGCTCTGCTAGAGTTGCCCTGACTTTCCAATCTGCAGATCAGTCCGGCTCTCCCCAGCCCGTGCACCCACCACACACAATCTTTGTCACAACAAACATCCCAGGAGTGGGAAAGACCATCTGGGGCTGGCTGCAGTCTCCCGTTGCTGCTGTGAGGGGAATGGGGTGGTCCCTCTTAGAGGATACAAACATACCCAGGGGCAGAAGGGAAATGTAGTTTCTTCCAGGGGTTTGAAATGTTTGGTTTAGAGTCCTGAGCTCTGTCTTCCTGTTTGTCCCCTTCTGCCACTTTCAGATCTCTTGGAGAGACAAGGTGGGGGAGGTAATTGTTTTAGAACCAATTAAAAATACCTCTTTGCTATCCTGGGACCAACATGGGTACAACAACTTTCCCGTTGTACCCCTCCCCATCTCACCTCCCCGTCAGCTGAGACTGTCCCATGTGATAGGAAAATAAGGGTTCAGTCCTGTCGCTGGATTGGGTCTTGGCAGCACTAACAGGAGTGAAAGCCTGTGTGCATTAATGACAGCAGCAGCTCTGGGACTCGTCACATAGGGAGAAGAGATGGGAGTGAGCAGGTTATGTTTGTGCCAGGTGTGAGTTACTCATGGGGGAGTTCTGCACCGCTGCATATGCACAGAATTCACGTCCAGCACAGAATTTCTTTTTTTGGCTTGAAGAAGATACGTTCTGCCTGAGAAGTGCTACAGTTCTGCCTTTCACCCACCAGAGGCCCCTGTGGCACCAGAACAGGCAGCAGCCAGCTGGGTTCATCTTGGTGGGAATTTGTTGCCCCGAGTTATACCCCAAATGGGAGGAGAGCTAGTGGGTGCAACTGGGGAGAGTCCTGAGACACGGCTGCCGCTGGGGGTGGGGACAGGGTGGTCATTCTTGCCTCGCAAGAGGGTGTGGAAAGGGCACAGGAGGAGCAAGTGTCCCCTATGGAGACTGCCCAGCCCCAGGTTATCCAGTCCCAGATGCTGCTTCCCCCACCGTACCCCAAACCTCTTCACCCCTCCAGCCATCAGTTGCCAGGCTTCCCTCGCTGTGAGCCCTTCCTGACTGCAGAGACCCTCTGAGCCAGTCGTGTGTCAGGGCTCAGCCCTCTGGCTGCATCCTCAGGGCACTTTCTTTCTCTCTCGGGGCACCGTGCCACAGGGGCCCCACAAATCTACATTGCTCAGGCTTTGGCTTCAGCCCCGGGTGGTGCCACTAGTCAGATGATAACCCAGGCAGCAACTCACACGCATTCAATAAAGTGTAAGCGCATTCTTATAATCCTAAAACCTAATACTAACACAGGTGAGTCAGACTGATTCCAGCGATGCGTTTGTCCCTGTTCAGTGAAGACATGGGAGCTTTTGCAAGAGCTAACACCTCATCTGCCAGTGTCACAGGCAGGCTGGGCAGGGATGGTGTCTCTAGTCTCTGTTTGCCAGAAGCTGGGAATGGGCGACGGGGGATGGATCATTTGATGATTCCCTGTTCTGGTCATTCCCTCTGAAGCACCTGGCATTGGCCACTGAGCTAGATGGACCATTGCTCTGATGCAGTGGGCAGCTCTTATGTTCTTATGTCCACAGTCTGTATGAGGAGTATCTACTCATTGGGACTCACTGGGGAGCCACAGAAAGGAACAAGATGTGCTGAGGCAAGAAGGCCCAGTCTCAGAGCCCCCGGGGTCACACTTGTCAAAAGCTAAAACTAGGCCCGGCCCAAGAAGGGGGCACTGCCAGGAGAGACTCTACAAAGGCTAAAGCATCAAACAACTTAGTTAACCTGAGAGAGCTGCCTTGGGGACAGTGACAGGGAGAATCCCCAGAGTGACTCCTTTGATTCTGCTCTTCACTGGCCTTTGGTTCATAGAATCATAGAACTGGAAGGGACTTTGGAAGGTCATCTAGTCCAGTCCCCTGCACTCAAGGCAGGACTAAGTATTATCTAGACCATCCCTGAGGTGTTTGTCCAGCCTCCTCTTAAACATCCCCCATGATGGAGATTCCACAACCTCCCTACGCTATTTGTTCTGGAGTTTAACCACTCTGACAGTTAGGAAGTTTTTCCTAATCTCCATCCTAAATTGCCCTTGCTGCAATTTAAGGCCATTACTTCTTGTCCTATTCTCAGAGGTTAAGAACATTTTTTTCTTCCACATCCCTGTAACAACCTTTTATGTACTTGAAAACTATTATCATGTCCTCTACTCCAGACTAAACAAACCCAATTTTTTTCAATCTTCCCTCATAGGTAATGTTTTCTAGACCTTTAATCATTTTTGTTGCTCTTCTCTGGACTTTCTCCAATTTGTCCACATCTTTCCTCATATGTGGCCCCCACAAATGGACACAGTACTCCAGTTGTGGCCTAATCCACACAGAGTGGAGTGGAAGAATTACTGCTTGTGTCTTGCTTACAGTACTCCCTCAAATACATCCCAGAATGATGTTTGCCCTTTTGCACTGTTGACTTATACTTAGCTTGTGATCCACTATGGCCCCAGCTCCCTTTCATGAGTGCTCCTTCCTGGGCAGGAATTTCCCACTTGTACGTGTGCACCTGATTGTTCCTTCCTAAATGAAGCACTTTGCATTTGTCCTAATTGAATTTCATCCTATCTACTTCAGTCCTTTTCTCCAGATCATTTTGAATTTTAATCATAGAATATCAGGGTTGGAAGGGACCATAGAGGTATCTAGTCCAATCCTGCTCAAAGCAGGACAAATCCCCAGACAGATTTTTTGCCCCAAATGGCCCCTCAAGGATTGAACTCACAGCCTTGGGTTTAGCAGGCCGATGCTCAAACCACTGAGCTCTCCTCCCTGGCCTATCCTCTAAAGCACTTGCAACCCTCCCAGCTTGGTATTGTCTGCAAACTTGGTAAGTATAACAGAGGATGTTACTGGGCGGGTTTCACCGTGTCTCAGAGGGTTACACCCTGGTGGGAGGGGCTGGGCCTGTACTGGAATAAGGTCACTCTGTGCTTCACAGTGTGGCAGAACCTAGAGTGTCCATTAGCAGGGAAAAATCCGGGGGGAATCAGCATGTGGAATGGACAAAAGCCCCCTCTGCATTCTCTCACATTGCCCTTCTCGTCCTGGCAGGCTACAGATTAACGTCCACGTTTTGCTCCAGATCATTTCATCCTCCCAAAGGGAAGGACATGGCTGCAATGGAGCTGGCTCAGGTAAGGGATTACCAGGGAGCTGGTGGTGGGTTCTGCTTGGAGGGAGAGGAGCAGTAAATGCATAGGAGGGTAGGAGTTGCTGGAGGTGGTGGGAGGCAGGAAATATCTCGGGTGGAGAAAGGGAGGGGACAGGATGTGACAAACCTGCTGAGACTTGTGTACTCTAGGGTGTGCTGGGTTGTCACCCCGGGGTGCAGTCTGGGGGGCTTCTGGGAACCGCTGTGCCCTCTAACCCTCAAGCTGGGCTGGCCCTTCTCACGCTGCTTTGCTGGAGATTCAGCCAGCCTCTCCAGGGCCTGTTATCACCCAACACGACAGCAGGTAGCGCCATGCATCCAACTAAGCTACCTGAGTGCTTTGCCTAAGCCACTCAAGGACAGATAGACGACAACAGCCAATTTCCCAGCTCCCCCACCTTGCACACCTGCTGTAGTATAAATTTAGAATTATACCATCTTATAGTGCACAGGGATCTGGATAATGTAAGCTCATTAATATAGTTCGCCTTCCCCTCGATATGGGAAAGATGTGCACAACAAGCCAGTGCTAACCAAGCTCAGCTTTTCCCCAAACACTTCACTCAAAACGCACTGATTAAGATAAAGCATAAAACAAGTTTATTAATGGCAGAAAGGTAGATTTTAAGTAATTATTGTTAGAACAAAAAAGGAGCCGGTTGATCCAGAGGCGGATATGAATACAGGCTTCTTTATTGTGTTACTTGTTCCCCTTGACCCAACTATCGAGTAAGCACTGGATTAGTTACATCACATGCCTTTTATCTAAGTTTGTATGTAAACACCTACATCCGTTACAACACCCCAAAACCCCTCATTAAGTAGTAGAAACACTCATACAATTAGTATACCCACCTCTGTCCACTGTCACAGTATCATAGAGGCGTTTTTACCTTGAAAATACCGTTCTTTGCAATAACGTGTTGCTACAAATTTCCCTAAACAGCAGTTCTCAGGGTATGGAGGAAGGGTCAATGAGCAGTTCTCAGGGGAGGGAGGAAGGGGCCATAAGCCGGGGCTTGTTTATGTAGCTGGGAGGGGGAGGGGGACATAACATTTCTTTTACTTTCTTTCACATAAAGGACATTCATTCCAGCAACTACATTTCTTATGCAGCTGCATCAATCTCAATTCTTACAAGCAACAGGGAAAGGAAAAATATGGCAACTTATTTGTTAAGCAAAGAATTACTGCCTGCTTATGCCTTTGTCCCCAATGCGTGTCAGCACATTAGCAGCTTCCCAGCTGTTTTACTGAACCCTAACGTATCCCAACAATTCTAAGTGATAGCAAACAGATCAAAGCCGATTACTTAGCAGATAAGCAAAACTCAAACTAAGCCTAACATACTAGATGGATAGAATTTGAATTAGCAATTTCTCACCCTGACTGATGATACAAGCAGTCCCCAAGTTTCCATACACAAGCTAGAAATCCCTTTACCCTGGGACCAGCACTTCCCAGTTCAGTCTTTGTTCCTCAGGTGTTTCCAGGAGTTCTCTTGTGTGGGGAATGAGGCCAAGAGATGATGTCACACCCCACCTTATGTAGCTTTTCCATAGGGCAGGAACCATTTGTTCCAAACTAAGTTCCCAGTCCAGTTTGTGGAAAAATACAGGTACCAAAATGGAGTTCGTTGTCATGTGGTCTAGTCACATGTCCTAGCATGTCCTGCTGAGTCATAGTAGCCATGACTCATAGGCTGGCTGAAACAATCACAGGAAGGCTAAGCTCTTCCATGGTCCATTGTCTTTGTTGATAAACCATCAGCTTTGTCTGGCTTCTTCATTGTTGTACCTGAAAGGCTCGTTGTGGGTGTTACCCAGAGTAAGCACCTTTGAAATACAGATACAGAGTCAATATCCATAACTTCAAATACAAACATGATCCATGCACACAAATAGGATAATCATATTCAGCACATGACGATCTTGCACAAAATGCATCATAATTATGTCCTAATCATATTATAACCATACCACTATGCTGAATATGGGGTGTAGTGTCAGATAGGGCCTAATTTCAAGGCACGGGATTTGGGAATGGAACTTCTCCTCTTTGTGGAACAGGAAATAACCCTCCAGCCAGGGCTGGGAAAACTTCCCAGACTCCCAGTGCTGGAGCCTGAATCTACTGCCACTTCATTAGTTACCACCACCGCAATCTTTGTGATACTGCAAACTTTATCCGTGATGATTTTATATTCTGTTCTAGGTCATTGATAAGAATGTTAAATAGCACACGGCAAAGCAATCCTTGTGGGAACCGCTAGAAATAAATCCACTCGACCATGGTTCCCCATTTACCATTCCAGTTTTTAATCTGTTTAATGTATGCTGTGTTTATTTTGTATCATTCTAGTTTTTTAGTCAAAATATTGTGCTGAATCAAGTCATATGCCTTACAGAAGTCTAGATATATTACATCAATAATATTAGCTGCAACCAAACTTTTGATCTCATCTAATAAGGATATCCAGTTAGTTTGATAGGATCTATTTTCTCTAAACCTTTGTTAATAGGTACTAATTATATTACCTTCCTTTAATTCTTTATTAACAAAATTCAGTATCGACGGCTCCATTATTTTGCTCAGTATTGATATCAGACTGACACTCTTGTAATTAGCTGGGTCATCTCTTTTACACTTTTTAGTATTGGCACAGCATTAGCTTAATTCCAGTCTTCTGGAATTTCCCCAGTGTTCCAAGTCCTAATTACAATCAACATTAATAGTCCACCACGCTCCTCCACCAGGTGTTTAAAAACTCTTGGATACAAGTTATCTGGACCTGCTTATTTAAACATATCTAACTGTAATAGCTGCTGTTTAATGTCCTTGTGAGTTGTTGTTGGAATGGAAGGAGTGTCGTCAACATCTTATGATACGAGTACAGCATCTGTTTTTCTCCAAATCCAGGAGAGAACACTTATTGAACACTTTTACCTCTTCTGCATTATTTTTGATAATTCTGCCATTTCCGTCTAGTAATTTATCACTACCATTGTTAGGATTAATATACTTTTCAAAACTTCCTTCTTATTTTCATTGATTGGTCATTGATTTCTGATAGCTTCCTGTGACGAGGTGGTTCTGGCGGGACCCAACTGAGAGTGCCAATTCAGGACCACTTTCTCAAACAGGGCTGTCACAGCCCTAGGCTGGGGTTTTTCCACCTCTAAGGCAAACTAAACCAGCCAGACAAAAAGGACTTCGGTTTCACCCCACTGGCTAACCACAAGTCACACGAGCAATTTCATTAGACACTCCAGTCTCCCAGTATCACCACCAGTGCCACCTGTCCCGGGAGGAATGGTTATGAAAACCAACACCCCAATAAAAGAAAAGGTTCTTTCGATTCCAAAGAATCAAGCCCCAGACCCAGGTCAATATACACATCAGATCTTACCCACAAATCACGCTGTTGCCAATCCTTTCGAATCTAAAATCTAAAGGTATATTCATAAAAGGAAAAGGTAGAGATGAGAGCTAGAACTGGTTAAATGGAATCAATTACATGCAGTAATGGCAAAGTTCTTAGTTCAGGCTTGTAGCAGTGATGGCATAAACTGCAGGTTCAAATCAAGTCTCTGGAGAACATCCCCGCTGGGATGGGTCATCAGTCCCTTGTGTAGAGCTTCAGCATGTAGCAAAGTCCTCCAGAGGTAGAAGCAGGATTGAAGATAAGATGGAGATGAGGCATCAGCCTTATATAGGCTTTTCCAGGTGTAAGAACCTCTTTGTCCTTACTGTGGAAAATTACAGCAAATGGAATCTGGGGTCACATGGGCCAGTCCCTGCATACTTTGCTGAGTCACAAGGCGTATCTGCCTTCTCTCCATGGGTCAATTGTGTAGCTGATGGTCCTTAATGGGCCATCAAGCAGGCTAGGCAGAGCTAACACCAACTTGTCTGCGATGTCTCCCAGAAGAACAGCACCAGCTTGAAATACAGACAGTATAGAGCCAATATTCATAACTTCAACTACAAAATGATACATACATACAGACAGCATAATCATAACCAGCAACCCATAACCTGGTCTTAGACACCTCATATGACCCCCTTTACATCAGATTTGGTGCCACTACAGGACCTTGGTTGCAACCCATGTTCTATATGGTCCCAATTTATATCAATAACTTACCAATAATTCCCTTACCAATTTTCTATAATTCTGACCTTCTAACTCAGGGGTGAGCAACCTTTCAGAAGTCTTCATTTATTCACTCTAGTTTAAGGTTTTGAGGGCCAGTAATACATTTTAACATTTTTAGAAGATCTTTCTCTGTCTATAATATATAACTAAACTATTGTTGTATGTAAAGTAAATAAGGCTTTTAAAATGTTTAAGAAACTTCATTTAAAATTAAATTAAAATGCAGAGCCCCCCAGACTGGTGGCCAGGACCCGGGCATTGTGAGTGCCACGGAAAATCAGCTTGCGTGCTGCCTTCAGCACCCGTGCCATAGGTTGCCTACCCCTGTTCTAACTAATATTCTTTACTACTGACTTCCCTTTTCTTTCTTATATTTTATTTGGAGAGTGTTTCCTACCAGGGAACCATTAGTAGGGTCCAGAGCCAGCCCCATCTCCTATATCAAGCTCTGGCTAGTAGGTATGTGATAAATGTGAAGACCCTGCCTCCGTCTGTCAGCTGGGAGACACAAAGGTTCTCTCTTTCTACCCTCTGATGCCGCCTGTCTGTTCTAGGCAAGGTGGGGTGGGACTCTGTTAACATGTGCCTCCCGGAGCTTCCATTTACCTGGTGCTGCTGTTCCGTGAAGAGTGGGGCAGCAGTTACTGAGTGTTGGACTCTTGCTCTTTCAGGGGCCGGTGACCTTCGAGGAGGTGGCTGTGTATTTCACCAAGGGGGAATGGGCACTACTGGACCCTGTTCAGAGAGCCCTCTACAGGGATGTCATGCAGGAGAACTATGAGACGGTGACCTCGCTGGGTAAGGAGTCCTGTCCCCTGGGATATTAGAAGCTGTGGGGTCTCTGAAGAACCTGAGTAGTAATAACTTTATACCTTTATTTGTCATACAAGTTTTGACAAGTTTCCTTGCCCCCCCTTTTTTTGCCTCATCTCCCACCCACTAGTATCATTTTTGGACATGTGCCTTTTGGTGCTGTCAGTCATTTTAAAATTGCATTGAATGTATCCTCATTGGCTACATTCATAACTACATTAATCACTGTCGCTTTCATGCCTTTTCCTCATTTTAAGAGGAAAATATGCTGCCTGTAGAATTCTAAATTGAGTAAATAGGTGTGTGACTCATGCCTGGCTTGTGTGATAGTCAGATGAGCTCTTTTAGGAGAGCGTGTAATGTTGCCGCTCAGGATCCCATGGGTGAAGGGATAAGCGAGCCGTGGGAGGGACGGAGACGGGGTAGTAGATATGCCAGGACATGGGGCGGGTGTGCAGGGTTAGAGCTAAGAAGCAGCAGGGAGGTAGGAGGCTGTGAGAGACGAGGAGAAAATACAAGAAGTTCTCAAGTGCCGAGAGGTGGTGCTGGCTGAGAGTAATGGGAAGAAGGAGGAGTGTGGGGAGGGGCACCCAGGAAGTGGGGTGGGTGGGTCAGTGGGAGGGAGGAGAGGTTTGGGGATCTGGAGCTGTGGGGGATCCCAGACCTTTAACCCCAAATCCCTACCGAAGCCTTGTTGCTTTAGAGCCTCCACTCCAGTTTTATTTCTGTTCAGTTTCACTTTATTATACATTTTTTCCCAAATATTATTATTTTAACTCTGACCTCCCTCTCCCACTCATTACCCCCCTCCCCATATAACCTCCCCATCTCCTATGCACAGAGACCCTGGCCACCGATCCTGAGTCCTTGCTGCATCCTCCCTCCCAGAGCAGGGCCCCTACCCAGGCACAAATGGGCACTTGTTGATGATGTCACAGGCTGGTATAGTCTGTACAATTTTTACACCTATAAGATTACATATTCAAGCCCTTCACACCAGTCTGGCTTATCTCTATACGCCGATACAGTCTGTTCCCTTCCCAGCTCTGATGCTGCAGAGCCTTGCCTGTGTCCCTGTTCCCGCTCGCCCCTAACCAACATTCATGGGCCTCATCTGGAGCACTGTGTCCAGTTTTGGGCCCAACACTATAAGAAGGATGTGGAAAAATTGGAAAGCATCCAGCTGGGGCAACAAAAATGGTTAGGGACTGGAACACATGACTTCTGAGGAGGCTGAGGGAACTGGGATTGTTTAGTCTGCAGAAGAGAAGAATGAGGGGGATTTGATAGCTGCTTTCAACTACCTGAAGGGGGTTCCAAAGAGGATGGGTCTAGACTGTTCTCAGTGGTAGCAGATGACAGAACCAAGAGTAATGATTTCAAGTTGCAATGGGGGAGGTATAGGTTGGCTATTAGGAAACACTATTTCACTAGGAGGGTGGTGAAGCCCTGGGATGGGTTCCCCACGGAGGTGGTGGAATCTCCTTCCTTAGAGGTTTTTAAGGTCAGGCTTGACAAAGCCTTTGCTGGATGATTTAGTTGGGAATTGGTCCTGCTTTGAGCAGGGTGGGACTAGATGACCTCCTGAGGTCCCTTCCAACCCTGATATTCTATTATTCCAATTTCCTTCCCTCCAGTTTGACCCCATTTATAGAGCAATATTCTCAGCTATATCTTAACCAATCATTGTGCTGAAATTTAACTAACCAATTCTAACATATTGTGACTAATTCTCTAACCCAGGCGCCGCCACCTTTCAGAAGTGGTGTGCTGAGTCTTCATTTATTCGCTGTAATATAAGATTTCATGTGCCAATAATACATTTTAACGTTTTTAGAAAGTCTCTTTCTATAAGTCTATAATACATAATTGAACTATTGTATGTAAAGTCAGTAAGGTTTTTAAAATGTTTAAGAAGCTTCATAAAATTAATTAAAAATGCAGAGCCTTCTGGACCGGTGGCCAGGACGTGGGCAGTGTGAGTACCACTGAAAATCAGCTCATGTGCTGCCATAGGTTGCCTACTCCTGCTCTAACCAATTATAAACCACTACCCTAATTAACTTACACCTGGCAACATTAATTATACAGGAGAGAGAAACAATTAGAGAACCAGACTGATTAACAATGTAAAAGTTGTGGCCATAAAGATAAAGCAATACAGAAATGAGGGTTTCACAACCATTGAGAAGTGATTTCTTGCCAGACAGAATGCTATCAAATTAAGGTTTCTTTAACCATCTTAAGATCCAGACAGGATCGACTTCCTAACAGCCCAATAGCACCTTATTTCAGTGTGACGGGTTTGGAATGTGAGGATGTGACCCTTCGCTTCCCAGCTTATGGCTGCCCCTGCTGCTTAGCCAAAGGCCTTAGCCTAAGAACAAGGCCTCAGCCTATCCTAGTGAGAGAAGGCCCAGACACAGGCACACTGTGATTTTGATTCTTTGTTTTCATACTCCTGTAACTAGCTAAGTGATAAAAATACACCTAAGTTCTTAAAATATAGGCTTTGCAGGCAGGCCTGAATATCGCCATTCTAACAGAGGGTTCTACCCTTCCCCCATGCTGTGTCTGTCTTGTCTATTTAGACTGTAAATTCTTCAGAGCACGGGCCAGCTACTATTCTGCATTTGTACTGTGCCTAGCACAACGGAGACACACTGTTAGTTGGTCCTGAGGCACTAAGGTAATGCGTATGATTAATAACCTCTCCTTCCACTTGGAGCCAAGGAAGCTGGTCTTGGGATGTGTGATGGAGCAAGGCCGATGGCTACAGGAAGGTATTGAGGAGCAGGTATGTTAGCTCCAGGGTAAGCAAACTCTAGTACCATAGGAACCAAAATGGCAGTCGCTCCAGGCTAATCAAGGCACCTGGGGCCAATTAAGAACTTTCTAGAAGGCACCGGAGAGAGCTACATTGATTGGAGCACCTGCAGCCAATCAGAACAGGCTAATCAAGGCACCTGGAACCAATTAAGAACTTTCTAGAAGGTACCGGAGAGAGCTACATTGATTGGAGCACCTGCAGCCAATCAGGACAGGCTAATCAAGGCACCTGGTATAAAGGAGCCTACCCAGTCAGGGGTGGAGGAGCCAGAGGAAGGAAGTGCGTATGAGGAGCTGGGAGTCAGAGACACAAGGAACTAAGACCTGAGAGGGTGTACTACTGGAGGATTGAGGAAACACCATACAATCTAGCAGTATCAGACACCAGGAGGATCCTATGGTGAGGATAAAGAAGGTGTTTGAAGGAGGCTATGGGAAGTAGTCCAGGGAGCTGTAGCAGTCAAGCAGCAGTTACAAGTAGCACCATAGAGACTGCTGCACCACAGGGCCCTGGGCTGGAACCCGGAGTAGAGGGTGGGACTGGTTCCCCAAGTCTCGCTACTCCTAAACAGACATAGGAGGAGTTGAGCCAGACTGTGGGTTTCATCCAAGGGGAAGACACTGAGGGGAAGAAATCCGCCAATAAGCGCAGGACCTACTAGAGGAGAGGAGGAACTTTGCCACAACTGGTGTCAGGTGGGATTTTTGGTGTGCACAGCGCGGCGGAAGAAGGAGGGTGATTTAAAAAACACACACACACACACACACACAAAATGGGAAGGGGGTTTACAATTTGTAACCACAATGGATGATGTAGTACGGGCACTGATAGAAGCCACGGCGGCCCAGCAGGAGGCTACCCGTGTCCAGGCAGCTGCCCAGGAAGAAGCAGTGCTGCTGCAGCAAGAAACTAACCGCCTGCTGATGGATCAAGCTGTTCAAAACCGAGCTATGTTGCAGGAACTGGTAAGCCAGGTAAAAACCCTTGCAGAAATGAACCGTGGGCATGATGGGACACGGCTCATACGGGCTAACCATTGGCTGCAGAAATGACGAGGAAGATGAGGTAGAGGCATACCTTCTGGCCTTTGAGAGGACAGCTCACGGAGGCCTGGCCTCGAGATCAGTGGGCTAGCATCCTTGCCCTGTTCCTGTGTGGGGAGGCCCAGAAGGCCTACCATGATCTGCCTGAAGCAGCTGCAGCAGACTACTCCCAGCTGAAGGCAGAGATCTTGGCCAGATCTGGGGTAACATCCGCAGTACAGGCCCAGCGGTATCATGAGTGGCGGTACCGGGAAGACAAAACCCCACGATCCCAATTATATGACCTCGTCCATCTCGCACTTAAAGTGGTTGCAAACAGAATCCCGGAGTCCGGAAGAGATACTAGAGGTTCTGGTCATCGACCGTACACGAGGGCACTGCCACCAGATCTCCGCAAATGGTAAGCCAGAACGATCCATGCACTTATGATGAGATGACATCTCTGGTAGAAAGACGATGACAGCCAGGGAATTGACCCAACTACGCAAGGAAAGCCCCTTCCGTAGCAAACACCCAACCCCAACCCTGGAAGGAGGGACAGCCAAACCCCTGGGGAGTCCTAGGTGGAGGAAGAGGGGGGCTGAAAATCAACAGAGACTCCAGAAGGGAAGGGATTGGCCTGAGTGGAGGGAACTCTGTGACTAAACCCCAGCCCACAGGATGGGAGACTGACTAGAAATCGTTATAGATGTTATGCATGTGGGGAGTGGGGACACATAGCAGCACAATGTCCCAGCAATCAAGAGCCTATGCAATGCAACTTGGGGATTGGGAGGTCCCATGCTCTTTATCCACCTGGTGGGCGCTATGCTAGCCCCACATAACTATACCAGGCCAGTGAAGATAAATGGAACAGAGACTACAGCACTGGTGGACTCAGGAAGTGCTTTCACCCTTATATCGGTAAGCTGGTAAAGTAGCCAGCTGCTGCAAGCCAAACGTAGCAGTGACATGTGTGCATGGGGGCCATGAGCCAATACTCCCACCATCCTGTGGAGATGGAGGTTCAGGGGAACCCCATTGAGGTGACAGTGGGCGTTGTACCTAAACTCCCATATCCTGTAGTTATTGGGAGAGACTATCCATCATTCATTCATTCATGCCCGTCACCCCAACCGGGGTATGGGCCGCCAACCACAGATCTCCATAGTCTTCTATCCTGGGCCATTCGCTCTAGCTGGTTCCAGGTATAGCCCATTTTTTTGCTATCAACCTGAAGGTCGCGTCGCCAGGTATTTCTTGGGCGGCCTCTTTTCCGCTTGCCTTGGGGGTTCCACTGCAGTGCCTGTCTGGTGATGTTGGTTGGCTGCTTGCGTAGTGTATGTCCTATCCAGCCCCACCTTCTCTTTCTAATTTCTTCCTCTGCTGGGAGTTGATGGGTCCTCTCCAAGAGGTGGATGTTACTGATGGTGTCTGGCCAGCGGATCTGGAGAATCCTTCTGAGGCAGCTATTAATGAAGGTCTGGATCTTCCTGGTGGTTGTTTTGTTGTCCTCCAGGTTTCAGCTCCATACAGTAAGACTGATTTCACGTTGGAGTTGAACAGTCGAATCTTTATTGCCAAAGATAGCTCTCTGGAGCTCCAGATGTTCTTGAGCTGTAAGAAGGCTGCTCTGCCTTACCAATCCTTACTTTGATGTCTGCGCCTGTGCCACCCTGCTGGTCGATGATGCTACCTAGGTAGGTGAAGGACTGCACTTCTTCCAGGGGCTTCCATTCAGTGTGACTGGTCGTTAAGTTGATGGAATTGATCCTAAGGATCTTGGTCTTGTCCTTGTGGATGTTGAGGCCAACCTGTGATGACGTGGCTGCCACTACGCTGGTCTTCTCTTGCATCTGCTGTTTACTGTGCGAAAGGAGTGCAAGGTCGTCGGCAAAGTCCAGGTCATCAAGCTGGGTCCACAATGACCATTGATTCCATTCCTACGCTTGTAAGTGGATGTCTTCATAATCCAATCGATGACGAAGAAAGAGAAGTGGTGACAACAAGCATCCTTGTCTGACTCGTTCGCACCTGAAGCTGTTTGTGAGCTGCCTCCATGGATCACTCTACAGTGTATGCCGATGAATTCTTGATCAGGTTGACCACCTTGCTGGGATGCCATAGTGCCGAAGGAGCTTCCAGAGGGTCTCTCGATCCACGCCATCAATGCTTTCTCATAGTCAACAAAGTTGATGTACAACGAGGAGTTCCACCCAGACTGCTCGACTATGATGGAGCGTTGCTATCTGGTCCGTGCATGATCTGTTCTGGCCGAAACCTGCCTGTTCATCTCGTGAGCTGTGGATCGACGGCATCCTTCATTCTCTAAGAGGACTCGGTTGAAGACCTTCCTGGCACCGACAGGAGTGAGATTCCTCTATAGTTGGCACAGTTGCTGAGGTCTCCTTTCTTGGGGATTTTGATGAGATATCCTCTTCCAGTCAGCCGAATCACTTCTTCTTCCCATATTTTCTCAAAGAGGGGTACAGCATTTCCACTGAAGCATCCAGGTCTGCTTTCAGGGCCTCTGCTGATATCGCCAGGTCCAGCCGCCTTCCTGTTCTTCATCATGGTGATGGCTTTTCTGATCTCGCCTCTGGTTGGTTTATCGCAATTGATTGGGAGGTCCTCGCTGGCTGGGTCGATGTCTGGTGGATTTGGTGGTGTTGGTCTGTTCAGGAGTTCCTCAAAGTGCTCCGCCCATCTGTTCATCTGTAGTTCTATTCCTGTTATAGACTTTCCTCGCTTGTCTTTAACGGGACGTTCTGGCTTGCTGAACTTTCCAGACAGTCGCTTGGTAGTATCGCATAGCTGTTTCATGTTACCGCTGTATGCTGCCTGCTCTGCTTCTGCTGCCAGTCCATCCACATAATCTCTCTTGTCCTTCCTAATATTCCTCTTCACTGCTCTGTGGGCTTCAGCATACTTTGAGCTTTGGCTTTTGCTGCCTAGTCCTGCTGTTGTTGACTGCTGCCTTCTTCTTCTTTCTGTCTTCTATCTTTGTCAAGGACTCTGCTGTGATCCACTCTTTCTGCTGGTGTTTCTTAATTCCAAGCACTTCCTGGCATGCTGACCTAAGTGTGTCTCTCACTTTCTGCCATCTGTTGAGTACACTGTCTTCCTCTTCTTCAGACCGATCCTGTAGTACTGAAAACTTATTCTTCAGCGTCAATCCAAAATCTTCCTTGGTCTTAGGGTCCTTCAGACGGTTCACGTTGTACTTCGCTTCTTCTGTCTGACGCGCTCATCCAGTTCTTCTTCAGCTTCAGCTTCAATCTGGCCACCACTAAGTGATGGTCGGACGCCACGCCTGCTCCTCTTCTAACTCTAACGTCCTGCAAGGATCTTCTGAACTTCTTGCTAATGCAGACATGGTCGATCTGGTTTTCTGTCATGCCTGCTGGCGATACCCAGGTACTCTTGTGGATCCGCAAGTGAGGAAAGATGCTGCCTCCTATGACCAGGTTGTTAAGTGCACACAGATCCACAAATCTCTCTCCATTCTCACTCATCTCTCCCAGAGCATGGGTCCCCATGACTTGTTCGCATCCTGTGTTATCAGGTCCAATTTTGGCATTAAAGTCTCCCATAAGGATGGTAATGTCTTTGTCTGGGAGAGTCTCTAATATTTTCTGGAGTCTGTTGTAAAAGTAGTCTTTGTCCTCCTCTTCACTGTCATTGGTTGGAGCGTAGCACTGAACAACATTCATCTTAATCCTCTTCATTTTAGTTCTGAAGGATGCTGTGATGATCCTGGGACCATGTGCCTCCCAACCAATCAGTGCTCTGTGCCTGCTTGGACAACATGAAGCCTACTCCTGTGTGTGGTGTGCGCGCTCTCTTCATGTCCTGAATACAGCAACAGCTCTCCTGTCAACAGTCGTCTCTGTCCAGCTTACGTCCATCTTGTCTCGCTAATGCCTAGTAGGGTCAGGTTGTTGCTCTCATCTCTGCTGCAACCTGCGCCGTTTTTCCTGACTCGCACATGGTCCTCACGCCCATGTGCCGATGGTAATCCTCCTGGCTGCAAGAAGGGTGATCGGCTTAGTGGCTTCCTCGGCTTTCACCACCCAGTGTCATGCATCTTGAGTTGAAGACCCTTCTTTTCTAGGCTAAAAGTCTCTGTTAACTCTATTGTTGGCGTTTGTAGCAAGCTGATTTTTACAGGGTGGAGTTGTTAGCCCAACGCCCAACCCTCCTCCTTTACCCTGACTTGGGACAGGCAGATGGCCCCAAAGGACCTCTCTGGTGGAGTTAGAGACTATCCAGGGTTTGATAATTTACTTCCCCCTGAGAGGCTGCAGGGAAGTGGAGACCCTGTTGACAGCGTCTCATCACTGGGGGAATGTCAACCCCAATGTTTTCTGAGTTTTCAGGATCTATTCTCAGCCCCCAAAGGCCCGGAAGACAAAAAAAGAAAGGAAGGCCGCAAGGCTTTGGGAACCCAGATCCTGACCCAAGGCCAGAAGACTGCGCTAGTAGGCAGACGGGCATGAGCAGCCAACAGTGAAACTACCAACACGGAAGGTGAGCTGGAGGCTGGCCCCAGCCATGAGGCGACAGGCCATTGGAAGAAGCAGAAGCCGACCCTGGGAGCTCAGGCAGGGTAGTCTCTGGGAGAGACGTTGACGGGACCAGGCAGAGGACCCCAGATATGATAACGCCAGGAAAGAGGTGGCTGAGATAGATGGGATACCAGTGGAGGGGAAGGTCCGAGGTCCAGGACCCTACTTTATAGTGAAGAAAGATCTCCTGTACCGTGTGGTGCAAATGCAGGAGCAGGAGATACATCAACTTCTGGTGCCCGAAAACATCAAAAGCTATATTGAGCCTCGCCCACAGTCACTTGTTTGGAGGACACTTAGGGTAGAGAAGACCCAGGCCAGGATCCTGTGAGGTTCTTCTGGCCAGGAATACATGAAGATGTCAGGCGATACTGCACCTCTTGTCCAGAGTGTCAGCTACATAGCCCTCGCCCACACTTGGGCCCCTTTGATACCTCTTCCAATAATAGAGATACCATTTGAACGCATAGCCATGGATCTGATTGGGGCCCTAGAGAAGACAACTCGGGGCCACCAACATGTGCTGGTTGTACTAGACTATGCAACTCGATACCCGGAAGCTGTCCTCTCACGCAACACAGCTTCCAAGACAATAGCTAAGGAGTTAGTACAGATCTTTTCCCGGTCGGCTTCCCAAGGAGATGCTGACTGATCAAGGACACCTTTCTGTCTAAATTGATGAAAGATCTCTGTTCATTGCTCCATGTACAAGCCCTACGGACCTCTGTATACCACTCCACAAACAGACGGCCTGGTGGAAAGGTTCAATAGGACCCTCAAGGCCATGATCAGGAAAGTGGTGAGCCGGGATGGGAAAGACTGGGATACCCTATTGCCTTACCTCATGTTTGCCATCCGGAAGTTCCACAAGCCTCCACAGGCTTCTCTCCATTCGAACTACTATATGGGCGCCACCCCGAGGCATATTGGATATAGCCAGAGAAGCCTGGGAAGAGGAGCCAACCTGAAGGAACATAGTTGAGCGTGTACTACAGATGAGGGATCGGATAGCCCAGGTTACACCCATTGTACGAGAACACTTGGAAAAAGCACAGGAGACTCCAACGACCCATTATAACCACCAAGCAAAGCTTCGACGGTTCCAACCGGGGATCGAGTAATGGTCCTTGTGCCCACAGCAGAAAGCAAGCTGTTGGCCCAGTGGCAGGGACCCTATGAAGTAATTGAAGCCGTGGGAGAGGTAACTATAAGGTACGGCAGCCATGCCGCAGAAAACCGGAGCAAATTTACCACATCAATCTTCTAAAGCCTTGGCATGATCGAGAGGCATGCTTAGTCACCCGAGACTCTTCCCAGGAGGATAACGTACATGAGCAAGTAAAGATATCACCCGACTTGACGCCAATCCAAAAGATCGAGGCAACCGATATGATTAATCAGAATCGAGATGTTTTCTCTACAAAACCGGGCGGACAACTGAGACCTATCACCATATCCGCATCGATCCCTGGAGCCAAAATAACACTGAGACCCTACCGAATCCAGCAGCCAAAAGAGAAGAAATCAAGGACGCAGTAAAGAAAATGTTAGAATTAGGCATTATTGAAGAATCCTACAGTCAGTGGCAGCAGTCCAATTGTTCTAGTGCCCAAACCTGATGGTACCATGAGATTCTGTAATGACTTTCACGACTAAATGAAGTATCCCAGTTTGATGCATACCCCATACCACGATCGATGAACTGGTTGACCGACTGGGTAGTGCCCGCTTTCTTGACTACATTGCATCTGACAAAAGGGTATTGGCAGATTCCCTGACCAAAGAAGCTAAAGAAAGACAGCGCTTCCACCCCAGACGGGCTATTCCAGTACACTGTTCTCCCTTTTGGGTTACATGGGGCCCCAGCCACATTCCAGCGCCTCATGGATAAGCTGCTGCGCCCCCATACTAGTTATGCAGCTGCATGCCTAGATGATGTCATCATCCATATGCCAGACTGGGGAACCCACTTGGAGAAGGTTGAGGCAGTGCACGACCTTAAGGCGGCTGGCCTCACCGCTAATCCTGCTAAGTATGCCATAGGACTAGCAGAGGCCAGGTACCTGGGATATATTGTAGGAAGGGTATAGTGAAGCCCCAAACCAATAAATAGAAGCGATTCAAAACTGGCCCTGCCAACTCCGAAAGAAGCACGTCCGTGCATTCCTAGGCGTGGTAGGCTACTACTGACGGTTTATTCCCCACTTCGCCAGCAGGGCAAGTCCTCTAACGGACCTGGTGAAGGCTCGAGGTCCAGACATGATAAAGTGGACCGACGCTGCAGAGAGGGCGCTTGTAGACCTTCAGACGGCCCTCTGTAATGACCCCATACTCATAGCCCCAGACTTTACCAAGGAATTTATTTTACAGACAGATGCTTTGAGGTGGGGTTAGCAGTTCTGTCACAAATGATTGGAGATGAAGAACACCTGATTCTCTACCTACAGAAAGCTGCTCCCACAAGAACAGAAGTATGCAGTAGTCGAGAGAATGCCTCGCTGTCAAATGGGCCATGGAGACGCTGCATTATTACCTCTTGGGCGATTTACTCTGTGACAGACCACGCACTCTCCAGTGGATGCAGAGAAATAAGGAAAAGAATGCAAGGGTCACCAGGTGGTTCTTATCCCACAACCATTCCAGTTCTGTATACTGCATAGGGCTGGATGTCACCACGGCAACGCTGATGGTCTTTCACGAAAGCACACTGCCTGATGTCCCAAGTTGCACAACCCTAAGTGGTGTTGAGCAGAGGGGGATATGTGATGGAGCAAGGCCGATGGCTGGCAAGAGTATTGAGGAGCAGGTATGTTAGCTCCAGGCTAAGCAAATCCCTAGTACCATAGGAACCTAAATGGCAGTCGCTCCAGGCTAATCAAGGCACCTGGGGCCAATTAAGAACTTTCTAGAAGGCACCGGAGAGAGCTACATTGATTGGAGCACCTGCAGCCAATCAGAACAGGCTAATCAAGGCACCTGGAACCAATTAAGAACTTTCTAGAAGGTACCGGAGAGAGCTACATTGATTGGAGCACCTGCAGCCAATCAGGACAGGCTAATCAAGGCACCTGGTATAAAGGAGCCTACTCCAGTCTGGGGGAGGAGGAGCCAGAGGAAGGAAGCGCGTATGAGGAGCTGGGAGTCAGAGACACAAGGAACTAAGAATTGAGAGGGGTACTACTGGAGGATTGAGGAAACACTGCATAATCAAGCAGCATCAGACACCAAGAGGATCCTGTGGTGAGGATAAAGAAGGTGTTTGAAGGAGGCTATGGGGAAGTAGCCCAGGAGCTGTAGCAGTCAAGCAGCGTTACAAGTAGCACCATAGAGACTGCTGCACCACAGGCCCTGGGCTGGAACCCGGAGTAGAGGGTGGGACCGGTTCCCCAAGTCTCGCTACTCCTAAACAGACATAGGAGGAGTTGATCCAGACTGTGGGTTTCATCCAAGGGGAAGACCACTGAGGGGAGGAAATCCGCCAATAAGCGCAGGACCTACTAGAGGAGAGGAGGAACTTTGCCACAGATGTTACTGCTTAAAAATGATCGTAGCTTAAAACCATGGAATATTCTTTGTAACAAGTATCCCACAAATCTCCACCGACCTCCTTTGTTTTCTTTGTCTGGCATAGGGTTTCTAAATTCCAAACCTGATGTGGTCTCCCAGCTGGAACGAGGGGAAGAGCCGTGGGTCCAGGACCTCCAGGGTTCTGAGAAAGAAGTGCTTCCAAGAGCTGCCTGCACAGGTGAGGACTTGGTTAAAGCAAGTCAAAAACTGTCCGTGAATACAGGAAACATTTGGGATGCCCTACAAAGACTTTGTGAGCTCTCCAAGTTCAGGATTGTTCCCTGCAGATGTGGAATAATTAGGCAGATGTCACTCATGGCTTCCCACCTATCCTGACTAACAACTGGCAGGCAGATCCTGCCTGATCCCACTTTCCTCCATGTTCTGGTGAAATGCAGATCAAAACTGATCCCTTCCTCTCTCTTCTGGGGAAAATCAGCTCCTGATAGGTTTGATCTCTCCTGCACATATTTTGGTTTGTTCATCCCTTTTAAAATTCCTGTCTCTGAGATTTCCTTTCCTTCCAGCAGGCACAGGGAGTGACTCCATGTCTGATTCTCTCTGTCTCCCCATCAGGTGATAGGATGGTGCGTGGAGAATGAGGAGCAGAAACCCCAGCAGGAAGATGCTGAACAAGGAGCACCACATGGGACGTTATCAGAAAAACCCAAAGGTGAATGTTTCCAGGAGTTGTGCACTCCGAGAAACAGTAAAAGCCTCTCTGAGACTAGCAGAGGCCAGAGGAGAACTTCAGTAGCCTCTCAGCCCTTATTACACATGAGAGAATCAACTTGGAACAGACACACTACAAATGCCACGAGTGTGGGAAAGCTTCAGTCAGCGCTCAAGCCTTATCGTACACATCAGAGAATCCATTACAGGAGAGAAGCTCCACACGTGGCAGCGCCTGAGGCGTGGAAAAGCTCAGTCAGCGCTCACACCTTTATCAGACATCAGAGAATCCACACAGGAGACGCCCTACACGTGCGCTGAGTGCGGGAAAAGCCTGCCGGCGCCTCAAACCTTATCAGACATCAGAGAATCCACACAGGGAGACGCCCTACACGTTGCGCTTGGAGTGCGGGAAAAAGCCAGTCAGCTCTCACACCTTATCAGACATCAGAGAATCCATTACAAGGGAGACGCCCTACACGCGCGGCGCTGAGTGCGGAAAAGTTTCAGTTGGGCGCCAACCTTATCGCACATCAGAGAATCCACACAGGAGACGCTTACACGTACGCTGGAAAGGTGCGGGAAAAGCTTCACCATTGGCGTCACACCTTATCACACATCAGAGAATCCACAGGGAAGATGCCCACACGTGCGCCGAGTGCGGAAGAGCTTCAATTGGCGCCACACCTTATCACACATCAGAGAATCACGCCGGTAGGGAGACGCCTACACGCAGCCGCGCGGAAAAGCTTCAGTCGGCGCCAAATCCTTGTCACACACGAGAATCCATAGGGGAGACGCTCCTGCCACGTGCGCTGGAGTGCGGAAAAGCTTCAGTCAAATTTCAAGCCTTACTACATCAGAGAATCTACACAGGGGAGACGCCCCACGATGCGCTTTCGAGTGCGAAAGCGCCAGTCGCCAAGCTCCATCACACATCAGAGAATCCATTATTAGGGAGTATTCTACACGTGCTCTGGAGTGCGGGAAAGCTTTAGAGTTGGCGCCAAAACTCTTGTCACATCAGAGAATCCACACAGGGGAGACGCCTCACACGTGCTTTGAGTGCGGAAAAGCTTCAGTTGGCACCAAACCCATCACGCATCAGAGAATCCACACAGGGGAGACGCCACGCGCTGAGGTGGGGAAAGCTTCAGTCTGCGCCAATCCTACCACGCATCAGAGAATCCACACAGGGGAGATGCTCCTACACGTGCCTGAGTGCGGAGCTCAGCCGGCGTCACCTATCACACATCAGAGAATCCACACAGGAGAGCAGCTCC